>NC_142608.1:15712093-16052038 GCF_041222555.1 Hakea prostrata
CTAAGTTGGTTCTAGCTTATATTTGTAAACCTATAAATACACTACAAGGGCAATGGATGAAATCAACCTTTCTCAAAGCAATTTTCACTCATCCTCCACACATTGCCTCCTTATTGATGCAACGAAAAATGTAAATGGAATCCAAGGGGGCCATAAGGAGTTTACATTCACCCTCATAGAAGGGTTTCTACTTATATTAGTTCTTAAGCTGGCTGCAGTCATGTGATTTAGAGCAATTCATGTGTTAGATTTACGATATAGAACGCAAATTTTCAAGGGTTTAACTTGTAATGACTTCTTAACACCACAAAGAGAGAGAGAGTCAGGAGAGAGGGAGAGAGATTGTAATGGCTTAATTTAACTTCAATTCTAAAATATTAATAAGAACTAGCACAATTGGTTTAGAAGGGGGAGAGAGAGATTGTAATGGCTTAATTTAACTTCAATTCTAAATATGTGTAAGAGTTAACACAGTTGGGTTGGAAGGGGCATCATCATCGAGCTCTAGATCATCTCTACCTCTTTAAACCCTCTCTTCCCTATTCAACGATGTCTTTATCTCTGTCCCTCTCTTCCCTTTCTTCTCTCTCGTTCTATCTCTTTATCTTTGTCTCTCTTTCTCTTTATACACTCTCTTCTCTCTTCTTTTTTGTCTCTCTTCCTTCTCTCAACCTCTCTCATTCGCTCTCTTCTCTCTCCGGTGACATCTCCACACCATCTGTCTCTTCCCTCTCTTCCTTCTCTCACCCTCTCGCATTTTGTCTCTCTATCTCTCTTATTATACCCTCTCTTCCCTCTCCGATGACATCTCCATCATCTTCTCTCTATATGTTTGTCCCTTTCTTCTCTCTCGTTCTATTCTCTCTCTCTCTCTCTCTCTCTCTCTCTCTCTCTCTCTCATGCTGCCTCTCGACTTTTGCTTACTCTTCCTCTGTCTTCCTTTCTTCCTGATTCGTTCTCACCATGTTGAGAGCTATCTTAACCCTCTTCGGCTATGCTATTGCAAGTTTTGAATCCTATAATGTTGCTCTAGGTAGTAAAGAAGCATCTAAGTCGAGAATTCCCTCTAATTCGATGATCTGCCACCTATGATGCTTGCCAAGTCAAGAAGGAAAAGATTAGTGAGCTTTCTAGTTTTGGCTTAGTTGAGTTTGGCTTCTTGGCCTTGTCTTTTGGTCCATTAATACCTAGTGCAATGTATTTCTTTCTCTTTGTGCACCCTTTTAGCTTTGTTGTAAGACTAGATGCTGCATGTTGAGCCCTCTTGGTTCCCTTTTGCATTTTCTTCCTCCCTTCCCCCCCAGATCTGGACTCATCTCCTCTCTCTATCTCTCTTCTTCACTCCCTCTTCCCTGTTCTGTTTCTGGTTTCAACTTCTTCATCGAAGGTTCTTCTCCCGAATGGCTTCTCTGGCGTCGGGGGAAGCCATGACGGCCGTCATTGTTGTTCTCTCTGAATCGGTTCGATCTCTAATCCAGTTTATTCTTCCTCCCACTGTCTCTCCTTCTCTCTCCCTCTCCCCTTTCTGTTTCAAGGATTCGCTTCTGTTTGTCGAGGGCTCCAGCCTTTGATGACCTTTCTGGCTTTGGGGAAAAGCCATAAGGGCCATCATTGTTGAACTCTCCGAATTATTTTTGAACTCTGATCTATTCTTTTCATTCTTCATCTCAAATCTTGTGTTGCTTCCTTCCCTAGCGTCTATGGCAGTGCAGCGTATGTCCCTACTACGTGTCCTGCGCATTGTTGCAATGGAGGCTTTTCATGTCTCTAATCGATCAGGATACTGCATCGGTCTTGTTGGGTGTGCTCCCTTTTTGGTTCACTTTTGGTTGTGTTTTTTGGTCTGATTGTAAAGCTTTGGGTCACTTGTGCTTGTATGACTAGTTTGCTTTTATTGTTGCTCTTAGGTAGTTGCTAGGCTTGATGCCACGTAGGTTGCTTGTTAGTTGAGCCCTCAGTCTCGCTTTGCCTAGGCTTTGTCCCTTGTGCTCTTGTATTTCCTTTGTTCTCTTTGATAATGAATTTATTTATTCATCCCTCAACCCAAAAAAAAAAACACAAATTACGTTGATTATAACGAGTAATCAGAAACATCAACCTTAAGAGAGATATAAGGGTAAGCTACCTATATGCATACAGAAAATTTCATGCAGGTAAAGTCAACTAAGGGGCTCACCTTATTGGAAACAAGCCTTGGGTTAGGTTGTGTTGTATATACGTTGGGCCTTTGAATCCATATTCTTTGAAATGGGCAAGTTTAATGGGCTTGAGCTAGTGACTGAGTATGATAACAGGCTTATTACACTAGTTTAGTCCATGGAAGAAAACTCGATTGAAATGGTCGAAATTTCGATCGAAATGCCTGCAAAAATCCAACTCGAAACGAAATACAGTAGTAGGCACAAAAAGTATCCATTTCGTTTCGTATCGACCGAAATTTCGGTCGATACGAGTCGATATTTCAGCCCGATACCATATCGGGCCGAAACGACACTTGCGTAGGCTTTAAAATACCCAAAATCGAGCTCATTTTCGACCTACCGTCAGTTTCGACTGTTTCGAGCGATATCGCCCAGGAGATTTCGACCTGATTATGCAATTTTTGCTGATTTCTCTTGCTTTCATCCCATTCTACACCTAATTTCTAGTATTCCATTTCCTTCAAACACTTGATTTGCTCCTCCATTTGTGCATTTTCTCAAATCTTGTAAGGTGAGTAACCAACTTCCTCATTTTTTTATTTTTGTTTCATTTGTGCCTTAAATCATGTTAGATTGCTTCCAAATTTATATATGTTTACTTTAGAGTGATGATCTATGAATTTGTAGAGTCAAAATTATTTTTTGATTCTTCCTACTATTTTTTTATTTTTCTGTTATTAAAAATTATTTACTAAATTATGTATATTGTTAAAAATGTTTATGTATAGTACATGTATAAGCTTCAAATGGATGTATGTGAGAGTTGAGACACCATATTGCTGTGATGGTGTTGAATTAATTTTTTTTTCTGTTAATTATGTAATTTTACTGTATTTAATATATATTTAAATAATTTAAAAAATATTTAAATATTAAAAAAATAATTAATTTCTGTTTTAAATTTAAAAATAGGAGAGTATTAGTGGAAGCATGTATGCAATTTTTTGAGCATGTTGTGGATATTTTTAAGATAGTGTGTATTTTATATATTTTAAAATTATTTATATATTAAAAAATACTTATATAGTTATACATTTTTTTTTAATATTTAAAAAAGGAGGTTATTATTAGGAGCATGTATGTCATTTTTTGAACATATTGTGGAGCTTTTCAAGATACTTAGTGTGTGTTTCTTGTATCAGGCACTCTATTTTAAAGATGTCAGACATAGCTTGGGATCATGGGAGGCCACTGACAGCTGATAAGAGGAAGAGTGAGTGTAATTACTGTAAGAAACAAATTGGAGGAGGTGGGGCCACTAGATTGAAGGTGCATCTAGCTGGTGGCAACAGGGATGTAACAGGGTGCCCAAAGGTGCCTGTAGAGGTCAAGAGGGCAATGGCCTCATATATTAGTGGTGGAAAGCAAAAGAGGAAAGAGAAGAGAACACAGAGGGATGAGTTCGAGGATGCCTGCTTAGATGACCTTCCAGATCCTGAGGGTTATGGTAGGGATGAGCCAGGAGACAGTGACCCTGATCCAGAGGCCGATCAGTTGAGGAGGGCGATGATGATGAGTAGGGAGCAACAGAGGATTGATGACATCAGGAGGCAACAGAGGGGTCTGGGTTGTGGGTCCTCTAGAGAGCCAGTAGGTATGGGAGGCATAAGTGGCTCCCAAGTCCCTATGAGGAGGTCTCAGAGTGTAAGGCAGGAGGCTCCTATCCCACGGGCCCCTACAAGGGGTCGAGCTTCCTCAGCACATCCTACAAATCCGGATCTTGAGATTTTTCGCAATGATTCGGCCATATTTGCGAGGCCTGAGAATAAACAGAGAAAGTTGAAGCACTTTTGGGGGAGTGTGAAGGAGAAAGTGGGGATGGCTTTCTCCAAATGGGCGCATTACCATAGTGTTCCAGCACATACAACTCAGGGGCCCTACTATAGAGATATAATTGAGCAGATAGGCAAGGCTGGGAGTGGTGTACAGGGCCCCACTCCATATGAGATATATAATGTGTATTTGCCTAAGCATAAAGAGGACATAAATGAATACATTAAGGGATTAAAGCCCATGTGGAATCATTATGGAGTGACTCTGATGGCTGATGGTTGGACTGGTCCCACTAGACAGTCCATCATCAATTTCATGTTGAATTGTGATGGGAGGACAGTGTTCCTCAAGTCAGTAGATGCATCCGGTGAGAAGAAGGATGCAAAATACATTTACAAATTACTAAAGCAAGTGGTGAAGGAGGTTGGAGTGGAAAATGTAGTTTAAATTGTGAGTGATAATGGCTTTAACTACAAGAAAGCTGGGTTGAAGATGCAAGAGAACTCCAGGTATCTAAAGTCTAAACATATAGTATTAATTTTCATTTATAAATACATATATTTACATTACACATATACATGTACACTTTATAACTTTGTATTGATGGCTTGATGCCTTGATGGATGGACAGATATAGGCTCTTTTGGACTCCTTGTGCTGCTCACTGCATTGACTTAATGTTGAAGGAGATTGGAAAGGTCAAGCTTGTGAAGAATACGGTGGACCAAGCTCGACATGTTAGCACATTCATATATAACCACACCTATGCATTAAGGATGATGAGGGACAAGCGTCAGGGTGAGTTAGTGAGGCCAGGCATAACCAAATTTGCTACTAATTGAATAGCACTACAGAGCTTTGAGAGTAGGAAGACTGGCCTTAGGAGTATGTTTGCATCAGAGGAGTGGTTTAACTGGGAGGGTTCTTCATCAGTGGGAGGAAGGAGAGCTTAGTTGACTATCCTTGATGAGAGTTTCTAGCACAATGTGAGGATAGTAGTGAAGATGCTTGAGCCTGTGGTGAATGTGTTGAGGATGGTAGATCAGCAAAGAAAACCTACTCTAGCACACATATTTGCTGCGAGTAGATAGGATGAAGCGAGCAAGTTGCTCGAGTCCACCCACGCGGCAACAAGAAAGTCCTTCAAATCATCAACGATAGATGGGAGTCTATGTTGCAGCATCCACTGCATAAGGCTGGTGAGTTGTTAAGTTGTTAAGTACTTAAGTCTAGTATTTAATTTAATTTTCATTATGTTATCACACTATTAAGGCTTAAGCATTAACTATTCCCTTTTATGACATACTTTTTCTTACACAACATACTATTTAAATCCCAAGTACCATTACAAGGACAATCTTGGGATGAGGTAAGATTTGATGGATGCTGTCCAAACTGTAGTGGAGAAGTTCGAACCGGATACGACTAAACAAGCGGTCATCCTTATGGAGGTGAGATAGTGATTAGAATCATTTGATATTCACAATTCGTAGTTTTATACTAAGTCATTAACCTAGTAACTACTAACTAGTTATTGTTTTTTCTCTTTATATATTAGATAAAGGCTTTGAGGGATGCCACTGGGAGCTTCGGTCATACTGTGGCCGTATCGGGTCAGGAAACCGCCCTTGCGGGTAAGTTCATTCATTTATTTCATTATACATTTAATTATTATATTCAATCTTTAATTTAGTTATTTAAGTATTAAAATGACTTGGAGTCTATGTTTGTTGCAGCTAAGTGGTGGTTGCAATTTGGACGTGATTCACACAACTTGAGTAGGATTGCAAGCAAAGTGCTCTCCCAAACATGTTCTGCCACTGGTTGTGAGCGAAATTGGAGCACCTTCAGCCTCATTCACTCGAAGAGGCGCAACCGATTGGGTGTGAAGCGTCTAGAGGACCTTGTCTACCTACACTATAATATGAGACTGAGAGAGGATCATATTAGACAGGGGATGGACAGAGAGAGCACCAATATTGAGTTGGCCGACATATTTGAGATGGATGATGATGATAACCCGATAGTTGATTTGGATCGGGGATAGTGGAGACGGATTCTTTGGATGAGGATGGAGGTCTTCCCAATAGTCGATTGCGAGAGGAGATGGGGGCTGATGTGGGGGACTTCATGGCCCGGGAGGGGAGGCCACATGCGAGCCCGCCCGTCCCTTTGTGCCACACCCTAGTGCATCCACCCAGAGTGAGGATTTGATTTTCTGGTCCGACACTGAGGATGAGGTGACTCAGGCCTCCGGCGATGACGACGATGGTGGTGATGATGACGGTGATGGTGATGATGGAGGGGATGAGGAGGGTGTGGGACCTCGTGATCAGGATTCAGCTGATCCTAGGGAGAGACCACCACCACCTGCTGGACGTGAGAGTCAAAGGGGGGGAGGACGACCACCGAGATTCACAGGAGAGAGTCAGTTCACCCACGTGACACAGGATTCAGACCATATTGGAGCTGCATCTCGAGGCAAAAATGTTTCCTCT
This sequence comes from Hakea prostrata, assembly GCF_041222555.1. Taxonomy (NCBI): domain Eukaryota; kingdom Viridiplantae; phylum Streptophyta; class Magnoliopsida; order Proteales; family Proteaceae; genus Hakea; species Hakea prostrata. The sequence continues at coordinate 15,718,566 of NC_142608.1, forward strand.
ACATATTCGAGGAAGGGGAAGGGGAGACAGCATGGCTGGAGCACAGAGGACACGCCATCATATGGGTCCTACTGTCCATCTGATGCCGAGAGCTTGGTGGGATCTATGAGATCGATGAGCATTGATGATGCTAGAGACTCCTCCACCTCCAGAGGATCCGGATGGCATAGGCCTGCAGAGTCCTCATATGATACTGCTGTGGAGAGTATTGGTTCTACCGAATCGACTTATGGTTATGGTCCTTATGGTTATGGACCATATGGTGTCCCTCCTGGTTATCAGATTCAGGGTCAGGCCAGTCAGCCACGATTGGAGCCTTATGGTTATGGAGCGGCCTATGGAGCTTATGGTGTCCCTCCCACTGTCGATTATCGGAGTCAGCCACTGCGACCTTATCAGTATCTTTATCCTTCTCCTAGTCCTGAGAGCAAGGGCAGGGTGGTCTTTCATTTGTTGAGCAGATCTTCCACACTATTCCACAGCCACAAGGCCCACCACCACCAGTTCCTTTGGAGATTCACAACTTCCCACCGTTAGGGAATCTTATGCATGTGGATGAGGCCACATACAGAGGTGCAGTTTTTGACTATGTCCAAAACTATATGGGGCGGGGGCAAACATCATGGGAGTTATATTGTCATTTGTATGGGGTGCAGACGGAAGAGGGAGACCTTGAGGCTTGAATAGAATAGACTTGTAAGTTGTAACTTGTAACTTGTAAGTAATAACAATACAGCTTCTTCTTTGATTCATGTACTACATACTTGGAATGTTGCATGTTACATTTTCAGTAGCTTTTTAGTAAATTAGTAGTTATTATAGTGTTTATTATGCTTGAAATAGCTAGTATGCAAAAATCCAAATCAATTTGAGTGCATTTGAGGCTCGAAATTGAGTTTTCAAGAATCAGGAAAAAAGTATCCAGTTTCGGTCGAAATTTCGACCGAAACCTCGAAATTTCGACCTTTTCCAAGGTCGAAATGTTCATTTCGATCGAATTTTTTACCTTGGTTTAGTCATGTTTTGAGTCATTTCAGACATTAATTCATCAGATTAGTTAGTCTTCTTTGAGTCAGTTCTTTCATTATTTTAGTTTGCAGATCAGTCTATTATTGTAGTTTCGTAGTCAGTACTGAGGTGCAGACACCATGTACTAGAGATTTTCCTGCTTTCCTGGGCTATCCCCTTTGCTTTAACTGTCATTTTTCATTTTCATTTTCATTTCCTTTTTATATTTCCCTTGTCTTATTTCGTAAAATTTACAATAAGATCAATGTAGCCGAACCCATTTAGTTGGGATAATCTGAGACGTTGTTGGTTTAGCCTTAAGCTTTTAAAGTTTGAATCCACTTTTTAGTCTATAAAAGTTTGTTAAGACAGAAGAGCCATAATTCAATGATGAGATTCAGAAGCAACACAGCTTTGTGCTTTTCTCTGTGAGAGAGTATGGAGAAAGTTGATGCAGATCCAGCACTGAATTGGGTTAATTTTCGTTGGAAACAATTTAAGGTTGACAAATGTGAGTGTTGAGGCTTTTCCCCATAGGTTTATGTGGTCATAGACAGTAGGCCTACCAAAGTGGTACATGAGTCTAATTCTTTTAGTTAGTTTAATAATGTTTTAGAGGTCAAGTGACCGCTAAAAGTCCTGTGACGTGACTTCATCAGAATTAGTTGGGTTACTTTTGGTACACTTAAGGGTAGATAGGACTTTTTATATTTTAGTTAGCTGCCAGGATTATTTTCCTCTTCAAGTTGAAGTTAGTCCTAAATGTGAATGGGATTCTAGTTTGTAAGGCTGACTAGCAGAAAAGAGCTTCATTAACGTTTTGTGTGACTTTTCCCTGAATAAGCTATTGCTATTTTCCTTTTTTGAGGACTTCATCTAGATCAGGAAGTCCAAATGCTTGGGTTCCTTGGTGGTTAGTCCAAGGTAGTTTGAGGCATCTATTTTCTAAATCTAGACTGCCTGCTGCAGCTGTAGATTCAGTCTTCCTTATTGAAGATCCATCATCCTCATCAAGCTGCTGATCAAGAGTTGACCACCAAGCTGCTGTTACAAAAGCACCATTGGACCAGTAAGTTCCCAGCAGTATTTCATTAAAACATTAAACCTAACTTGATCCCCCCCCCCCCCACTTCTCCAGCTCCTATTCAATACCCACCTCTTCAGCCCCTTCCTACCATTTAGAATGCTGCACCCCCCTCCCCCCCAATAAAGTTCCATTCCCCACTGTTGTTTTTCTCTAAACCAAAGACCTTATCAAGTTCCATGAACAAATACCTCTAAAATCAGAATAAGAAGAAGAAAAAAAATTAGTAGAGATAAGAATGAGAGAAAATAGGCTAAGAGAAGATATTAAGAGAGGAAGTAGATGATCTGTGGTTCTATTGAGAAAACCATTGCCTCCGTGCTACAAACAAATTTAATAATGTTCTATTTCATATTTTTACTCCCAATATTGTAGTAACAATTCTCCTTTCTGGCAGATACAAGCAGGATGTTTTTTCATAGACTTTTAAGCCGGCCTTATCTAACCCATCAGATCGTACCCTCTTTTTAACTGCATCACCCCCTCAACCTTTAAATCCATTGATCTAGCCATCTGCCCCATCTATACCTAGACCCTAGTTCCTGGAAAACCCCAAGTCACCTCTAAAACCCTAAATTTCAAAAACTATTTTTCTGTTCAGCAAAAATTGTCCAAAAGCTTGATACTGTTACCACCACTAGTCAAACACGGTCCAAACCCTAATTCCAACTTGTCCCAAAAAAAAATTTCCAAAAAACCCTAAGTTCAGCCTTACTCAAATCTGGTTGGGATTCTAGATCCTACAATTGGGCCTCAGAAAAACTGAGGCTACATCTCTGACTGTGAGTGAGAGACCCAAGTGTGAGAGGGACTACCCTATCCCCCTTGTTTTCCCTTTCTTTCTTTCTTTTTTCCCCCTATACAATTTCTTTTTTATTTATTGTTGTGAAATTTCCTGAAATTCTGAGAACAATAGAAGTATTCACTATTGATGGCCCTGAAGTTTCTGATCCTCATGTGGACTGGTCTACATTATGAGTCCAACATACCAGACCTATACCAGGAAAATGTGCTGAACACCAACGATTTAAAACTCAGTACTGGAAACAAAATGCTACACAATCTTTTGGACAGTGATGTAAACCCAAGTCTAAGTTTGGCTTCTAAGATGAATCCCCTAAAATTTAGGGTTTCCTCAGACTCTTCTAGCAAATAAACCAAAAATAATTATCCAGTGGTTACTGGAAAGTGAAGCTCTTAGAAACGATATGGATTGTTCTGATTTAGATGGGAATTGGAGGGAAAGATAAGGAAATTGGGATCCTAATTCCTAAGGGTTGTTAGGGTTTTAAGGAAATCTATATGGGCTGGCTTGAGATTCCAAGAATTACCATAGAGCTGAAAGGAAAGGTTTTTAGGGATATGCGAAAAAGGTTTGGATTTAAAATTGGAAGATTCTTGGATGGATCTTGGGCAATCTTTTGAATCTTTTCTTTTCTTCTCTATTTTCTTTCTTCCTTTTTCTATTCTTTCTTTTTCTGTTTTTCAGACTTGCCGCAAGTCAGTAGGCGATGGAAGAGGGGACCCAAAGGGTTAGAAAGGGAAAGGAGGGTCCCGGGGTAGGAGAGAGGTGGGGGCAAGGCAGGGCAGTATCGTAGGGGGGAGGGGTTTAGGGGATCGTGGGGGCCTGGGAAGGTGCTGCCAGTAGTGCAGCAGTAAGGGGAGGGGGAAAACTAGGGTTGTGCAGGGTATGGGAAGAAGGCAAGACAAAGTAGTAGGGCAGGGGCTGGGGAGGGCATTTACTCCGGTTTGCAGAAAAAACTCTTAAAGGATGCTCGTTGGAATTGTTGATTGACTGCTGTAGTGTTGCTTGATTGCTTGCTGGATCACAGGAAAGAGAAGAATTTGAGAGAACTAGACAACAGCAAGGTCCTACCCGAAGAGGATCCTGCTGCACCTTTCTTCACTGCAATTATCAGTAAATTTTATTCATCCAGACTTAAGGAATACAAAGAAAGAATAGGCTATTTATAGCCTACTAAAAGACCTTGACTCTAAGTGGGATTCCTTTATAGATTACGATCCCACCACATTAATCACAACCATCCAAAGAAATAATAAAAGATCTAACAGAATCTCCTTGAAAATAGATTCCCCCCAGGACTAATAAAGGAACTCTTCTTGTAAATTGTAATTAAAGATTGTGAAGAGTCTTATCTTAATGAAGAGTCCCAAGACTTAAAGTAACTCCTCTTCAACTTAAACTGAACTTCCTAACAGACTAAAACTCTTCAGGAAAATAAAAAGAAAATTCTGCAAAAATAAACCAGCAAGTAAATTAGGGCTAGATTGACCAGAATACCTCCTACTGGGTTCAACCAGCCCTAGGTGCACTCTAAGGGGCGGCTGTGGGGCCCACTTCAGGGTTTTGGCCAGGGGGTCAACCTTGTCCACATCAACTCTTCACTTCTTGAAAGCATTCATCTTCTAATAAATGTGCTGACCGAATGCTCCTAGTCTGGTTCTCTGGAGATGTCTAGTATGAACTCGTCCTTGCACCTTGCAGGGCGGAGGGAGTAATAAGTGTTCTGCTGTTAGTATTGCTCCAAGACAACTTTAGGAAAATGATAAGACAAGGGATGTAATCTTCTAGTCTAGGAACCTTCTTCTTAAAGAACCAAGGGGTTTGATGAAGGCTTCACGTCCAAGGTTAGAGTCATCAATGATAGTATGATACTCCTGTAGTTCTTCTTGTCTGCCGTGATTCCATAGTGCATTACTGATGTGGTTCCTGCAGCATACCCTTTGAGATCTAGGGTGGGTCCACTGTAGCTTGGAATAGAGGCTAGTGCTTCTTTGAAACTCATGGGCAGCAACTCTGTAACATCAGTGTCAAGGGCATGGTGATCTTCAAGTTGAGAAATTGCTTTCTTAGGCCTGTCTTCAGCTGGTGTTGTTGCTTTGACCATGTCCCTATACTTCTTGGAGGCATTCTCTACATCTGTTATGACCTTGTCTTCAGGGGCTAGAGTTTCGTCCTAGTTTCCCACGATTTTGACCTTGTGGTCCATTCGAAGCTCCTTTGTCATTACTCTACAATGCATGGGCAGCATTGTTGTATCCTCTACTATCTCATCAAGATCCTGGTGGCTGTCCTCATGTCCTCCTTCATCAAATAGATCTTCTTGGGCTACTTCTAGAGGTGGACACTGTACTTCTTTTAGAGGAATTGGTTGGTAGATTTGGGAGACTATATCTCCCCTCTTTGAGGACACTCACTGGCTAGCTAATCCTTGTTGTAGTAGCTCGATTGCTGTAGTTGTTGTGGCATGTCCTTTTGTAGTCTATCCTAGGAGGTTGTGAAAAATTTGAGGGAGGATTGGTGGGTGGCGGATCCCTCCTATAGACAGTACTCTGGTGGTGATGCAATTCTTGGTCATAGTCACGAAGGTAATAAGACCCAATGATCTCTTCTAGGGTGGGTGGGTAGTAATGAAGAGACCTTTCATTATCTTCAAACAAAGGGTTCTCATACCTGAATTTGCTGACGCAATTACCCCTGTTTCTTTCTCTTCTGTACCAATCCTCCTGTTGTTGGTCTCGTCCAGCTGGATGTTCTCCTGGGAAAAATAGATGGCTTAAAGCTTTTGACAACTCTTCCGAAGTGTTAGGCTCATTATCATCATATCTTAGTCCTCTCCCTTTGTGTCCCACTGTTCATGGGCATATCCCACCAACTGATCACACATTAGCCTCATCTTACCAAACTCTTTTAAGTAGTAAAATACTTGTCTAGATCATATAACCGCTCATAGAAAATTTGGAGATCACGGACACCATCATAAGTTCCCAACTAGTACATCTCTGGAGGTCTTCGTGGTTGTTGTTACCCCTCTACAGATACAATGATGAGACTGCAAGTAATCTCATGATGAGACTGCAAGTAATCTTTAGTTGGTTCTTCCATGGCTTTGGCTACTACTGGTTCATCTATGATGGTATTGGGGTTTGGGTTGGTCCAATTGGGCTGAAGCTAGGAAGGAAGGTAACTAGTGTTAGGGAGATGGTGTTCCTCAAGTTTGTGACAGATCTAACGATTAGACTGCCATAGATCTGACCTTGAAACTTAGGTCTACAAATAAATCCAAAAATTGCAGAAAATTTCTGGAAAATAGGAAAGGGGTGGCAAGGGTATTAGAGTTTGCTGGAAGTTGTATCTCTGATACCAAATGATGTAAACCCAATTTTAGGGTTTAGATTTTCTAGGATGAATTCCCTAAAATTTAGGGTTTGGCCAAAATCTTCCAGCAAATAAACTAGAAGATATCATGGGATATCTAGGGGTTACTGGAAAAGTTGTGGAAAGCTCTTAGGAATGATATGGGCTGTTCTGATTTAGATGGGAACTGGAGGAAAGATAAGGAAACAAAAGTGGGATCCTAAGGGTTGTTATGGTTTTAACAAAATCTATATGGACTGGTCTGAGATTCCTAAAATTACCACAGAGCTGAAAGGAAAGATTTTTAGAGACATGGGGAAAAGGTCTGGGTTAAAAATTGGGAGTTGGATCGATCTTGGGCAGTCTTTTGAATCTTTTCTTTTCTTCTTTCTTTTCTTTCTTCCTTTTTCTCTTTTCTTTCTTTTTCTGTTTTTCAGACTTGCCGCAAGTCAGCAAGGGGTGGGAGAGCGGGCCGAAAGGGTTGGGAAGGGAAAGGGAGGGGTCATCGGGTAGGGAAGAGGTGGGGGACGGGAAGGGCAGTATCGTAGGGAGTAGGGGGCAAGGAAGGCAAAATCGCCAAATTTCCGCAATATATCGCCAAAATTCGGTGATTTCGGTGCTGGGAGGAATGAACCTAGCACTGAAATTCGACGAAATCTCCAAACTCACCAAAAATAGCGATTTCTCGGTGATAACACTACCGTCACAACACCACTATCCATCATAGAAGCTTATTCATGGTGAGCAAACGTCGTTGACGCTCCTAGTGTTCGGAAGAGCAAACTCAAACTTTTGGATTCTGACTTTTGTTCAGGCAAGGATGGAGGAGGAAGATGAACAGTAGATTGCATATTTTAAGCCACACACATGGTTCATTTAAGACCATGGAATTATATAAAAAAATTAATAATAATAAACGTAAACATCTCTCTGTACATGACTTGACTGTGGAGGACATGACTTGACCTATTTGCTTTTAAGTTTTATTTTATTATTTTTTAAACTTGACAGTTGACAAAACAACTTGACATTAACGTTTTGCAATGATTATATTATATTATTTATTATTATTTAAACTTTTACATTTGCATTTTGCAGTTTTGCTTTTGCGTATTTCGGCAAAATCTCGACGAGATTCGCCGGTTCGCCTAGTTCGCCAGGTAGCAAACCGGCGAATCAAGCCAAGATTTCGTTCCTTGGTAGGGGGAGGGGTTCTGGGGATCTTGGGGGGCCTGGGACGGTGCTGCCACTTGCCAGTAGTGTGGCAGTAAGGGGAGGGGGAAAACTAGGATTGCACAGGGTAAGGGAAGAGGGGAAAAAGGGAAAAAGAAGTAGGGCAGCGGTTGGGGAGGGGTTTTACTCCCTGGTTTGCAGAAAAGTTCTTGTAGGATGCTAACTGTTGATTGGCCACTGTAACGTTGCTGGACAGACTACTGGATTGCAGGAAAGAGAGAGGAATTTGAGAGTAATAAACAACCGCAAGGTCCTACACAAAGAGGACCCTACTGCACCTTTTTTGGCCGCAATTATCAGTAATTTTTATTCATCCAAACTTAGGAATACAAAGGAACTATTTATAGCCAACTAAAAGACCTTGACTCTAAGTGGGATTCCTTTATAGATTAGGATCCCACCACGTTAATCACAACCGTCCAAATAAATAATAAAGGATTTAATGGAATCTCCTTGAGAATAGATTCTCCTTAAGACTTAAACACTAAAGGAACTCTTCTTTAATTAAAGACTGTTAAGAGTCTTATTTTACAGAAAAGCCCAAGACTCAAGAACTCTTCAAACTTAAATTGGACTTCCTAACTGACTAAAACTCTTCAGAAAAATAAAAGGAAAATTCTGGAAAAACAAACCAGCAACTAAAGTGGGGATAGTTGACCAGAATACCCCTATAGGGTTAGGCCAGCCCTAGGTGCACCCTTAGGAGTGGCCATCGGGCCACTCCAGGGTTTCGGCCAAGGGGGGTCAACCCAGTTCACATCAGACTGATTCTTAAATTAGGTGATACACTTCATCCAATCTTGTACTTGAATCCTCGCTGAACACTACAATTCGGTTTTCTAGAAGCAGGTCACCTATTTTTCTAGGTAAACTTGATGTCTCTTACTGAGTATGTACATGTGCATGCTTGCAGGTGTAGGTAAGGTTTTAAAACAGTGCATGTAAAACCAAGATACCAGAATCTATTCCCTTCTCTTTTTAAGTACTATATGCAAAAATCCACTAAGAAAACCAAAGAAAGCATAGTAAAGGTATAAAGTTCTAGTCAATAAATACTAAATCAATTGAAAATTATTGTTGCTATTTTAAGCTTTCAATAACCACTCATGTATAGTAGGGGTAATATCCTGTAGAAAAGCTAGTATTCAATCTCACCATCTAACTTATACATGCCCTGTTTAGGAAGATCATGTATACTGAAGCAACTAAAACAGAACAGTAGAAAAAACAATAACCTTGATGCCTGAAGCATGCCATTTCTGAAGAGCATCTGGTACATCGTCAAAAACTACTCCCTGCAGTTCATCATTTTGAAACCCAGTTCTCCATATATGACCCTGCATTCATAAATTAAGGAAGTGAGTAGGAAACTTGATTACATGCAGCAGCCATAAGTATTAGTTTTCTTACCTGTAGCTGCTTCAGGGCAGAAACTTTTCTGTCAGCATTAATCATTGCTTCAACATTAGCTACCAAAGATGCTATCACCTCATCTTTCCCGGCATCACTAGTAGGTATGGGTACAGCATCAGCGACCCCTTTTCGCAGATCTTCATCAACCTACACAAGATGTTAACCCTCAAAATTCCATTGTTCGGCACTAACATTTCACCTCCCCCCCCCCCCCCCCCAAAAAAAAAAAAAGAAGGATTCTGCAACCTATGTAAGATGTTTAAACCTATTCTAAGTCCACTACACAAGCACTAAAATCTGAAATTAGTTTTTAACTACCTCCACCTTTGATAATACAACTTGATATTAAAATACATTATGATCTAGAACCATGCCTAGGGGGCTCTTCAGTGCAAGAATTCTGTTCACTCTTCCAGTCTAGACATTACTTCAATAAATCTTAGTTCACTGGTTTCCTTGGTTCTATTAGCACATGTTATCCCATCTAGAAGAGTAAGGAACAAATTCATCTTTTCAAAAATAAACCAAATCCTGATACTGCATTATTCACTACAAAGAAATGGATTAGGGGAATGACTCCAGAACCTCTTACCAAGGAGTCTCCTAATTCATTCCACCCTGGTCCTTGCTCAGTTTTTCAACCTAGATAGTCAAACATGTCTAGTATTATTCTGCTGCACACTTATCTCTCACCAATGTAGCCCTCTCTGACTGGGCTTTTTGTCTTGTACATAATGGCGAATGCATCACCGTAATAGCAAGTTCATTTTTGTCTATTGAACCAGCTTGAACCTGCCTTTCTGGATATCGGAAGTGACCTTAAAGGAAAAGAAGCTTTGCTTGCAACCTGCAGAAATCTGAACAAGACCATCAAATCTTGGGCCATCAGGATTACCATGGCCAATACAAGTTACTCCGTTGTTAATACAAATCTCTGATCTTCGTGGTGCTGCCATATTTTGGAAAGCCTTGAATGATGGTATTTTTGGGTTATGTACATTGCTTGGTTCTCTTAGCTATAAAACAGGATACCAACCCAAGTTGTGCTCCAAGATAACTATGTATTTCTTTTTAAAGAAATGGTAGTTTTCTTTCTCATCTGGAAAAAGAAATGCTGGCAACTAACTACTGAATTCATGCCTTTTATAAAGGACAGGTGAATCTGAAACAACCTTCAACCAGTTTGAAGGGTGGTAATGAATAACAATATTCGATCGAACGGAGCTGGTAAGCAAAGGGAGAAACAGCAAAACTGCACTATTACTTGTCTGGTTGTCCCCCACACTGCCCCCCCCCCCCCCCAAAAAAAAAAATCAAAAAAAATCAAAAGATTAAGGCTCTCTTTGGCATAATTTATAATTATGTTTATGACCTATTTATGAATAATCAATTATGATAACGGGTTACGAGTGATAAACAATTTTTGTTTGGTTACTACTAGGCATAATATATTATGTAACAAGAAATAGGTTTGCTACCAGTGAGTGAATAATATATTTGACCAAAGAAAGTGAATAATATATTATGTATCAACAACTTGGTTTTCGGTTTACCTCGTAAAATATCTTTTGGCTTTAATTTTAGTTTTGGCTCCCTTCTACTGGTTTGGGCTAGTTTTGATTCCTAACATAATGTTTAAGTGGAGATGGGAGCAATGTAAGGTTAGAGAGAGAGAGAAATTTAAAAAAAAAAAAAAGGTTTTCTCCTTATTTTTTGGAACTTTACCTTTCTACCCTACTTAAGTTGTACTTCTGCACATGTTCACTAAAGGTAAATGCATAAACAAAAATTAACAATTTACAATGATAAATCATAAACAGCCCTTGATCTATTTATGATTTTGTTTTTAAATGAATTTATTTTAATGAGAAACAGAGGTCATAAATCATACTAAATACATCTATTTATGTTTATAGATCAAATAAGCCTAAGACAACCAAAACAGTGCTATAGAAATAACTCACGAATACAATGAAAACAGGCACATCAAGAAGAATTGCACCGGATGAGATGGCCCCATATAAAATGAATCTTTCACTGTCCAATTTCATCCCAAACCATTCTGGTGGGATTAGGCCTGTAAATAAAGCATATATTTGGATTTTGTATGTCATCATATTGCAATTTGTTGCATACTAAAGTCTAAGACTACTACTAATAAATATAATTCATGCATTAAAAAACTAATATTTGCTAGTGATAGTACTAAAGCAGGAGCTCAAATGCATTGGAACTCGTAACGCCTTGACAACTATGGTTAACATGACATGGTATTGTTCACAACAGTAGCCGCCTTAGATGGGGAATTACTGAATGAACTCGAGAACATTGCTTCGGTTACAGGAGAGAATCCCCTGTTCGAAAGCTTATATAGCTACGGCTGAGAGACCTAGGACCGAGAAAGTCCAACCCTATCTTTTTGTCCATCTTCTTCAATCTTTTATGATTCTCATTTTCCAATCAAATAATTGTTTCATGTTCTGCTGCAAGCTATCATTGACCCTACTATAGAGTGGCTCTCTGTTGAGCTACTCCTAAAATAGGAATTCATCTAGAACCAAAAGAAAAAAACCCACTGCATACATGGCAAGTTATGTGAAGAAAGGTAGAGAACCTTACTTGAGCACGCAGTAACTTTATATCATCCTGAGTTTCTTCAGTGTCATATGTCAAATATAAATGCTTTCCCACGTTATCACGAGCATAAGGGAAAAGAGAATCTGTAACGAATGATATAGGAGTTGTAGTCCCCTCGATGTCAAGAACAATACAATGCTGCAAATATCAGAAACAGATTAATAAAACATAATTTCAATCCACATCAGGCAATAGGTAGAGCAACCACATAATGACAATAAATGTTGCCTACTAAAGTGAGGGTTCATATCTAGGCTCCAGTTAGCTAATCCCCTAAAACCAACATAAAAAGAATGGAAATGGCATCCTGGAAACCAAGATTTTTCCATAAAAAAGAAAAGACTTCCAGAACTTACGTGTGATGGCTTCGCTGCATTCTTCAAATTCACAGCTGCATTTGCGGTCATGTTTGTATTCCTCTGATGAGCAAAAACTCTTTGAATTGGACCATGGCTTGGCACAGACCAGTACAAGCCCAACTGAAAATTTCTGATAGCAGCATCAAAGAGATAGTGATAGCGTCCAGCCTGACATGATGAGTGCAGAACATTACCGGATAGAATGCAATTTCACTCCATAAAGTCAAAGACTAAATCACATAATGAGTGCCATGCTATAAAGCCTCTGGACACTTCTATAGTTTAAAAATCGTTGAATGACGCAATCACAAACAAATATTTTGTGTCAGCGTACCCAAATTAAACACTGTTAACATTAGTCTTGAGTGGTACATTAAAGTGCAACTTGATAGGAGTTTTGTCCTCTATTGAAAGTTGTCTTCCGGGGTTTTCAAGTCCTAGTTTACTCAAGTCAGTGTTCAAATTAGCTTCAATTTTTAGTCCTAAAGTTGTATTTAGAGTTTATCTCCAATTCCCATTACAAATAGGAGTCTTGAGTTATGTTATCTGTTGGATATATATAAGACATTGCAGGGGCTGCCAAGTATTGATCTGAGCTCTCTAGAGGAGTCTCCTTTCCACCATCCTCTTCTCTTCTCTTTTACTCTGCTTAATAATTTGAGGATAGGGAAGTCTTCATACAAAGTGTGGTCAAGAGGGCATAAAAAGAGACTACATTTGTCTTCAACCATAAAAATTCCTGAATTGCAGACTATCAACTGGGGTGAGGATTTGGTAAGGCTGAGAATCACTTGAGTTTTCACCAACGACATTACCTAAATAGCTTTGAGGTAAGAACGTACAACTCAGATCCCTATTCACCTCAGCGGAGAGGGTTAGTTGGAGGGAGTCAAGTTCTCTAAGAACATTGAGCATACAATCGATCATATCTAGTGAGCTGTTCAGTTATGACCTGAAGACAACAACAACAACAACAACAACAACAACAACAACAACAACAAGCCTTGTCCCAACTAAATAGGGTCATGGATCCTTGCCTTCGAATCAGCTCCAGATATGACCTGAAGAAGTTCATTAATTGCTAAAGCCAGTGCTGAGGTTTTGAGGAAGGTAAATTCCAAGAAGTCTTCCCTACTTGTATGGTAAAATGGAAAAGATGAAGGATCATGTGGCAGCAACCACACCACATGATGTTAGAAGCCACATTCAGATAGTTCAAGATAGTTCAAAGAGCTAACTTATGCATTAATAGCACAAGTATAATAAGTTTTTTCTATATCCCACAGAAGACAAATTGCTTTCCTTACAACTTCATAAACATAGACAAGTTCTCGCATAATTTTCACCCTACCATCTGTATCCCAAGTTCCACGACAAGCACAACTTGGAACATATCCAGAACTGATAGATGCAGTGCAAAATGTGGTGGCCAAGCTGGAGCCTGACCTAGATATGCAATTGGTAACAAGAGTGAAGTGAATTTATAGTTTCTTATGTACTTGAAATGTACCTATGTACTCCTATTATTGGACTGATGTTGATTTACCATTTTTCCCAAAAAAAAAAAAAATGAAAGATGAAGACCTCAGGAAATGCCCATGAGCCTTTGAGCAGTGCAGCCACAAGGTCTAGTCAGACAAGATTGCTCATGTTAAGCCCTTAACTTTTTTTTTTTATTCAAAAAAATATGAATCAATTAAATTCTTTTACCAAGTTTGTTCCAATACAGGTGAGTCATGGATGTTATGTGGGAGATGAACCTAACTTCAGAAAAATTGCAACTTCAGGTGCTCATCCAGACATTTTTTGCTTTTGGATGCAAGCACAACAGGAGTACATTATTGATTGGATCACAAATTTCTAGAACTTGTGTATGTGCACTACAACATGAAATTAAACATGCAGCTCATATGCATGGTCATGGACAAGACAAGGAACCAATCAAGCTCAGCAACATCTTCCTGGAAGAGTCGAATGAAGAGGTCCCTTGTATGAGCAGCTAAGGGATCTTGGTGACCCTACGGTGAACCAACCCACTGGTTGGCCAGACCTTGAGATTCTTACATGGATGTTAGAGTTATTAGCAAGTTCATGGCTTCACAAGAGTCCATTTTTACATACACTATAACCTTTTGAGTCACAGCTTAGTGGTGATGATGTGGATATTGACTGATTGCACTATAGTTTCCATGCTCACACGTTATCTTCATATAGTGGTGGAATGCATGGGGTGGTGGTGTCAAAAGATTTGAATGCATGGTTGTCAAGGTGGCAAGGTGACCAAAGCGATTGAGGCTCCGCCTAGGCGATTAGGCGATAAAGCGGCACTTAGGTAGCAATAAGGCAACCGCGATCAAAGCGGTTGGGTCAAAATTTTTCAATACAACTACTTTCTATAATAAGCTAAACAAATATTCAATAGTCACATTCATCCAGAAAAACAAGCATTCAAGAATCATAATTATGAAAAATTATTCAAAAAAGGAACACAAACATAAGTACATCTCATTAAACCATGGTTGCCAAAGCGTCCGCCTCGGCATTTACTAATTCATTGATTCTTGATGTTGAGTACAGCTTATGCTTCACATTCTGTTGCCAACGGGCACGGGAGTTCCTTTGGAGATTGGGCGTCAATTAAGCGGTTCAAAACAAAGCGGTTGAAAAACCGCTTTGCCGCCTAGGCGGACGCTTTGACAACCATGTTTGAATGCCTTGACCAGGCAGATTTGGATGTAGAGGCAAAGAATATGTGATTCACTGAAGAGACTCAGTTTGATCATGCTGATGCTACGGAAGCCAACATAATGAATGTATTCCCACATTAGCATGTGATTCCATAGGCCCATAGCACAGGTTCAGACTAGACGCAGGGCATGCCAACATTAGCCCAAAGGTAGATAATTCTTCGTTATGTAGCATATTTTAATGGGGACTGAAGTATGATGAAGAATGAAAGGAAAACGTGAAGAGGAGCAGAGCAGAGACACATGAAGTATAAGAATAGCAGACAAAGGGAGGACATAGAATAAGCAGAAAGAAGGGGTAAGATTAGGTGCACACACAAAGACAACCCCATTCTTCAATTCATTATTTTATATTCCATTCTCAATACAGTGATTACAAGCATATAAACAATAGAAGAACAGACTTCATAACAAAACAATTGCACTAGGACTCCACAAACGATTTTAAAAATAGAAAGTATCACATATCTAAACCAGATTAAAAATCTGCTCACCTGATCATTCTGTAAAAATAATTGAATCCCTTGGATGATCAACGTGACCCCCAAGCCTCTAATTTATAATAATGTGAAATACAAAAAAGTTATATAATTACCCTCACTAAACAACTGAATAATAATAATCTGAACCACTACTTATAACTAAACCAACCCACAAATAAACCGAACCAACCAATACTCCCCCTTAAGTTGAGGCATGGATGTTAATCATGCCCAACTTGCTCAAAATAGGGTAGAAGTCTCCTTCCCTCAATCCTTTAGTAAAGATGTCAACTACTTGATCTCCATATCTCACAAAAGGCATGCATATTAGCCCTTGTTCCAACTTTCGTTTGACAAAAAATATATCTATCTCAATATGTTTTGTACAATCATGTTGCACTAGATTATTGGCTATACTAATGGCAGCCTTGTTGTCACAATACAACATCATGAGGCTTGTAACTGGAAACCTAATATCTTCTAATAGACCCTTCAACCATAAAAGCTCATATACTCCTCGAACCATGGATCTATGCTCGGCCTCTGTACAAGACAATGCCAATATGCCACCACATTTTGCTTCTTACTCCTCCAAGTCACTAGGTTGCCCCCAACAAATGTACATTATCCTAATGTTGACTTTCTGTCAGGTGAACTAGCCCAATCAACATCTGTATAAGCTTCCACTTTCAAATTATTTGAGGGTGATAGCAGAAGTGTTCCCTTTCCTAGTGTGGACTTCAAATACTGAAGCATTCTAGTAACAACATTTATATGAGTCGAGTATGGCTCATGCATAAACTGGCTTACTAGGCTTACTATAAAAGCAATGTCGGGTCGGTTGTGGGATAAACAAATCAATTTTCCAACCAGCCTCTGATATCTCCCTTTATCTACTGGTACTCCCTCTTTCTCTTTAAGCTTAATGCTTGCTTCAATTGGGGTGTCCATGGCTTTACATCCCAACATTCCCACTTCAATGTAAGTATAGGATATACTTACTCTGGGACAAATAGATGCCTTTTTCTGACCAAACAACCTCAATTCCCAAGAAGTACTTGAGTTTCCCAAGATCTTTAACCACAAATTCCTTGCAAAGAAAGCTCTTTAGCGTTTGTATTTCTACCCCATCATTCTCAGTGATGACAATGTCATCCACATAGACAATTAAGAAGAGTAATGAGTTCTTGACCTTTTCACAAAAAGAGTATGGTTAGCATTACTTTGCTTGTAACCAATTGATGTCACAGCCTTTTAGAGGCGTCCAAACCAACACCTGGGAGATCGCTTCAACCCATAAATCAACCTCTTTAACCAAAAAACCTTCTCTTTTGTTTTGCTATTAGATAAGCAATGTGGTATTTCCATGTAGACCTCTTTTTTCAATTCTCCATACAGAAATGCATTCTTTACATCTAATTCATGTAAATGCTAATCTTGATTCATAGCTACTAATAACAAGACCCTAACTGCATTCAATTTTGCAACAGGAGCAAAGGTTTCTTGATAATCAATTCCATAAATCTAGGTGAACCCTTTGCAACCAATCTAGCTTTCAACCTGTTGATTGAACCATCCGTGTTCTGTTTCACCACAAACACCCACTTACAACCTACCAATTGTTTCCCTAAAGGAAGAATAATGAACTCCCAAGCATAGTTGTCAAAGCGTCCGCCTAGGCGCGCCTAAGCGACAAAGCGGTTTTTCAACCGCTTTATTTTGAACCGCTTAGTTGATGCCCAATCTGCAAAGGAACTCCAAGGCCCAAAGTGACATAGAACCTATTTTTTGCTTCGGGGCAGCCTCCCTGGATCCCCGCCAGTTCACCGAGGAGCGGGACCTCGTGCCCGTCGGCAATAGAATATGAAGTATAAGCCATACTCAACATCAAGAATCAATGAATCAGTAAATGCCTAGGTGAACACTTTGACAACCATGGTTTGATGAGATGAACTTATGTTTGTGTTC
Source organism: Hakea prostrata (assembly GCF_041222555.1). NCBI lineage: Eukaryota > Viridiplantae > Streptophyta > Magnoliopsida > Proteales > Proteaceae > Hakea > Hakea prostrata. The sequence goes on from NC_142608.1 coordinate 15,735,656, forward strand.
CTTTTTTGAATAATTTTTCATAATTATGATTCTTGAATGCTTTCTTTTTTGGATGAATGAGACTGCTGAATATTTGTTTAGCTTATTATAGAAAGTAGTTGTATTGAAAAGTAGTTTAAAAATAGTTATATTGAAACATTTTGACCCAACCGCTTTGGTCGCCTTATTACAGCCTAGGTGCCGCTTTGTCACCTAAATGCCTAGCCGGAGCCCCAATCGCTTCGGTCGCCTTACTTCTTTGACAACTATGCTCCCAAGTACCATTCTTCTTCATTGCCTTCATTTCCTTTACCATGTTGCCTTCCAATTTTTATCAGCATAGGCTTCTTGCCAAGTCTTTGGAACAAATGCAGTAGATAAAAAAGATATGAAAGCTCAGTAGGAGTCAGACAAAGAATCATAGGAAATATATTTAGCTATAGAAGGCTGAGTACATGATCTGACTTCTTTTCTAATAGCAATAGAAAGGTCAAAAGAAGATACCTTAGGAGTACTTACAAGACTTGAATCTGAATTAGGAGACTGGAGTGATAACCTATCAACCTTCTCTACTTACTATTGCCGATTGGTTTTCTTCCTCTAATAGGTCTACGCATTCAGCATCCTTGCTCTGGTCAATTTACTTTTAGAATACCTTAATGGTGAGTCTCACAGGAGTGGTTTCCCCCTGAATAGGATCCTCACAAGGTTCAGAAGAGGAAAGGGGAGACTAAGTGTCTGCAGGTATGTTGGCTGAATGCTCCCCTTGGTTAGGAATCTCTTCTTAAACCTCTAAATGGGGATAAATTGGGTTTGGTAGGTCTCTCTACATGTGACAGGAATGTCCATAGTGGGAAAGAACACCTCTACTCATAGAGTGTCCCCCTAGAGAGGTGTATAATAAGGACTAGAATCATTAAAGATGAAATCCATAGACACAATTGTCCTACTGGAAGGAGGATGGTGACACTTATAACCCTTTTGAGTAGTAGAATACCCCAGAAAAATGCAACGAAGGCCACGAGGTTCCAACTTACTCTTCTGGGTCGAATTCCTGGCATAACACACACAGCCAAATATCTTAGAGGAACTATAAAGGAAGACGTCCTTAAAGAACCTCATTGGGGCATTTGAAGTCAAGGATTCTACTAAGCATCCTATTCATGAGGTAGGATGCAGTGACAACTGCATCACTCCAATGTTGGTCGGGGACATTTATGGCAATTAGAAGATAACGAGCAATCTCTAAGAGATGCCTCTTTTTTCTTTCGGCCACTCAATTTTGGGCAGCTATATTAACACAACTAGTCTGGTGTATTATACCATAATTAGAGAGGTAATCTCTAGAATTCTTTTTCACTATACTCGGTTCCATTGTCAATGCGAAGGACCTTCACAGTGGCATTGAATTGAGTTTTAACCATGTTATGAAAATCTTGAAACATTAAAAAACTTCAAATTTTTTTTTTTAAAGATAAACCTATGTGGATCTATAATGAGAATCAATAAAAGTAACAAAATAAAAATGGCTAGTAACAAACATGCGTTGACAAGGCCCCCACACATCAATATGAATTAATATAAAAGGAATGAAACTTCTATTATTATTAGAAGGCAAATAACTTGAACGAGTCTGTTTTCAAAAACATAAGCTTCACAAAAAAAAATCCTTATTGACAAGATGAGACAAAATCAGGAAAAGTTTTCTTAAGAGTTCCTATGGGGGGATGTCCTACCTACGATGCCACTAGAGGAGGGCTGACAAATTTGTATTGACCTTATGAGGAGTAGCAAGCATAGCAGAAGAAGAGGCTCCATTCAATTCCAACAAGTAAAGTCCTTTGTTCAGTTTACCACATCCAATCTCCTTCCCCATCAGCAGATCCTAAAACACAGTAGGAAGGAAAAAATGTTACCTTACAGTTCAAGTCATCAGTAAGACTACTAAAGGTTAGTAGAAAAAGATGGAACATGTACTGAGGACAAAGAAAGGGATGGTGAATGTTGTATAGTTCCCTTTCCAGCAATGGAAGAGTAAGAGCCATCAGCTATACGGACCTTATCTTTTCCTGAGGTAGGTAACTAATTCAAGAAAAAAGAAGCACGACCTCTCATATGGTTTACTGCTCCAGTATCAATGATCCATGAAGCAGAAGCTAAGGAAGCATGGAAGCCTGTAAATATGGTACCTGAAGTAGCAAGGTAGGAGTTCAAATGTGCAGTTGAAGGAGCATTGAAAGAGGCAGCAGCAGCGGTAGAAGACTATAGAATGCTCCTTAGATCAAGCAACTATTCTTGGGAAAAACCTATAGTTGGAGTAGGTGCTACAGAAACAGTCTTTGAATGATTAGCCTTTGGTTTACCCTTCCTTTGGGCCCTTTTTTGTTCAAAATCAGTAGGCTTCATGTAATTTCCCACATCTGGCTTTGGTATGATATGGCTTGTGGCAATGCTCACACTTAACTACATCTTTAGCTGATTCAGCTTTGGACACCATGCTCACACTTTAAAGAGCAAATTTTTCCATTACCGGGTTGTGCAACATAGCCAAACAACGACTCTCCTCACATTGAACAAGTGCATAGGATTGTTCCAATGTAGGAAAGGAAGAACGACTCAAAAACTGTACTTGGATCTGATCATACTCTACATTTAATCTAGCCAAAAATCATACATCCAAATTTTGTCAACATGCTTGGGTTTTTTTTTTTTTTTTTTTTTTTTTAGGGTAAGTGGGTTATTTAATGTTAAGTGAGCTTTGGGTTGATCCATGAGTTGTTTCACTTAAGTGTATTTTTTTCATATTTCCAGTTTTCACTTTAGTATCAAAATATTAGTACGAAGACTATCTAGGGTATTGAACTTTTGGAATTTTCTTAATAAGAAGAATTGTATCCACGATGAGAAACCATTGAAATAAATGGGAATCTTTTTTTCTTCAAAAGAACCCTCTCTCTCCTAGCGTCATTCTCCTCTCTCTTACTCGGCAAGCTCTCTTCCTTCCATGAAACTAAACACTACCCACTCTCCATTTCTGTCCAGCAGTGTTTACTGATTCCCTTCCCCCCCCCCCTCCTTTTTTCCCTCTCTTTCTTTCTTTTCTGCTCCCTGTCAACAGCCCTCTGCTGTCGCTCATCTTTTCTTCTTAGGTTTCCTTACCCTTTTCCCAGCAGGAGCCCTTCCCCTACATTCTTTACGGCAGCTCCTTTCTGCCTCCTTCCATTTAATCCTAAGCTTTGTTTCTTTTATTTTTTTCCAGTTATCTTTATAACTGTTGTTTTGCAGCCATACCCAGGGCGAGTAGGTACTTTATTTCTGTTGTTGTTAACTAATCCCTTCCCCTGTTTGATAAGGTAATATGCACCTGCTGCGAGTAGGTACTTTATTTCTGTTGTTTTTCTACCTTAAGCCAGATTGTTTATCTCTCTTCCTGCGGTAGGTTTATTTGCAATCAATTCCAGGATCTTCTCACATTGTTATTTGCTGAACTTTATTGTTAGTTGTAGGATCTTTTCAACCAGGACAGCATCTCTACTTTTGGAACTTTTGATAAACTTGCACTCAACTAGGTGTATGTTGCCATGATCCCCACCCCATGAGTCCCCATTGAATTTTGACTTAGTCTAGAATGTTATCTAGGCTGTTATTGAATATTAGTCTATTTATTTTTGTCTAAGTTGCATTTCAGTCTTTTATTTGCTGCTACAATTCCCCCTTTTGTTTGATATTTTCTCATCAGGACTCACACCCACGTAGAGTACACTTGACCAGCCCTTGTAGGATCCCTAGCCTCCCCCTATATCAAACTCATTTCACAGAAATCTTGTCTAAATAAAGTCAATATATTTTCTTCAATCTTCAAATGCAAACATCTAATCAAGTTAAGTAATGTGAAGAGAATAAATTTATTTTTGTCCAGAATGGTGTTCCAACAAGAACAAGCTCCATGTTATTAAAGTCTATTACATGAAAAAAAATGATTTATATGACAAAGGTCAACAAGAAATAGCAGCAAGGAAAACTATTAACTACCAAACATGTAAAGGAAAAATACTGCCTCACTAAGAGATTATGTGAGATCTCCTTCATGAGCAGTTGATGAGAACATCAGTGGTCAGTTCCAAGTTTACCAGCGATGTTGGCATAGAGATCATCCCAAGACAGTATCTATGTGGATGGACGACGAGTTCAGAGGATATCGAATCGGATTGCTAGGGTCCTATGGTTCGATAAGGAGCACTGCTCATAGGCAATTTGGGCATTAGTTTGCTGTTGATTTTTTTTATTTTTATGTCTGTAGTCTTTGTGGCTGGGCCTAGAGAATTTTTTTGCCCAATTTTGAATTAGTTTGGGTTGGGATTATATTTGCTACTTTATTTGGGGTTAATTTGGGAATTCAGCATGTAGGGTTGGGACGGATTAGTTCTATTATCTAAATCTTGTATGAGAACCATTTGGAGCATGACTGAATGAAAACAGAAAAAGATTTCTCTCTCTTGCGCAAATCTCTCTTGGCATGGATTCTTTCCTCTCTCGGGTAAGTTCCTCTTCTCTTCTCCTACCTTCTCTCTTGCATGAATCAGGATTTCTCTTTCTTTTCCTTCTTCTTAAGTTGCTATCTTTTCTCTTCTTTCTTTCTATCGTTTCTTTCTATTCTTCTCTCGGTTTTTTTTTTCTTTTTTTCCTTTTCAATCATTCTTCTTCTTTCACTGCTATTCTATCCATCATAATTCTTTTTCTTTCTCTACCGAATCCTTTTTTCTTGACTTCTTCTCTTTTTCTCCTTCTCTATTCTCACTTCTTGAATAGCAGCTTTGTTGTCTTTCTCCTTTCTAACCCTACTGTCCATTCTTGGGTTTCATCATTGTTTAGAAATATTGTTCTTTCTATTATTTATGTTCCTAGATGTTTTCTAACCCCTGTTCTGGCAGCTAGAACCAACAAGTAACTTTATCTCTCCTTAATATTTCTCATTGTATAATTATTCTTTGGAGTAGTTTCTTTAAAACAAAACTCCCAAGGATTCCCTTTGCATTCTTAATTGCTGAATTCTTTGTTAAAAATCTGATATTGACTAGAACAGCTCTATTTTCTTTAAGTTTCTTAATACTCTTGCATTCAATTTAGTGTTATGGTGCCAAGATCTCCATCCCCTTGTTTCTCTATTGATTCTTGTTAGTTGTTCTCATCAGTTAGGACTTATTGTGTTTTTTTCTCTGCTTTAACTGTATTTATATGCATGCTTAATCAGAATTCAGATTCTGCAATTCCTTTTTTTCTTTTACTACTTGTCAAGAATAGGTGTCTCATTCTAAGAGTCAAGTAGCCCACTTTGTAGGTTCCTAAGTTTCTAGGGTTTCCCCTGCATCAACAGTGTTCTTTACTATTGGGACCACAGGCTCATCATGATAACCATGCCCATCAATCCCTTTAATCATCTCCATATGAGTAATCTAACAATCGACAAATTTTTTTACCAAAAACACCAAATTCATAAACTAAAAGATGAAAATACATTTAAGGAAAAAGTGAACAATAGCATACAACCCTTGAAATTCTATTAACAAATTTAGTAAATGTATTTTCTTCCAACTACATCGTGCAAATGCTATGAGATTTGGTCAATATGTCATTCACACTAGCATATTGACGTAACTATCCACACAACAACAAAGAATTAAAACTAGAGGTACTATTTGGGAAATTACAAGGAGATAATCCAACTTCAATCAATGTCTAGAATATGTCACCAAACAGGAAATTCAAGGTGCAACCAAAGTTAATCGCCATTTGAAATTATCTGGAGGTTCTTACCCCTGCATGTGTTGAGAAAAAACTCAACCACTAAAGTGGGTATGCGGTGCTCCCTCCATGCCCATCCATGAAAAAGTGGAGGCAATTTATAATGTGGCCGATGGGATGTAATAGCACCCAAAAATAAAAGCAGAAAAGTTCCTTATCCGGGTGCAACATTTGCTCTGTTTCAGACCTTTTCTCATTTACCCCATGAAGTACAATTCTCTGTAGTTCTTGAACGTAAATTAGAAAATATAACTCAATTTGGCACATAACAGTCTACAAAGGCCTTCAAGTCTCTTACTTTCAGAATAGTCTGACAGCAAATAGGAGAAATATTAGAAGAGTGAGTTATAAATCAATCCAACGCATTCTTGCCATAATTCTAACATATGCTTGGGGTCTAATTGCAAGAGCACATTGCTAAAGCAAGGCACAAGATACCAAAGAGAGTAAAGACACCTATGGTATACTTTGCCCAAGAGAAAGACCACTACCCATGGTAAACAATATAAAAAGGCCTTGTAGTCAACCAGCATCAGCATGCATACAAGCAGTTGCACTGTTGCATAAGTATTGTATCACAAGTGCGCTAGTGAGTACTAGTATCTATTTTCTGAAGCTTATGTCCACAGTGAGATAGTGTTCGTCTAATGCATTCTGAATATGTGATATATGCATCCTAATTGATGCACATGGTGTTGTTCGAAAAGGACATCATGTGGGACTCAGTAAATTCAGAGAAAAGACAAATTGCATGTGATGGATCACCAACAGTTCGAAAATTGAAAATGAAAAACATGAAAGACACTGTTCCTGACTCATGGACTGTTAAGCACTACCATGAGGAGGCAAAATACTCTTCATAACAGAGATGCCACAGGATTTATTCGACAATGATATCCAGCAAGGAAGAAAGACAGAGGATTCCTCATAAAAGAGTAGGGACAGAGAAGAAATCAGGAGAATTTCATGCACAGAAAAGGGGTGCCACCAAAGCCTTATGCCAGCCCAACAAGTACTTCAAGCATCCAGCATCACTATTCATTATATCAAAACCCTATGAGTTCATGATTCTTCACTACAGTTTAGCAGAAGCAGTGCAACATTGGTTGCTGCCAACCAAAGGAGAAAGTAAACCTGAAGAAACTCTTAAAACCAAGGAGAAGTGCAAGACATGATAAGATCAGCTCTGATATCATGTAAAGATGTGAAAACTTGTTACCAGTACTCAAACAGAAAGAGAGATAAGAGAACTAAGGACATAGCTGCATATATTATATTATGAAATCTACTCCTATTAGGAAACTAATGGTCAAAGCTAATTACAGACGAATACTGAATAATAACATAGATTGAAACAACTCAACTCTCACTACTTAACAAAGATTATAACTCACTCCCCTTTGCAGTACTTCTTAACAGGAAGGAATAAGTACTGACCCATTTTAGCAGCAGCAACACACAAGAAACCAATGGACCATAGGGAAGGGAAGCTAATCATCAACTCACAACCAAACTAATATCATGAAACTAACCAACATCAAACTCTGTCATGTAATGCATTGCATGTGTTAGATAAAAGAAAACCGGGGATATCCCCACTCTTCTTCTGCCAAAGCTAACAGGAGGCAAGGGGTAAATTTTTGTTCCTTTAACTTTTGCAAAAAATACTTTACATGAGAGTACAAGTAAATAATGTCATTGGTTTTTGTCTGTTACTTCCACATATCCTTCTATTCATTAAGTACGTGGACAGAAAATAATCGAAAGACAGCAATCAGTAAATGGCCGCCAGGTAGGGGGTGAATTCAAACAGGGAGTTCTTATGGCAGATTTGGTCTTCGATCCAGAACTTGAGTTCACTCACTTGGAGAATACTAACTCTAAAACTGATTTACGAGTAAAATTCCCATAAATTATTCTATCTGCAACTCAGGTTAAGTACTTCCTGCCAAGAACTCCAAGCTCAATAAGAAACTAATATTTGAACCGAAGCTTAATCCAGTGGACATTATTGTTATAGCACCTTGCACGAGTGGATGCTTTTACTGCCTTGGAGGAGCATGCCACATGCGTTCACTAAAAATTAGGCAATCAAATTTTATTCATAGGAATATTAAAGTGAAAAGAAATCTTTTGCTACTTCTCTCTATGGGAAAAAAATTCTAGCGAGACTCAAGTTTCAACCAAGTGAAAATGGGAAACTTAAGTGGAAACCTAGGAAATTTCGATAAAACTTGGGACTTTTTGTGCAAGTTTCAACATCAAGCTTCGATAGGTTTTAGGGAGTACTTTGGGGTGGGACTCTACATTTAAGTTAAATAGAGTATACAGAACACATTAGCACATGCATTTTGCTAAAAAAGTCAATGTAGATATGTCATTCAATGTACATAATATCAATATAGAGTTGTCCGAGAAGTACACTAAACTTAACTACTTAAGTACATAACACTCAATATATAACTTCTGAGTTCAAATCATCAAATACAAAGTAACTGACAATAAAAGGAAAGTACAACTCAATGCCAAGAGGAGTGCATCAGCAAATCCATCTCGTGAGCCATGTAGTAATGTGCCTGTAACATCCTCTCCTCCGACCAACAATCATAGACTTCCCATGACATGTTATGCCTATGGTTGTCGAGGTAATTGACAACTACAACTCTATAAGTTTGGTCATCAACATGCCTAAGATAACCAATCTAAGGGAACACACAATTTGGATAGGGAAGTCCTGATGGAGGGGGTATTGGTTGTGGTATTTGGGAAAACATAAAAGAAAAATAAATTTGAAAATTTGGTGAAACCATGAAACTTGCAGGAAAAAGTCCCCGGCTTTCCTCGAATTTTTTCTCATGAACCGGCTGGTCCAGCCAGGTCAAACCAGTTTTCAACCCCGTTGGGGGAAATTTCCTAGTTTTGCATGGTTTTGTAAAAAATTTCCCAAGTTTCAATCAAAACCTAAGACTTTTTTTGGTTCCCTCATGGTTTCATTGGAAATTTTGCGGGTTTCAATCGAATTTTATTCAATGCATCTGTCCCCCAAAATTGTTGTGGTTAGGATGAAACTCCATTCAAAAGATGCATGCTCTCTTCACAGTGCATTAAGGTAAATACATGTCCAATAGAGATTTAGTGTACGTCATCATTAACTTACTCAATTGAATAGCATGCCTTGAAATTGCAATAAAAGTTGGGAAAGTCATTCAAGCTTAGAGCTGAGGACGCAAGGTATTTAATTAAGGTCATGCAACCATCCTTCAGACTGAATTTACAACGATTTGCAAGATATCCTACCATTTGCTTGCCGTCTACAACATGCAGGGAAGAGCTTCAAGATTCATCATATTAAATGTGCAGATAGTAAAAGTAAGAAGAAAAGAAAAAAAAATTGAAAGAAACCAGAAGGAAATAAAAGGCTGACATATACAGGCAGGGCAGCATTAATATCACAAAGAGAAAGAGAGGAACAATCTATTCCATAGAGTCAGCAAACCAAAATTTACTCAAAATCTTTTGAGGAGGGTTGGATCATTGTCACAATACAAGACTCCATTTCATGGCTGGGAATGACAGCAAAAGCATTTCACATCTCATATGCCTAAGAAGCGAGGAAAATGTTTATAAAAGAGGGGGGGGGGGGGGGGGAAAATCGACCTATCATAGTTTTGCACAATGAATTTCACCCCCGGGGGGGGTGTTGTTGAATGGAGAAACTTCGAAGAGGAGAAATGCATGGTGAACAGATTAGAAGTGGAACCTTTGATATGAGATGCATTTATCATAGATAAAAATTCTAGTTTTGGGTGGGTAAAGAACCAAAATGAATTTTCCAGATCGAAGGTGGAATAAGGCATTTATAAAAATTTATATTAATTACTTCATGCTAGGGGCTTAGATTCTTTGTGATACAGAATGTTTGAAAGAAAAATTGGACAAAGCTCTATGCCTATGACAATTATGTCGTAGGTCAAAAAACAGAGAATTCTTCACTAAATGGATCAATGAAAATTCTGCATATGATACTGTTTCAAGTCTCAGCCACAACCACACATAACCAGGGTCAAGCCAATCTTATCATCAATAATTCAGACATTATATAGTTCCACTTCAATTGTCAAAAATCAGAAAATTCCCACAATATTTTTCTGATTACCTTTTTTTTTTTCCCCCGCAAATAAACAGAATTCATTTTCTGACATTTATTTCTTTAACCATGTATGTCTCTAGTACATTACAACATTTGGTCCCAGAGCCAAGACCTACACCATTTTCTGTTTTTAGGCAAAAAAAACCTACACCATTTGATGGCTACATCACAGAACAACGATCCAAATGAAATAGAAATTGTAGATACCTCCATGAAGAGAGGAGCACAGTCGATACACTTGGGATGCTTATGGGGATAAGGCTTAGGAGAAGGAGTGGACAGAATGCACCCAGTTGAAGAAAGCACATACATATCCTCAGGGAGCATCCTTTCCTTCTGAACACCTAAATGCAATTAAAAAAGCAGGAGTAAACAAAACAGAACCACCCAGATACAAAAAACAAGTGAAAACGATAAAAGAGAGGAAGGTGGGGGAGAGAAGTGGCATACCAGAAGGGGACATGACAATAAGCTGTTGTGATTTGGGAATTGAATCATCATGAACATTCATGGTGACGCTGCCACCTGTTCCGGAGACCCATCTCTTTGTATAAAAATGCCGGCAAAGCTCCGCAACCCCCTCCTTATTCTCTCTCACGAATTTGCTCTCCAGGTATGCCTGACAAGCGCCGTTCGCCACACTTAATGCTGCTGCTGTCGCCATATTCTTGGTTGTGTAGTTTGCGGCAGCAAAGGAGGGAAGATGTAACTTAGAAATAGAAATCGACAGAGAAGATAACGAACAGGTTGGCATGCGCATTTGCAGAGGTGTAAGTAGATTGGTAACGAAAGGTCACAATTGATTGTTTATTTCCTCTTTGATCATGATCATGGATCAGCCATAGTTGTTTGTCAGCAGTAAATTTTTTTCCTTTTCTTTTTTTCTTTTTCTTTTACATTCGATTTGAGATTAGTCGGAATTTCGGAACTTCAGACTAGCGGGACTGGTTGGTACCTACTGAAGGAGTGATCTTTCTTTTTCAAAATATTATCAACTTAAGTGGTTGTATGCATTGTGGGCCAAAATTCCCCCCTCCAGAAAAGAATTCACATTTTATGCTTCGGTACAAAAGTGGGCAAATTTGGCACAAAATCATTATCGTAATCTTATATGGTTGGACGCAGATGGGCACATTTCTCTGGCCCAACTTGGCACATAATCTTGTATAGTATATACGACTTCTGTGCCAAAATTGGCACATTTTTTAATAAAATGTTTAAAAAGATAAATATAAAATAAGTAAAAATAAGTAAATATGCTGGGTCAATTCATACATAGGTGCTTACATAAAATCAAGTGAGATTATAATGTTTTCAAGTGATTAGTGGGAGTCTCGCTCTTGCTACCAATTCATTTGCAATTTTCTTCTTTTGCTCTTCCATTTTTCTTGCTTCTGATTGGGTGTTATCAGGGGGATCAGGATCCGATATTACTTCTGCAGATATCCAATCCGGGTTTCCGAATTCTGAGAACTTTTTGTCAGCAATTTGCTCATCACGGATGAAGTTATGAATAGCACAACAAGCAACGACAATTTTGGCTTGAGTACGTAATGTGAACCCGTGACCCATTTTACTCAAAATTGGAAACCTGCTCTTTCAGCATCCAAAAGACCTTTCTATAACATTCCTTACTGAAGAGTGCCTGTGGTTGAAAAGTTCAATAGCAGTCCTAGGCCCTCGACCTCTAGCTCCCCCTGAAATCTCGCAAATGATACCGAGTACCTTGAATGGTGTCATGAATACAGATAAAGTCGGGTATCCGGATTCAACCACATAATACTTACCTACGACAATTTAAGATAATAAAAGTTAGTCCAATAAGTTTAAATATGATGAAGGCTAAAAAAAATATTGATAAAGTAGTTGTATTAAATTTACCTGGAGGAGAACATGGAAAATTTATCGCAGGGTCTGTAATCGCTTGTCTAAAAACTTTGTAATCATTTGAAGAACCTTCCCAACCAGAATAGACAAATGTGAATTTCATGTCAAAGGAACACGCACACATGATATTTTGTGTGGTAGATTCCTTTTCTTCCACGATATGGTACTTGTTTTTCAGCCGGTATCATTGCATGCACATGGGTGCCATCGATTGTACCAATACAATCCTAGTACAATGAACATTCTCAAACCCATTAATAGAAGTGGTGAGGAGCATAAAGCATACATGTGGGAGATTGTATTCCAATAATAAAAGCTTGTATCCTACCTTAAAGTAAGGAAAGTGTTTTGGATTTGTGAGTATCTCTGGCGGAATTGCATCAAGGTTAGGAGGCCTCATGTTTTCTCTGCTTAACATCACAAAAGATTTTAACACTCTCTTGAATACTCTTATGATTGTCTCAGGCGAATGTTGGAAATCTTCGGCCACATCTCTATATTTAAAGTCTCAACCAAGTAATGTCATAAATATACCAAGTTGCTCATCAACACGAATATACCTAGTATTATCTAACCATCCTCGATGCCGCATCTTCACCTCTAAGTTATAAAACACATGTCGTTTCATCTTGAATCTCTCGAAGACACAATCTACTTGTCCCTCTAATATTTCTCTAACACATTCCAGACCCGTGAGTTTGCTATCTCTTATTGGCTCAGGGACACGGGTCACTTGTGTTTGATCCGTCAGTAGCATTTCCAAACCTAAAAACTCGATAAGAGTCTCTTCATCAGAATCACTAGATGTTGACATATTATGACGATAGTCCTTGAAAATAATCTTACAAACCATGTTATTTTTAATAGAAAGCACAACTAAATCTTCATAATGCATAATCTATTAAAAAACACACATAATGCATAACATGTAAATCCAAAGTATTATACTCCATACCCTATTTAAAGCAAACACATGCATACACTGCAAATTCAAAGTAAGAAGGTCCATACCATATTTCAAAATACTTATCATCCATACAATCCATAACTTAAAATTAAAAAATTAAAAACATAACTAGAAAATATATATATATATATATATATATATATATATATATATATATATATATATATATATATATATATATATATATATATATATATATATATATATATATATATATATCTCCCAAACATAATACAGACCAATTGCATATAATATTATCCTCAAAAAACAGATATAGAAAACATCATGTAAACACAAATGGTTCAACTTTAAGTAGGATCACGGGGTGGCTTGGGTAGGTGAAACAACCGTTTTAGTGTAAGATGTCTGACTTCGGGGGGGCACATATTATCACTTCTCTGAAAGTTGGATCCAACTTAACATGCAAGATTGCATCGCCTAATGTGTCAGGATCCAAATTCATTGACATCAGAACATCAAAGGTCCTAGCAATGCTGAAGTCATAACTAACAACGGATGTTGCTGTAGTCTGAGCTAGGTACTTGTCCCGCTTTGCCAAACACATTTCTGAGAAGGTCTGAATTGCAGTAGAATTGCTTAATCCTGGGCTTGTGCTCTTTCTCTTCCTTCTCTTTGCATTGGAGTCTTGTCATGTCTTTCAGTTGGAGGGACCGATCCATTGGGTGTCTGAAGCTGATGGGAAGATGACATCTCAGGAATGACATTAGAAAACATATTCGTGTTATCTTCATCTGAGCTACCAACACCCACGAACTCATCATTATCCATGCTCAAGTCCATTGAAGACAGCAGTGCAGTGTCAAAAGTAATCGCTTCATCACCAGTAGCATAAGTACCTCCAAAATTTTACACAAGTCTTCCCACTCAGTAAGGCCATGCTTCCTAAACTTAGCCCAGCCTGGATTGTCCTATCATAAACATTGCAAGTCATTGTACATAAGCATACGGTTCATATTCTATTATTAAAAAAAAAAACATTAATACCATAAAATGTATGAATTTTAATAAAATATATAAACAGTGGCACTATGGCCGAAATTACCTTGATGCGCATTTTCCATAATGACTCATCCTCAACAGTGGCAATTTTGGTGATAGGATTCCACCCAAATCCTGACGTTTCCATCAATTTCTTGAAACTAGCATACTGCTGCCTTAACTTGTTGAACTTGTTTGTCAGGTGCTTCATTTCATAATTGATATTTGATCTACTTTGAAATTTCTCCAAAATATTTTTTCACCCTACCTTGTTGAATGTGGATGTTGTTCTATTGCCTACCTTAACCTCCTAAACCATTATTTCAATAAAAAGCTTTGTATTTTGTTGGCTCCAAGTGGCAGTTTGAGTGCTTGATGTTGCCATTTTTGAAACTATTAATTCGTACAAATAATGATGATATGTTATACTAGTTACAATATATGTAATACTAATCAAATTACAACTAGAAGCCATAATATCAGTTTACATAAGAGCAGTCATAATATCAGTTAATAGTCCATAACAACATAGCAACATAACAAACTACTACACTGCAAGTGAACCAAATAAGAAAAAAAAAATACACCACATAATATAACTACTCCTATCACTAAATGTTTAATTAACATTACATCATTCTCTATGCTCTCCATGTGTTTCATTCCCCTTTTTTGGGACTTCAACAGTTCCCTAACTAGTGGGTCATCTTGGTTTCTTTCAATCCCAAGTGAAGGAGTGGGTGTCGGCACTTCTCCTATTGGTTCACACCATTGAAAAAAACTACATCCCCTCGGAAATGATGCACATACTTGATATAACCTATTAGGATGTCAGACTGATGTTGAAATTTTTACTGCAGCTATGTTCCCACAATTGCAATTTGTAGTGTTGAACTTCAAATAAGAACTTCTGACATCATTGACACTGGATGTTGACATCCTGATACGAAGTTCTTGTATTTAAAAAATAGACCACAAAGTAAAGTATCCAACTAAACTATAAATCAAACTAGATGCAGTTCGAACACATATGTTAAACAATCATAAGTCCTTGGCCTTTAAATCAAAGATCAAAAGTAACAAGCAACATCAACTTAATTAAGTTAATGGAGGGAGAGTAATGGAGGCACATAAATTACAAGAAACGATCAAAAGTGCAAAGTAACAAGTAACATCAACTTAACTGAGTTAATCAAAGAACATGGAAAAATTCTAGCTTTTTTCAAATATAACAAAGCATCTATAATCTATCATACAAATAGATGACATGTCCATTTCAATCGAAGGAACAAGGAGGAGGAGGTTGGAAGAGAAGAAGAAGAAGAGAGGATGAAATTTCACAAGCCAATAAAAGAGTCAAGAGTTGTTAAGAGTACCTTAATATTTAAACCATTCTAAATCTTAATTTGTTTTGAAACTCATTAAAAATGAATGCTAGGTATGGGGGGACTACCCATACAAGATCATGTATTCATTTCTAGTTACTATTTCTATAATGACCTGTTTGGCTACAGTAGCTTCTTCTAAAATACTTTAATTTTATTCCAATATCAGAAAACCTTTATTTCATAGCCATTTATGTTGGTTGTGCTTGTTCTATTTTCAAGCTTGGTTTTAGACTTCATAGTTAAGAAGATACCTGGTGGCAGCGGTAGTATACCACAGAAGAAGAAGAAGAGTGTCAGTTGCAGAGAGCTTGACAAGTTAAGTGAGATGAGAGAGACGAGATGAGGGACCTTGAGAGCAAAATCCAGAAAAACTCTTCGGTAGCCAAAAGCTCGAACTATAGAGCAGAATCCACAATCAACACATATTAGTCGGACATTAGAGCTCAAATGGGTAACACTAATTTCACTACAATCCGAAGATAAAATCTTGGGGGGAAAAATAAGTAGAGAAAAACATACCAGGGCGATATTGTTAAGAGACAAAGGAGGAAGGCAGTCAAGATGCAAGGGCTCCTCTTCTCGCAAAACCAACCCGACTTGATGCTCTTCTTCAACCTCCAATACAAAGCAGGCAGACAAACTTGTGAGAGAGTCCAGCAACCCAGATCCTTGAGCCAGACGAGACAGAGACAAAGAGAGACGATACCTCATAGAGAGACAAGACAGTTGAGAGAGTTGAGAGAGAGACGAGAAAGAGAACTTATCTAGGGCTCGAGAGATGACCGTTGAGAGAGAACCAGAGCGTCGAGAGAGTTAAGAGCTACGAGAGGTCGCTAGGAGCTTTTAGGGTTATCGATCAAATTACATCGATAACCCTAAGTACCGTCAACGACGAGCTTGTGCCCCGCATTTTTGACAGAATTGCTTCTATGCCCAAGAAGCTCCAATTTGGAGCTTCTCTGGCACAAGGAAAAAGTGTGCCAAATGCCTGGTTCAGCACAGTTTTGCTGAACCAGCACAGAAAAGTTGAATCGGTTTACCATACATGTTTTTGCTGACTTCTGTGCCAAAGTGGGCAAATGGCATAGAATAAGTGTACCATAATGGTTACCATACAACCCCTAAACAACCCTCCAATAGTGATATGTATTTTTATAATTTACTAGTAAGGATGCACGTGTATATACACGAGTGGTTTGTTCACGTCGATTTAGCATTCGTCGTAAATATAGTGGTATTCTTTATTTTGGTTTTATTTTATTTTTGATAGGTCGGTATTGTTCATTTGTTTGCTATTGGATTTATATATTTGAGGAATAATTTAATAAGTTTTTTTTTTTAAGTAATACCATTGATTTTGTTTGTTTGTTTGTTTGAGTTTGGATTTATGTTAAGAATAAGTGATTTGTAGTGAATTTGTTTAATTATGAAAATCAGGGACAATGATGAACTATTGTTTGAAAGAATGTAGTTTTTGTATAATATTAAAAATGTTATGTACAATAATTATTTTTTTATTTCTTAATTCTGAAGTTTCACATTCTGCGTTCTACATGTTTTGCAATGAAGTTTTTACGTAAGTTAGTATGTATGCAAGCAATGAGAAGTATTTGTTTATATTGAGGTAGCAAAATTAATGTAGTATAATTTTTTACCTTCTTTGAAGTATTCTACTGCTTCTTTTAACTGAGTCGATGTTGATTGGTCTCTTGATAATGTAACGTATAGTTGTCCATGTGAGAATACCGGTTCAGGGAGATAGATACCGATCTTTGGTATTGTTTGCCCTTGTGACTTATTAGTCGTCATTGTAAAGATGAGTCGTATTGAGAACTACTTTCTTTTTAGACGAAAGGGATATCCTTCATTTTCTACTAGGCATAATGGTATTCTTGAAATTGAAACCAAATTTCCCTAGAGTTGACCAACTGCAATTTTAGCTAGAAGGACATTCTTTTGAAGTTGTCAACAAACCAATCTTGTTCCATTGCATTCTCCTTGTGCAGGATTTAAGTTTCTTAGGAGCATCACAAGATAATTTTTTTTCAATATCAAACGGTGAGGTGGCAATCCATTTGGTGCCAATGAATTAAGAAATTCATCAAGGTATTGTGTGTTTGCATCATCTATTATTGAATTATAGCTATAGTATGTCAGACGTTCACCTGAGAATCGATCAATCATTATCTCATTTATGTTGTCAACTATTTCATTCTTAGTTGTTAAAATTGTTCTTTCTATGATCTCCTTTGCTGAATAGACCTATTGTTGCTATTCAGGGAATATTTCCTTTATTAATTGTTCTTTTCCTGCTTTATCATCTTCCATTTTGATCAACATTTCATTTGGTATTTTTATTATATCATCCTCTTGTGTGGCTTCTTCTCCATTTCCCACCCTCAATAAATATTCACTAAATCTGGAATCATTTTATGGCCCTCATATTTGTTGTTAGTTGTAACTTTTGCATGGTAGGCCATAAGTATGATCTAACCAAACAGGATTCCACTGTTTGGGTTCTGGTTCCACGAGGTACAACAGGTAATACTTGTCTAAACTCTCCTCCAAAGACGACAACTTTCTCTCCAAATGGTGTTGTATTACCTATTATATCTTGGAATGTTCTGTCAATTGCCTCAATTGCTTATCTTTTAACCATTGGTGCTTCATCCCATATAATCAACTTTGCTCTTTGAATCAATTCTACTGTCACACTTTGCTTGGAGAAATTGCAGATACTTGAATCTTCAATGTTAATTGGAATTTTAAATCTTGAATGTGTTGTTCTTCCTCCTGGCAATATTGAAGCCGCAACTCCAGATGTTGTTGTTGCAATAGTTATTCCATTTTCTGCTCTTATTTTTGCCAGTATTGCCTTGTATTGAAATGTTTTTTCGGTTCCTCCTAGTCCATCAATAATGAATGTCCCACCTGTGTTGGCTTTAACTGCCTCTAAAATGATATTTGTATGTCCTTTTTGTTTGGCATTCATTCTGGTTGGTGCTTCATAATCTTCATTATGAATTCGAATTGCATATTCATCTTGAATTTCCTTAAGACGATTTATAATCGTTTCATTAATTTGTCCATCAAGCTTTGGGAGGTCATATTGGTCTAACCTATGGCCCATTGACTGTAAAAAGTTATTAACACTTTTCAAGGTTTCATTAGTTTTCTCTCTTATGCATGCAGTTGCTTTATTGAAGTCTTCAAATAAGACTTCAAAATGTTCTTCCCATAGTTTTCGAACATCTGCTGGTTCACAATAAACCAATATTGTTGCAAAAAGTTTTCGGACCATTATTGGCATGTTGAATAATACTCCATCTCCCAAGCATTCAGAGATTGTGTTGTCGCTTTTAAGTAGTCCTATTATTCTTGCAGCTTCTCGGAAAGTGTTGCATTGTTCTCCATTTACACACATAAGATTTTCAAATGATGTTGCTCCTTTGATGTTATTCAGTAGCATTCTCAAATAGAATCGCTCTCCTTCAATTGGGTTAGTCAAGTTGATTCGTCCAATTGCCTCTTTAATTTTTCTTCTTGTCCAGCATTTTCCTTGATTATTCCACACAAAATTCTCTGGAAATTCTTTGTATAAATAATTATTGGCATCTTCACATACTGTGATCATTCTGAAGAATTCAGTCAACATTGTTCTTGTCTTATTATCAGACTGAATCACATTAATGAGATCTCTATTCTTCAAGTACCAAATGAGTTGCTTGTTTGGTAGATGCAATTGAAGGTTTATCACATAAGGGAACAATTCATTTAAATTGTATTCAAAGATTCTCCACATTGCTTATTGTGCTGATACCCACCTTGCATCCCTATAATGCTTTATTTCATCCATTAAATAATCTTCAGTGTTGTATGCTAGGGAAATTGCAACCCGATCATGCCCCTTATATACATACTTATAGAAATATTTTACTGCTTTTAACCTGGAGCATATCTCTACGTTTATATGGCAATCATATACTTGTCACAGATATGGGTTATAAGGTACAACCCATCTATTATCCAACAGATGTTTCCTTATCATGATTTGTCTTTTATTATTCGTTCTTCTGTAAATTGGGTATGAATCTTGTCATTGCATTATTTTTTCATTGTAAGATCTTGGGTAACGATTCTTATAAACCCCGTTCCTCATGCAAGCATTATGTCTTTTCAGATCTCCGCACGATCCATGCATCATATGCTTGAGATCCTTCTCATATATTTGTTGTTTTTCTGCATTTGGAATTTCAGCGAAAACATATTTGTCAAAAGTATCTGGATTTGTGGTTTTTTGTTCTTTTTGAAAAATAACTAACATGTGTGCATGTAGTAGTTCCCTTTTCTAGAATTCAATGACATGTACGTGTGCACAAACTTTGCCAAGTGTTGATTTCTTAAGCAACTACTCTTTAAGGTCGTGTAGCTTCGCTACAAAAATCCTTGCAGTAAGATCTGGCCTATCCTGTGGAACTTGTCATTTTTGTAATTCTTGTTGAATCTCAATCCACTTGAGATTATAGGTCATAGTGATTAAGAGATCTTGTTTACTATATTTTTGGACCAAAGCTAATGTATCAAGATATCTTCTACGCATGTCTCTTGGGCCTCCAATAAATGAAGCAGGTAGGACCATTTTCTTCCCAACATGATTTCCTCTTGTTTCTCCAGTTGATATACTATCAACAATTCCTTGGTACAATTCAGCTCGGATGTTTGAATGTCTGCAGTGGAAGAAATTCAATCCTATTGCCTCAATTTTTATGTACATGTCCCCCACGAATTGATGTAGCAATCTTCCAAAGTGTAATAGGATTGAATTATCATCAGCTCTGATTTGTAACTTGTAGCAATAATATGATCTATGAGATATATTATTTTTTCCTCTCATCAAAACCTACAATATAAAAAATTTTATTAAATTTTTTTCCTTCAGGACAATATAAATATTTTGGTTGATATATATATATATATATATATATATATATATATATATATATGTGTGTGTGTGTGTGTGTGTGTGTGTGTGTGTGTGTGTGTGTGTGTGTGTGTGTGTGTGTGTGTGTGTGTGTGTGTGTGTGTGTGTGTGTGTGTGTGTGTTACCTACGTCATGTTGTCATTCACCTTGAAAATGTGCTTCCTCCTCTGAAGTAATTCATGTTGGAATTGTTGTTGAGGCCTTTTTTTTTAATATTTCAATGCCAACCGACTTCTCCATTTGAGTATAACAATGGACAATGCAACGCATCATAGCATCTATAGTGATGCTTCACTGAGTGTTTTTTTCCTTGGATAACTATGTCACATCTTTCTTTGTTGTTTGGATTATTTCCGTCAATCCATATGCCTGCTACTTGATCAACTGTAGGCTTGTTATAGACTCTTTGGTTTATATTGTGATTTGTCCAAAATATGCTCAACCCTTAGATCACTGATGAATGACCTCCAAAACAATCGTCAGATGTGGCCCGATTGTGGGCGTTGGGAGTCCACCTCCGATAGCTAAGTCAGTAGTTGGAACACCATAGAGCTCTGGCCTGTTGCAGAGCTTAATTGAGAGATAGAATGGAAGAAGAACGATTCAGTTACCTTATTCGTACGTAGGTTATGACTTGTATAGAATGTACCTTCTAATCCTGTCTATTGAACTTGTTCGAGCCTTCTCCTGGTGACCGTCAGATCTTGACGGTTAGACCTGTTAGTGGGGTGATGGACAACTTCCCTTGATCACATGATCTTTTACCCTAGGTGAATGGCAGTTACCATGTCCTCCACGATCGCCAACTTCCATTAGCGATAACAACTACTTCTTGATTCGTTATCTATTTCGAATCTCATGGGTTTGTGCTTATCCTTGGAATCGCATGGTTCCTTCCTCATCACGCTATAATGAGCCAATCGAATGTCCGAACCCGACCATGATGGTCACACCCGACGATGATGGCCGAACCCGACCATGATGGCCAAACCCAATCGTGATGGCCAAACCGAACAGAATGTCCAAACCTGATCATAATGGCCGAACCCGACCATGGGGTCAAGCCGTCCTCGACCGGGGTCAAAGACTGAACCGAAGATGAACCCGGTTCAGTTATATTTTATCCACAACAGATTGATGTCACTCTTAATTACTATTTCACGAGACTCCATAGAACCAACATCTTTCAAGCTTCTGAAGAATCTTGCATATGGATTATTTGAAAGTATTTGCATTATTTTCAACACTATTGGCTCTTTCAATTTCATATCTTGAAGTATCTTAATTCTGTTTTCCATCTCATTATATGTGTCAAAGATATACAATTGCAAATAGCACGGGCTCTATCTTTCTAGTATTATTGGAGGGCCGTTCATGATAGATTTGTCCTTGAGCTCTAAATGTATAAACTCCTTATTTTGCATTTGCTAGTTCTTTATCAACATGTACTCCAAAAGAAGTAAATGAAAAGATACTATTATATGCCTGTATATATATTTTCTAAAATCTTGACTCTCTATTGTTTGATTAGTGAAAAGCTCATACAGGTCAGTTGGAATTGTTGTTGGTGCTAGTTCAACATTTCCATTTAAGCAGCATAATGAAGGAGCTTCGTATTGAAATTTCTTTGCTCCACAGTATATGCATGGTGGAACTTATAGTAATTTGTGTATGTTGGAGCATTGTAGTTCCAAATCTGTTGTATTGACATAGTACATTAGTTTGCTATGATAGATATAAAGAGTTTTTGTGAGAATTTTTTGGTACAATGGATCATGATATGTCTTACCTTCTATAATTTATGATTCATTTTGAATTTGATTTGAGCAGTTTGAACTTTCGTCATATTGTGTTACTATGTGCAACTGATTCCTTGGTTTTTGGGCTTTTTGTCATTTTTAGCCTTCTAAATTCATTGTACTTTTTCCTTTGGTGTTTTGAATGCTTATTTATCGGTTGCATAGTAATTTACTATGGAGAACAAAAATGATATGTAATTATTTATTTAAAATTTCTGTATGTAATTGTGGATGTATGTTAATAATGGATTGTGTAATTTATAAAAGATTTTGCATTCTGATATAGTTGGTTATATTGTGGCCACACTTTTTATGGTGTAATAAAGAATAATAGTTTTGATATATATTGTAATTAATAAAGTAGTCATTAATCCAATTAGAGAATATCTAAAGATAGAATTCAGAATTAAAAATGGAAACAGTAGTTTGGAGAAGTAATTAATTTATTTATGAATCTTCAATTTTAATCTTTTTCTTCCTTAGGCTCTCGTCCGTTACATCTGTTATTGATTAATTGTTGACGCGGTTTGTTTCTTTGAGTATTTCTGCAATAATACTTCTTCTTAATCTACTTTGTTGATTTTAATTGTCTATCTTGAAATAGAAGTTGCAAAACTTTGAGATGAATTTACGAAGGGATTGTTGGTTCTGCAACAAATTATTATTATATAAGTTTTTCGGAATAATTGAATAGAATAATGAAATAATATGAAATGTTTTTATGATTTTTTACCTCTGTTAATCTCTCATTGTAATCAGTTGCAGCACATTTCAATAGCATTTTCGTCTCATCGAAAATAGTGATGTGGAATTTTTCAATTGCATCTAACACTCTGAATTTAAACATGTATTTGTGAGTAGAAAAAATAATTTTGTTAGCTATTCAACCAAATTGGCAATATTATTTCATTTTTGTATGACATTATTACCTTTTGTAGTACGTTATGTTGTTTCCACATTTAGTACATGTCCTTTTTTCTTTTTGAAGTTGGACATTTTTGTTGCACTTGTTGCATATGTTGTACCATGGTTCATCTATGTCAACTCCCAACACTATTTCACGGATGTAGTAGTGTTGTTTCTGAAAAAATATTTTTTTGAATAATCTTATGACATTAACATTTTTTTATAATTTGATTACAGTATAACATTACAAAGTTGTAGGTGATATACCTTGAATGAGTCTAGTTCATTTTTCACCAAAATTTACAAAGTTATTTGTTTAGCATCTTTGTACTTAAAGTACAATGAAGTTAACGGGTCGGTTCTCTCCATTTTAACTTCTGTTGTAGACCTATCATAACAGCAAAAAGATTTTAGTTCTGTATATTTTGCAAGAGTATGTAATGTTGTGATAATAGCTTGTGTTAGTATCATTACCAGTTCAATAGTTCTTTGATCTCGGATTCTGGGTTGATCTCAATTGTTGCTGCTTCCGTTGTTGATAGTGATAGTTTTCTTGTTGTTGGATTGAATTTCGTTGTTAATTCTGAAGATACTACTTGATTTGTTTGAACTATATTGTCAAATAATGTTATTACATTGATATGATGATATTTTTACTAACATTAATGCTATAAGTGTTTTGTGAGATATTGTTTAATGTTCTTTTTCTTCCTCTAGTGTTGTGTGGTTCCCCCACAATGTTACTGTCATGTCGTCCAACCTGTTAATAATGATAGAAAATAATAATTTTAATAGTGTTTGTTTATAGTTGTATAAAACTAAATTTATAATGTTGTAAGCTTATTCTTTGCTGCATATATGGATGTCTCTTTTTAATCGCCGTTCATCCAACTGGATTATCCTCTGCATTTTTTTTAGAATTCCAATCACATCTGTATGAACTTGATACAATGTTAATTAGTAGTATAATATTTAAGTAATAGTATAAATTAATTTAGGGTATATTGTTACGACTGCTTACCAATTATCAAGTTCTTCTTCATAGGAATATGCAGATGTTGATTTAGGATGCTAGCTTATGTGTATTGAAAAATACCATATTGCCATTCATTCCAAGTTCTTGAATTATCTTGGGGTTGTAGTATTGCTTTAATATTTGCATTATAAAATTCAGGGGAAGGGAAACTTGATTCCTAACACACTAGTCACTCACTAAGTTTCTTCCATTGCTTAATCTACATTTTAGTTCCTTAGTTTTCTTTACTTGTCATTTGGTTATTTAGTTAGTCAATCACCAATCAACCTTGTTAATTTCATTTAAATCAATTTTACTTTTACATTGAAAGTTAAGGATATAATTCTCCGTGGGATCGATACTTTACTTATCATTTATTACTTGATTGCGATACGTATACTTGCGTAACATCTTGGTACATAAACAACATGCACCTAACCTTTTCCTCCGGCCTAAGCGTTGTAGAGATGGTTGCAAAATTATCTGTAATCTCTGTGGTTTCCCCTAAGTATTTCTTACTATTAGGGTTTCATTGTTTTCCACGTTTGTTAATTTCTATTTTGGTATGTCAGTTTCTCAATTTGAGCTTAACGAAATGAGGGTTATTGTGGATGTGTGTCATGTAAGTCTTAATTTGAAAAGAATATTTAAGATGTTAGAGGTCCGCTTGCATAGATCCTGAAGATAAGATCCTCGACACTAATTTTTGGATGTGTCTTTTCTTCTTTTGCAGGGTTCCGTGGTCAATCTCAAATTGACGTTGATAGATCGTACTTTGGTCGCCTTCTTACCCCCTGTCATCTCAACGATGGCAGAGTTCAGGTTTTCATTTCTAAATGAGCCTTAGATTTTACTTTTACCCTATAAGCTAAACTCTTAACCCATAACTACTATCAACCTAAATTTTAACCCATAACTACTGTTAGATATCCTGGATAGTACTTAACCATCAAGCCATAAGTATTTCACTTGATTTTTTCAACTATGATATAATCCAACAACATTTCAATTCCAATTCAAGCAGAATCCATGATTGGTTACTCTTCCTTTCTTTTTTGCTCACAACCCACTCTCCTTCATCTGCCGTTGTGTTGCGCTTGCATAAGCTTGAACTAATCGCTCATATGACCTAAAGCTTTCTAAGGCTGAACTGAGTGGGTGAAACTTCACTCAGCTTGTAGTAGCATAATGTGAGTTCAGTCTAATTTGACTTATTTATTTGGATTAGTAGCATAATGTGAGTGCTGATTGTGGTTTGTTCTTTTTAGTGCCTCCGTAACTTTTATGATTATCTATGAATTCAAAGAGTTTCTATTCTGAACTACTGTCTATAACTTGTTTGATTAGCCACAAATTCAAAGAAATGGTGCTTGAACGAGTTTTTAACATTACTCATTCTGGATTTTACATTCGATTTAACTTGATGTACACCTTCAATCAATTGGGGGGGGGGGGGGTTGCCCCGCTGTTTGGCCACTTGAAAAATACCCATGCTGGCATTCGAGCGAAGGCTGCAGAGGTGGTTAGTAGCATTGTTCAGAACAACCCCAAGAGCCAGCAACTTGTAATGGAAGCAAATGGCCTAGAACCTCTTCTTCATAACCTATGGAACTTAATTTCGGCGAAATATCGCCGAAATTCGCTGATGTAGGTAGTCAGCGAACCGAAAGGGTAGGGCGAAACGAGATGGGTTAAACATCACCGGGATTGATTTTCCGGCAAATCAGCGAAAAATGCCAAAATAAATCGCCTGAAAACCGTAGGAGAAGAAGAAGAAGAAAGAAAGAGAGGCTCGGTCCTTGCATCACTCATGAGCACCAAACTTGCCAAAGCAACGACGACTTCGATAAATGTTTCTCTTTCATGGAGATCAACATCGAACCAGGGAAATCATTGAAGGAATTAGACGCCGTCGTTCGTTATGCTCGCCAGGTCAGTGGTCATCGGAAGTGATCGCTAGGTCAGTGATCATCGGAAGTGAGCATCTGTTGGAGATCCTTGCTCTGATATTATCGGTGCTCTCTTCTAGTCTTCCTTCCCATTCTCGGTGAAAATGCAGGGTGAAATTGCAGAATTGTAGAGATAAAACTCCACTGCCATTCTCTAGCTTATTAGGAAAGTTTTAATGTTTTATTATCAAGCAAAAGACAAAGCTTTAAATGTAATGGGACCCATTGTCCCATCACTTTCTCTTTATATTTTGGTAATCCAACTTCCAACCCATCACTTTCTCTTGCATACCATGTGAACTCAAAATTTCATTTGATGGTGACCTTTGGTTGATCGAAATGAAATATTGGAATTCGGAAGAGATCGAAATTTCGACGAATAACTGGCGATATTTCGCCAGTTCGCCCGGTTCGCCGGGTAGCGAACCGGGCGAAATTATCGAAACTTCGTTCCATGTTCATAACTTTGCTTCAGTTCTTGACATAACAGTCCGAACCAAAGCGCTTGGGGCAATATCCTATAAGTTATTTTTTCCTCGCCTACCCATGATAAAGTTGTTTTTGTTTGGCACCAGTTGACTGCAAACTTGATGTGTTTCTTTGCTGTTAAGCCCTTGCATTTCGTGGGTTGCTATTTATTACTCAGTGAGGCTCATGTTTGAATTGTAGGTATTTGAGAGGCATATAGGTTTTCATTTCTTGTTATCTCTCTTTCATTCTTCTTCAAATTTGTTGGTTATTTTAGTGTTTGCAATTAATTTCTATGTTTGGTAACTTGGGAAATCGGGTAAGCGGTCTTTTTAGTTTGTGCTTCCAAGCTCTAATGATGGGATGAATTCCCAAAGTGGGTAAAAAATGTTACCTTTGTTGTAGGCTTCCTATGGGAATAAACTTAATTTGTTTTGATTCGGACAAGTGTCCTGCTGGTAAATCATCTCGTTGTCTTTGTTACCCTCTCTTCTACCCAAAAATATTAAAGAGAGAGAGAGAGATCCATCTTCCCTTGTGCATTTGTAAGTTAATCATAGACAGACTGCTAATATATGGAATTTCTAAATGAGCCTTAGATATTACTTTTACCCTATAAGCTAAACTTTTAACCCATAACTACTGTCAAGCTAAACTTTTAACCCATAATTATTGTCAGATATCCTAGATAGTACTTAGCCATCGAGCCATAAGTATTTCACTCTTTTTTTTCAACTGTCACATAATCCAACAACATTTGAATTCGAATTCAAGTAGAATCCATGATTGCTGACTCTTCCTTTCTCTTTTGGTCACAACCCACTTTTCTCCTTCTGCCGCTGTGTTGGGCTAGCATAAGCTTGAACTAATCGCTCATATGACCTCAAGCTTTCTGAGGCTGAACTAAGTGGGTGAAACTTCACTCAGCTTGGCTCATCATTGACAGCTGAGCAACTTAGTACTTCTAGTAGCATCATGTGAGTTCAGTCTAATTTGACTTATTTGTTTGGATTAGTAGCTATGGAGCACCTTTGCAGAAGTAGAATTTCAGGTGGTGATTGCGGTTTGTTCTTTTTGTGCCTCCATAACTTGTATGATTATCTATGAATTCAAAGAATTGCTATTCTAAACTAATGTCTGCAAGTTGTGTGATGACGCATGGATTCAAATAATTTGTGTTTGAATGGCTGAGTTTTTAACATTACTCATTTTGAATTTTACATTCGATTTTAGTTGATGTAAACGTTCACTCAATTGGGGGGGTTTGGCCCGCTGGTTGGCCACTTGAAAAATATCCATGCTGGCAATTGAGCGAAGGCTGTAGAGGTGGTTAGTAGCATTGTTCAGAACAACCCCAAGAGCCAGCAACTTGTAATGGAAGCAAATGGCATAGAACTTCTTCTCCATAAGTTCGCTTCAGTTTCTGACATAACAGTATGATCCAAAGGGCTTGGGGCAATATCCTGTAAGGTCTTTTGTCCTCCCCTACCCATAATAAAGTTGTTTTCATTTGGCACCAGTTGACTGCAAACTTGATGTGTTTCTTTGATGTTAAGCCCTCCGCTAGTGTTTTGCTGCCGGTCCCAAGCCCGGGTAAAGGAGGAGGGTTGGTGCGTCAGGTCGGCAGCCGGCACCGGAAAAAATCTAGCCAAACCTTTTTTCATGGATTCGACCTTATATGATAAAAGCTATGCTAGGGCGTTCCTCGACAAAAGAAGCGACGCGCTACACTATGGCCCGGGTGTAGTGATAAGTTGGCAAGGGTTAGCTAGGGCGTCCCCTGTAAGCGACGCGTCGCATCGGCGCCCGGATGCGGTGATAAGTAGGCAAGGGTTCCCGCGCCGTGGACGAGTGCGGGTAAAGAAGCTAGTCCATAAGCGTAGGATTAGATTGGCATCTTGGAACATAGGATCTTTAACTGGTAAGAGCTTAGAATTGATTGATGTTATGAGGAGAAGAAGGATTAATGTAGCTTGCATCCAAGAGACTAGATGGAGGGGTAAAAAAGCCAAAGAGTTGGATGACTTTAAACTTTGGTATATTGGGGATAAAACAAATAAAAATGGAGTGGGTATAATAGTGGATAAAGATTTAAAAAAATGATGTGGTGGATGTTAAAAGAGTGGGTGATAGGATTATTGCTATCAAGCTGGTAATGGAGAAAGAATGCATAAGTATAATTTGTGCATATGCACCTCAAGTAGGATTAGATGAAAGTCTAAAGCTAGAATTTTGGGAAAGTATGGATGGATTAATGCAAGGAATTCGTCAAGGAGAAAAGATTATCATAGGAGGTGATTTAAATGGACATATTGGAAAAGATCAAAAAGGATATGAGAGTGTTCATGGAGGATATGGTTTTGGAGAAAGGAATGAGGAGGGGATTTCAATTTTGGATTTTGCTACTGCTTTTGATCTATCTATATTAAATACTTACTTCAAAAAGAGAGATGAACATTTAATTACTTTCAAAAGTGGACAGCATAGAAGCCAAATAGATTTCTTCCTAACTAGAAGGACTGATAGATTGTTGTGCAAGGATTGCAAGGTGATACCGGGGGAAAGCTTAACTGCACAACATAGACTTGTGGTCTTGGATATGTGCTTAGTCCCAAGAACACATAAAAGGTCCAAGGTAAACTATCCCAGAATAAGATGGTGGAATTTGAAAGGAGAGTACTCTAAATCCTTCATTAATGAAGTAGTCAAACAAGGAAAATGGGATTTTAAAGGGGATACCAATGCAATGTGGAATGAGATGGCTATGTGTATTAAGAAGGTGGCTAAAGATGTTCTAGGTGAATCAAAAGGAAAGACTCATTCTTATAGAGAGACGTGGTGGTGGGATAGTGAGGTTTAAGTTGCCATTAGGAATAAAAAAGCTAGTTTTAAGGCATGGCAAAGAACTAAAGATGTTGAGGATCTTCATAGGTATAGGTTGGATAGAAATGAAGCTAAGAAAATTGCAGGAAAAGCAAGGGAAAGGAAATATGAAGAGTTGTATAATAAATTGGGCACAAAGGAAGGGGAAAAATCTATTTATAAGATAGCTAAGATGAGGGATAGGAAGAGTAGAGGTCTTGACCATGTTAGATGTATTAAAAATGGAGATGGTAAAGTATTAGTTTGTGAGGAGGATATTAAGAAAAGATGGGAAACCTATTTCTCTAGTTTACTAAATGAGCATTCTTCAAGCACTTATGTTTCGGACGATTACACTTTTCACCAAGGCACCAAGGTCCGAACTTATATACGTAGAATTTCGATGTCCGAAGTAAAATAAGCTTTAAGGAGGATGAAACTCGGCAAGACACAAGGTCCTGATGAAATCTCAATTGAAGTATGGAAGAGCTTAGGAACCCATGGACTAGTTTGGTTGACTAAGTTGCTTAATAAGATTATGAGCACAGGGAAAATGCCAGATGATTGGAGGAGAAGTGTTGTGGTTCCAATTTACAAAAATAAAGGAGATATTCAAAGTTGTAATAACTATAGGGGCATTAAATTGATGAGCCATATGATGAAATTATGGGAGAGAATAATTGAAACCCGTTTGAGACACTTAACTACGATTTACGGAGAACCAATTTGGGTTTATGCCAGGAAGATCTACAACGGAGGCTATTTACTTAATTAGGAGACTTATGGAAAGGTATAGAGAATGTAGGAAAGATCTTCATATGTTATTTATTGACCTATAAAAAGCTTATGATAGAGTCCCTAGAGCGTTAATTTGGCAAGTACTAGAGAAAAGAAGTGTTGCAAGTAAATATATAGATATAGTTAAGGATATGTATGATGGTTCGGTGACTAGTGTTAGAACAGTGGGGGGACAAAGTAATGAATTCCCGATAACAGTTGGGCTACATCAAGGGTCAACTTTAAGCCCATATCTATTTGCACTGGTAATGGACGAATTAACCAAAGACATTCAAGATGAGGTCCCCTGGTGTATGCTTTTTGCGGATGATATTGTGTTGATTGATGAGACCCAAGTGGGGATTAATACCAAATTAGAATCATGGAGATTAGCTTTGGTATCAAAAGGCTTTAAACTTAGTAGATCGAAGACAGAATATTTAGTTTGTAACTTTAGTCATGATCGGCCAGATGATGAGGTGGTGATACTTGACGATAAAGAGATTTCTCAGAGTGATTGTTTTAGGTACCTAGGTTCAATCATAAGTAAAAGAGGTGATTTGGAAGATGAGGTTTCCCAAAGAATTAAAATAGGGTGGATGAAGTGGAGGGGTGCGTCCGGGGTCTTGTGTGATCGGCGTATTCCATTAAAGCTTAAAGGAAAATTTTATAGGACCGTTGTTCAACCAGCTATGATGTACGGTGCAGAGTGTTGGGCTATTAAAAAGAATCATATAGATAAACTCAGTGTAGCAGAAATGAGGATGCTAAGATGGATGAGTGGCAAAACTAGGATGGATAAGATAAGAAACGATCATATTAGAGTTGGGCTGGGAGTTGCTCCCATAAGTGATAAGCTTAGAGAAAGTCGTTTGAGGTGGCACGGCCACGTTCAACGGAGACCTATAAATGCTCCTGTACGGAGAAGTGATATAATCCATATTGAAGGAACTAGAAGAGCTAGGGGTAGACCTAAGATAACCTTAGGAGAAGTGGTGAGAAAGGATATGTATAGCTTAGGCCTTGTATCTACCATGGCCTTGAATAGAACTGATTGGAGGGCAAGAATCCATGTAGCCGACCCCATTTAGTTGGGACAAGGCTTATTGTTGTCGTTGTATAGGTTTTCATTTCTTGATATCTCTTTTTCATTTGGTCACAGAATCCCCCATTCTTCTCCAAATTTGTTGGTTATTTTAGTGTTTGCAGTTAATTTCTATGTTCGGTAACTTAGGAAATAGGGTAAGCACCCTCTTTAGTTTGTGCTTCCGATGCTCTAATGATGGGATGAATTCCAAAACTTGGTGAAAAATCTTACCTTTGTTGTTGGGTTCCTATGGGAATCATCTTTAATTTGTTATGATTCGGACAAGCATCCTGCTGCTAAAGCATCTCGTTGTGTCTTTGTCACCCTTTCTTGTGAGTGTCTTTGTTTTTATTTTCATGTGCTGATTATTATTAAATATTTTGTTAATGTGAAGTATTAAGTTCTGAGTTTCTTATGGAGAGTTTTTTCGTTACTATGCATTGATATTGGGTATTTAGTTGTCTCTCCCGCAACCCGCTTTCTGTATTTCTTTCTATTAGCAAAGATAGTTGTGGTAATTGTCCTATGAAGTTGCATTTTCTGCCTTTTTTGTTGGGGGTTTTGGTTGGGGGGGGGGGATATGAGTTGGCAAACTCATGGTCATGTCAGTTGGGTAGTTGGGATTTATTTAGACTGAAATCATGATATTGGAAATTCATTTACCTATTCAGTGAGAATAGCATTGTTTTTTATGATTTGTAATTTCTGTTGGTAGTTCAATATTGTTGCATTTATTTATCAAAAGTCGTTAAACCCTAAACTTGGGAAATGAAACCTGAAATTGAAGTACAACAAGGTTCAGGACTAAATTTCAATCAACCATAGTTCCAAGCTATAATTAAACCTAGCCTTTCTATATTCCCAACTGTAGAATCCCCTATTCAGCCCTAATCCTACAACTATAGTATATTAAAGCCCTAGATTTCTGCTGGTCCGCTTGCATATATCCTGAAAATAGATGCTAGATAGTAAGTTTTGGTTATGTCTTTTCTTCTTTTGCAGGATTTTTTTGTTGCTTGTGTATTAGCTATGATGCTGCGTTTATTTTGAGTCTTTATTTGGAGTTGAATTAATAGGTAGACACAAGGAAGCATGCAGACTGGCTATCATGATGTCCCAATTTGGAGTTCAATCAAAGTGATTTGAATCATCTTAGGTATAAACATAATAGATAACAAACAACATAGGTAGGAAACTTAGTGGGTAAACATAATGGATTTTTGTTAGTTCCCTATCCTTGGATTCGGCTAATGCCTTCCAACCAGTAATTATAATTCTCTTACCAATTTCAGCTGTAATTGAGATTCAGGTCTCAATTTCAGTTATAATTGGATATTGAGAACAACAAAATAACATAAACACTCTTAAAAGATCCACAAGTTTAATTCCATTTGATTCTTCATACCTTATCTGGTGTTCACAGCACGCAAAGTAACAGTAGATGAAATAAAGACATTGTTTTTTGTTGTTACAGACAATTTTCTATTCATAAGGGTGCAGCCGTATGTATAATGAAATCTATAGATAACGATACTAAAGTGAATTTAAACATACCTTTAAAGCTGTTGTAGTTGATTCAAGGGTAAAGAATTTCTTAGAATGGCAAGAGTTTTAACATACCTTTAGAACTATTGTAGCTGATTTAGAGCTAAAGAATTTCTTACAATGGCCCTGTTATAGAAAAAATACAAAAATATGTGAGTTCAAATGTGGGTAAGTGGCTATGGAGTTGTTGTTAGAGACGTTTTTCTATGTTGTTAAATCTGGGTCATAGGTGGTCGGAACCGCTTGGCAGTACAGGAAAATGGTTTTTGTTGTTACAGCCACTTTTCTATCAACATAATTGTCTGTCGAAAGGGAGGTCAGCGCTATCCTTATTGAAATGTATGGGTAATGATGATAAACTGAATGTTAATGAGAAATTTGCCTAGTCAAATGTTTAATCATCTAAAATATTCAAAGCACGTACCAAAGCAAAGAGGAATTCGAAGTAAACGGATACAACATCGTTTATCTGATCTTAAACCATGTTATTGTTCTTTATGTTTTATGTGCAAATATTCTTTAAAGGTATAATCATATCTGATATTCTGCTTCCACTGGGATGCAATCTAGCGAATATGGTCGTTCAAGTGGAGGTATGATGCGATCCTGGACAACAAGCATTATTCACAGAAAACACTAATATTAAGAAATCATCCTGTAAGTAGAAAAATATTACATAGGGTGAAAGACAAAAGGCACAAAACTACATTTTAAGGAAGGATCGAACTAAATGTACGATGAAAGCCAAGAACATAATCAATGAATAATACAAGGGATAGTAGCAGTTGGTTTAATAGCATTCAACAATCAAGAGCATTCTTTTAATGACAATCAATTATTTCAGGTAGCAGGACTGAAGAATCACTAATTGGACTGTTCAACCTCCAGTTTGTCAAAATTTTCAGGTAGCATGGGGAATTTGTAAGTCACTTGCGTATTCATTGTGATTTTGGAGAGAAATATGGTACCACTTTCGGGTTCTCTTGCAAGTACTCTGGATTTAGCTTGGTTTTAAAATACACCCTTATTTTCATAAGCAAGGGATTTCTGAAGACATTCTTCTAAAATCCTGTAGATTGAGTTTTGGCAGGTGAAGAAAGCAGTTCGGAAAGTAAACTATGTGGAAATCAATTAGCTGATATGATTCCAACCGCTCATTGGATTACCAAAAACAATAGCTTTTGAATTCCATTTCACTATCTTGTCAGCAAGTGAGAAAAAATGCAGTCAAATCAAGAATGCTAAAAGACAAAATCCCACACAAATGAATACACTGTTGTAAACCCATACACAAACCATATGCTAGGATATGCTAATCAAATAGCAATATGGAAAACCCCGAAGTTGACAGGTCTTATTCTTAGCCTACCTTCTCTACTATCATATGATGCTTATATAATCAACACGAATTTCCAGCATATTAATTTATAATAGTAAATTATGATAAACTGAATTTTGACATACCTCTAAAATTGTTGTAGGTGCTTTAGGGATGGAGAATTCTCAAAAGGACTTGCTGGAGGAGATTCAAGGCTGTAGAAATTGTGACAATCAAACTTAAGATGTTCACGAATTGAGTGATTGTACTTTCAGTTATGGAGGTATGTTGTATGCTGCTTATGGGTTATGCTCTTTTATTTGGGAAGTTCAACAGTTAGATTGGAATTTGAAAAGAATGTACTTCATTAATGAGAAATTTCTTTGAATTCAGGAGCTTGAAATTGTGAACATGAAGGGGTTTATGCTATTTTCTCAGTTATGTTGTGTATGGGTTATGGTTTTCTACTTGAGAAGCTCAACGGAATTTGGAAAGAATAAAGAATGTATGGCATTAGTGAGAGACGTCTTCAACTTCATTGGTGGGAAGTCCTCATTATGATTTTAAGTTCACACAAAATATGTTATTCGTAATTCATGATTTCATAGATAATTACATGGAAAGCAGTGAAAAGTCGTTCTCATTATGAGTTCATACATAATTATTTTACATAGGAAATGCTTGAAAAGAATAAAGAATGTATAGCATTAGTGAGAGACGTCTTCAACTTCATTGGTAGAAAAATATGTTATTCGTTGATACGGAGGGATTATGATCAGACCAGGTTCATACCTGGTCCGACCCTCGACCCCGGTCGAGACAGAAAGAACCGATTCGCTCCCGAGCAAACCGGATCCAGAAGATGGCTTGCTGAAGAAGAAAGCTTATTCGGCTGCAAGCGTGCCCTAATCCTACTTATGGATTAGGGTAATCACCCTAATGATGGCAGACTCGAATTGACGGCTGCGGATAATCATTATCGAAGGGATAAACATCAGATAACCTAAATGTTATCTCAGGAGTCCTCTACTAGCCCAAACAAGTAGAAGTCTATTGCTCAACGGATCTCACTGACAAGATCCAACGACTACCCGAAGAAGGCTCAAGTGCATCCAACGAAGGAGATTCGAAGGTACACTCTATATAAACCTCACTACCATACAAGGTGAGGGGGGATCGAAAAGAATACTATCTGAGACTCAGGTTCAGATACATACTGATAGATCTAAACTATCAGCGATCTGCTATCTAGATCACCTTTCCCAGTTCTTCATTCCTTAGCTCTGCGCTTCTAGCAGAGCCGTTTGTGATTAAGTTCATCAACTGACTTAGCCTTCGGAGGTGGACTCCCGACCCCAACGGTCGGGCCACATCTGACGCTTTCGTTTTGCAGGACATCACCCGGAGATCCAAGGGCTGAGCAGATTTTGGACGCATCATTCGTAATTCAGTGATTTCATAGATAATTACATGGGAAACAGTGAAAAGTCGTTGTCATTTTCAATTGATATATAATTATTACATACGAAATGTCCTCTCAGTTCATTGATAATTACATACGAAATGTCCTTTCAGTTCATAGGTGGTAATTTACCATTGTAGACATCATTTTCAATTAATGTAAAGAAATGCAAAAATCTAATTGAATGAATTCAGAAAGATATTAGTGGAAAACTAATTGTAGACATTTCTATTGAGTTCATGCTTTTATAATAGTAGTATGATTGAAGAGATTCTCTAATCAAGTGACACATGGTCATTTCTAAGGTCTAAAGTATGAGTATGGATACTATATCAATCCAAGTGATTTGAAGAGATCAATTTATCATTTCATATCGAGTATTAGAACTGTACTTGTCAATATATCTTAGTGCAATCCAATACGTGTCCTTAAAATAAAAGGAGAAAAAAAGACATCGATATTGGTTCACATGGAATAAAAGAAAGAGAAAAAGACATACTGACATATATCATTTCAGTTGTATCCAACATAGATACATATTGACCAATATCAATATTGTATCATGGAATTTTTTAAGCTTTTATCATTTCAATACATTTAAGGTTCATCTGAGTATTTAAAATTTTAAGAACCATGACTTATTAGCAAACAATGATTGACAAGAGCTTGTAAAACGTTATAAGGGCCTGTTTTGTTACATGAATCTAAGAATTTGAAATGAAATGGGATTTCAAATTTGTAGATTTCAAATCTACAGATTCACAATTCAAAAAATTAACTCTTTGGTTAGCTTCAAATCTATCGAAGTTCATAGAGTTTCGTTGGGTTACTCTCGTGAATACACAAATTTCATCAATTTTATACTTATAGTGAAATTCATGGATTTTTCCACAAAAATAAAAAATAAAAAATCCACGAATTTCACCCAATACCCAAGAATGACTTAATTTACGTTTTTAAGCAGAAAAGTGAGATCCTTAAATTTCATGAATTCAGGGATGTTTTACAGCCAAACAAGTATAAACTCCGATTCATGAATCAAGGGATTCAAGTTATCTGGATTCAGATAACCAAACAGGCCCTAAAAGAGCATGGAGTATTCAAGTGAGAAAATAAAAAGTTAGGGGCATAAAGCAACCAAACCATAATATAGGGGTCTACAAGTAATTTCTCCGGTTTCTTGATAGGGATTTAACATTATTTCTATTTCCTTAGTGAAAAGCATCATCTCTATTCAACTTCACAAGAAGCTTGAGCCCTAATAATCTTTAGTCCACTATACATTAAGTGGATTGAAATAAAATTAGTTAAAGGCATGGAGGGATAAAGGCTCAAACATAAAACTCCCTCGGTCTTATTGCCTCTACAGAAGGTTACCATCCCCATGCTAGAATCTGTGACTATTACGTATACAACTGAGGATAGTAGAACCTATGATCTCTTCACTAAGATGTATTGGTCATTCTCCAAACTTAATAATCCATTCAAGCCCAAGTACCGGTCCAAGGGTTACCTATTCTGAAGTTGGACCGGTCTTCATTTTGAACCAGACAGTCGGCAAGGAATCAAAATCAAAGGAGAAAAAAAAAAGTCGGTACGTGAATTTCTTTTGTCTGAAGATAAGAGATACAAGTCTGAACGCATATAATAGAGAGAGAGAGAGATAACAAAGACGACCAAGAAACTGAAAATGTCTTCTTTTCTATTTGTATATGTCGATTCAACCACCATAAGTAACGCCCATATTGCCAGTTTTTGCATCTTCAGACATCATTTGAACAGTCTTTCTCTCACCTGTTCTTTTGGAAAAAAAAATTCAATTTGCAAGACAACCCACCACCATTAATTCACATCCACCCCGCTTCTGAAATGTTAGTCTATCAAATTAAATCACATCTGAGACTAAACGAAAATTCTAATTTCCGTTGTAATTTCCGTTGTAGACAATGTTCAAAGCCATATGTATGTTAATTTTACTGACTAGCAGTTTGAAGGAAATAACAGATCAAAATCCATGAACATCAATGAATCCAAATGATAATGAGGTATCTAAGGTCAAGACTGTTAAGAAATCCTTCCTACTTAACCTGAAAGCTTTAAACTCGAGAACGCTACAAGATGCTAATAAACTCACAAAAATAGAGACCCATGTAACCAACTTAACTGAGACTGCAAGTTCCGGTGCAGACGACTTAGATGGTGCTGGAGCCGGTGAATGAGTCACATTAGGACCTGGAACAGCAGATTTTGGTGCTGGAGGAGTTGCGGCCGGAGGTGGAGAAGGTGGAGATGGTGTCTTTGCCTTTGGTGGAGATGGTGTCTTTGCCTTTGGTGGAGAAGCCTTGGGAGATGGTGTCTTTGCCTTAGGAGGAGAAGCCATTGGAGATGGTGTCATAGCCTTTGGTGGAGAAGCCATGGGAGATGGTGCCTTAGCCTTAGGAGGAGAAGCCATTGGAGATGGTGTCATAGCCTTTGGTGGAGAAGCCATGGGAGATGGTGCCTTAGCCTTTGGTGGAGAAGCCATGGGAGATGGTGCCTTAGCCTTTGGAGGAGAAGCCATTGGAGATGGTGCCTTAGCCTTTGGTGGAGAAGCCATGGGAGATGGTGCCTTAGCCTTAGGAGGAGAAGCCATTGGAGATGGTGTCACAGCCTTTGGCGGAGAAGCCACGGGAGAAGGTGACATATGCTTGGGAGGAGAAGCCATGGGAGAAGGTGACATGCCCTTAGGAGGTGAAGCCATGGGAGATGGTGCCACACCCTTTGGAGAAGAAGCCATGGGAGAAGGTGACATACCCTTAGGAGGTGAAACCATGGGAGATGGTGCCGTGCCCTTTGGAGGAGAAGCCATGGGAGATG
Source organism: Hakea prostrata (assembly GCF_041222555.1). Lineage (NCBI taxonomy): Eukaryota > Viridiplantae > Streptophyta > Magnoliopsida > Proteales > Proteaceae > Hakea > Hakea prostrata. The sequence goes on from NC_142608.1 coordinate 15,773,853, forward strand.
GTGTCATACCCTTAGGAGGAGAAGCCACAGGAGAAGGTGACATGCCCTTAGGAGGTGAAACCATGGGAGATGGTGCCATGCCCTTTGGAGGAGAAGCCATGGGAGATGGTGTCATACCCTTAGGAGGAGAAGCCATGGGAGATGGTGTCATACCCTTAGGAGGAGAAGCCACGGGAGAAGGTGACATACCCTTAGGAGGTGAAACCATGGGAGATGGTGCCATGCCCTTTGGAGGAGAAGCCATGGGAGATGGTGTCATGGCCTTTGGAGGAGGAGCCATGGGAGGAGACCCTGAAGGCGTAGGAACCTTAGGTGAAGGTATGTTGTGATGTCTCACATGCAAAACAAGGATGATCATCTTCTGACCTTTCACACAGTTATCATGGTTTCCACTGATGAAGAAAAAAAGGCCCGATCTATCAAACTTGAACCTCGAATCACCATCGTCCATCTTCATGATCGGCTTTGATGTACTACAACTCTCATAGTCGCCTTGGTTAACAACCAACACTGAATCCGATCCCTTCTTATACTTAAACACTAAAACAAACACCACAAATATCCAAGAGATCAGACACAGAGAAAGGACAATTTAGAACAAAATGCACAGAGAACCAGAGACAGATTACCAAGAGTGTCATCAATAAGAAACCTGTTCCATCCAGCCCAGTGATTGTAATTCTCAGAAGGGTTCACAACCCATCCGCCTTTTCCTCCAACACGAAAAGTATAAGCTTGAGATGAACAAACGAAACTCATTAAGATGGCAATAAGAAAGCTTGTAATTCTCCATGAATCCATAATTACAGAGAATAACAAGAAACAGGAAAACCCAGAAGAACAACTGAGACTCTCAATACTAAACTCGGGCTAGCTTTATAGTAAGCAAGAAAGAGTGACACAAACTTTAGGGAAACTGTTCCAGAAGGAAAGCTAATCCTTTTTAGAGATCCAACAAAAGAAAAAAAATAGAAAGTTAAAGAGCTACAGAAGGTGGGGAATCAAAGAAGAGAGAGTTCTTGGGTTTAACATACATAGCAAGATCCGCTAAAGATGTTACCGTTGCATGTTAAGGAAGTTTTTAGAAATATGGCCTTCTCTCTCGGTAAGTTTAATAAATTAGCAGCGATTCATAGGGATTCCATTATGTATAATTAGTAATTAATCCACGTTGCAGTTTTCTAGTGAACCAACGGTAATTTATTATGTATATCTTAATGTCCTCAACGTATGTGTGCGTTACGTATGGTTCTCGATCATAATTGTATTTTTCACATCTATAAATGGATAAACCTTAGTATCTCATAAGCCATTCGAAAGAAATCTCTTCTCTCAAATCACCTTGGATTCTGATGCTCTATGTCCAGCGGATTGTTGGATGCACGCTACGTGGATTAGTTAGATTTCCTTACATGTATAATATATCATTAACTTCAAATTCGATGGTGGATTTTAAGATTTTGAGTTATACCTTTATGCATGTTCAAAATCGGATGTCGTAGATTTAAATAATTCACGTGACCTTCGTCGAGCAGCCGGAAATACCAAAAGGGCTGGAAAACTATTTTTTAATAAAAAACAAGAAAATTGGACATAGACCTATATCCACCTTGGATTCAAGATTCTTTATGTAAATCTATTCTAAGATAAGATTATTTACTAACACAAAAAGTTCAAACCTGAAGGGGGTTGGCTAAGTTGGCAAAGATCAACAGGTCACAGTACAAGGTCAGGTGTTTGAATTATCTTGGGGCCAAGGATGAATCTGTCATATGTTTAAATTGTTCGAAGTATCTTTGGGTCTCGGATGAATCCGTCATATATAACGGGTATACGATTATCCCTAAAGATGTAAATGTGTAATTGAGATGCATATAAGTTGACATCATTTTTTTTTTGGCCGACAAGCATCAAATTCCAACCAAAAAATGAAATCAAAAAAATTAAAGATGGGATACCAACGGGAGTTGGTCCAAGTGGTAAGCAGCTTGGTCCGTTTAAGCAAGGTACCAGTATCGAAACCTTGTGGATGCAAAAAATTCCCACTGGGAGACTCACCCACCATAGCCAGGTGTGCGACCCAGGTCGAACACCGAATTAATCAGGGCAAAGCCTTGGAAACCGGGGTTGGCAACAAAAAAAAATTAAAAAAAAGTGGGATTCATACACGTCAAGTTGGTTACCATTTTAAGCTTGATTAGGAAAGAACACTTCATTTAAGAGGCTGAAATAAATTGATTGGATTTGCAATAGAAGCTAGGAATACAGAAATTGAATTAAATTGAACCGGTAGATGTCCCCACTTCCCACTACACATATTCATTCCAAAGGTTTATTTTCTCTCTTCTTTCTCCACTTGTTTTGACTTCTGGTTGTAAATCCAATTTAATTCAAAGTTCTTCAACTTCATGGCTGGCCTACATATTTCTTTAGAAAAGAAGTTCCTCCTTGCCATTTTCATGAGATTTCACACTTTTAGGTATTTTTATGAAGCTGGTTCGCATGTGCCCAGTCCTACTGAAGATCTTTAGTCATACTACCTTTGACTCTTGTTATTACAATTAATAGATGATCTATCTAACACCATTATTGTTAAAGAAAAATATTAAGATAATCAAACAAAATCCATCCACACAAGAATTGAATACGATATATAAAATCCATAATTTATGAGGGAAGTTGCATCCGTCCCATTGCAAGCACCTACAATGTCGTGATCACGTTGTTTTACCCTTTTCTCTTTGGCAGTTCAATGGAAAGGTATAAATATTGAAACTTCTCTGCCATTTGGATTAGAGAATATATGGAGCCGAGATGATAACTACTTGGATTTTCTTCACCTAGGCTCTGAGAGACTGATATAGCATTGCTTGTGGCTGCCAAGGATCATACATCATTTGGGCCAAAGATCATAGATGTGTTATGTTGCTTGGGTTGGATTCTCTTATGCTCTATTTATCCAGTTTGAAGTCTTTGTTATGGGGATAGGGAAAAAGGTCAGCTTATTACTTAAGGTTAGAACATGTGAGATTAAAGGTTCCGAGCTTGAAAATCCCTTGCAAAGTTGAATATCCCAAACCTGAAGCAAGGGCCTGACTATATACAAAGGGTTGCTTTTTAAAAGCTTTCTCCAAGGCTAGCTCACCTGCCAAATCAAGGTATGAACTTGACACGGATTCCCCTTTTTCAGCTGGGTGGGACCGAGAGAAAGAAGCAAGGGGGAGAATACTCAGATACAGGGACCCAAGATGTTATTTATAACATAAAACCCTAACCCTAACCACTCCCACAATTGCAAGATTGGTAATACCCTTGGCCTAAATTGTTGGAATATGCTCTTTGAGCATGAGTGAATGTGAATGAAAATCATTCATATGGAGAGTTTGTGGAAATAAATGAATTTGTGAAAATATGTGCATGGAATACCAATGGACTATTTGATGATTCATTGCACTAAGAGAGGTCATGAATGAAGGGTTATGGGAATTCCTACGGACTATTGGGTGTTTCATCTACTAAGGAGAATTCATGAATGGAGGTTATGGGACCTTCTATTTCCTAACAACAAACTTCTCATTTCCCTAAGATAATTATGGAGGGTTTAGGGGACTCTTGATTTCCAAGAAAACTTCTCACTTCCTAGCTTGTTATTAAAAGTCTAAAGCTTTTCATTTCCCATAACTTATTCATTAAGTTTGGTAATAAGTGACTATGGCTTTTCATCTTTCAAGCTAGATAATGAGACATTGATCTCATCTATAAATAGGGATCCTCCTTGGTGAAGATGGTAGTTGTGTTGTGTTTTCTTTTATGATTTAAGAAGAATGCTAAGTGTGTTTTAAGGGCCTTCTTTAAAACGATTTGTGAATGTTGTCAATGGTTTGAGTTTGGCTTCGAGTTTGGTTTCGTGTTTGAATCGTGTGGTGATAGAAGGAAGGCACTTGTCAAGTTCGTCGTTGCGATATACTTTGTGCTAAGTACATCGTTGTCCGTCGTTGTATCCTGGGAGACAGACGTCCGTTGAATCCTCAAGCACACTGTGGAGGGGACGAATCTGTTTTAAGGAAAGCGTCTGACGCGCCTCGACGGTTTTTCCTTTATTCTTCCTTTTCGGTTCAAGTTCTGTTTTTCCGGATCTTCTCTTAAGTATTTGATTCCCCTTATTATATTATCAATTTTGGCTAACAATCTTAAAACAGATTATTTAAGGTATAAGAAATGGGTTCTTGTTCCAAGCGTCAAAGAATAGAAGAAGTCCAATCTCTGGATGAGAAGATGGAAACCTTTGATGGGCTAGTTCTTGATAATCTTTTGAGTTTCTAGAAAGATAAATTACTTACTGTAGATGGTGGTGTAAATGAGTGGACGGTAGCTGTGGTTAAAATACTTAGTGATTGGTGCAAGCATGGTGAAAGCCATCTTGACTTTATTGCTAAGAGGTTATCCTCTTCCATTGATTTATTAGATATCATGGTAAGGGCAGAGAGTTTCTTAGACTCTTTAGCTGTTAAGAAACTCCATGAACTATTATCTAAATTGCTTGATGCTCCTTTCCTAAAGACCTAATGAAAGGGGACCATATGATATTTTCACCAATTTTGATGTTTGAAACATCAATACAAGATTGTTATATATTTGCTTGTTTATGTAATTCTAATGATAATCCTCATTGAGATATTACATAGTGGTTGTTGCTTTAGTATGAAAACCTTCCTCAAATTCTGAGAATGAATTTACAAGGATGACTACCATGGGTTTTCATCTATTTATTTGGTTGTTTAAAGTGTTAACCTATCATTATAGGTTATAATGTTATTCACTTTACTTTCTCTATATATTTAATGTAAGGAGAAATAAAGTTGAAAGGAAGAGAAGATGATGATGTGTATTGATTATATGGTTTTTTTCATCTTCCGGTGCTAAATATGAGTAAGTAAAGGTTTTTCCAAAGTATTTCAAGCTAAGGGCACCATTACATTGTTTCTTATTAGTCTCATATATTGGGTATTGTGAACTTATTATTTCAATTAGTTCATCAAGTACGTATTGAATTGTGACGGCTAAAAATCCGTTAACAAGTATGGGAAGAAAATAAGATTTTAAGTTCATCTTGTGAATATTATTCTTCTGTGAGATACTTTGTTCAAGGTATTTATCCAACTTTATCATGTTTTATTTAATATGATTTGCTTTTGTTGGGTTGGATGCAAAAACTCTAAATGATCAAAGTTGTTAGCCTTGAGTTTATTGTTTCATAACAAAGTTAAAGGCATGATTATTTTGGAACTACAACAGTTCATTGGGTTTACAATTTTCATGAGAAAATGTGTTTACTTGGTTCATGTGATTGTTATATCAATCTATCTTGGTATTTCCAACGAGAATATTTTGGAGTTTATGGATCCATAATTACATTATGGAACGGATGAATTGCATAAACATATGGGCTAGATAATATTATAGTGTGATCAATATGTGTAACTCTAATACTTTGGTATGAGATTATTGAGTCATATGGATATTGCAATTTCCTATACTCATAGAGTATCTTGGCTTAAAATAGCAAAAAGAGTATCGTCTTGAAATTGGATATTGACCAAAATTAGAATTGCTATCTATTGGAATCTAATTTATGTACTCTTTCATGTAATTGAAAATAGATGGAAAAGTTTGAAGGATTGAACCTTAAACTTGGATAGAAAATATGTTATTTTGTTTAACAACATTATATCTAGTATGATTAGTAAAAGATGATCTTCCTACTGTTTGAGAGGTTGAGTCAACTGCATTAGCGGTTCAGATTTCGTTTAGGTTGAAATATGGGAGATAACACGAGTGTGAATGCTCCTGCGGCCACGACTCAATCAGTCTCAATTCCAGTAAATCACCATGAGAAGCCTGAAAAGTTTTGAGGACTAAACTTCAAAACTTGGCAACAAAAGATGTTGTTTTATTTAACAACTTTGAATCTTGCGAGATTCTTAAAAGAGGATCCTCCTATTGATGGGAAGGATGGTTCAAATGCTCAAACGATTGAATCATGGAAACAATTTGATTTCCTATGCCGGAACTATGTTCTGAACGGCTTGACTGATGCACTATATAGTGTGTATAGTCCTAAGGGTTCTGCCAAGGAACTTTGGGAGTCCTTAGACCATAAGTATAGATCTGAGGATGCTGGTGCTAAAAAGTTTCTTATGGGCCAGTTCTTGAATTTCAAGATGATAGACTCAAAGACTATGATGAGTCAAGTTCAAGAACTCCCAACGATCATTCATGAAATTCATGTTGAGGGAATGACCATGAGTGAGTCTTTCCAAGTAGTTGCAATAATTAAGAAGCTACAATCTTTGTAGAAAGACTTCAAGAAATATTGGAAGCATAAAAATAAAGAGATGATTTCATTCTCGATTGATATATGTGCAAGTGTATTTACTTGTATGTTGCACTATGCATATATGACAACCTTGGGTTGTGTTGGAAATTTTTCCTGTTGATTACATTTTGTTGTAATCATATGAGGTTGCATGTTGCAAATTCATCAAGTGTATTTAGACTATGTGGATTAAGGAAATCCATAGTTTGCCATAAAAAAGGGTCGTAAGAGATGAATGATGTAGTATAATTCATGCAATCTAATTCATTAGTGTTGTGTGCATGGTGTTTATGACTTACATATGGAGCACATACCAAATATATAAGGTTATAAAACTTTATATATATTAAACCCGAATTGTGGGGGGTTTATGTGGATTTTTCATGGAAAAATGAAAAGATTTGAGATCACGGCAGTCATGTGATAGATGACTTCTTTATCAGTTTATGACTGAAAGTAATGGATCTCGTAGAAATCCTTCAAATTAGAAGGTGGTAACCAAATTCATGATAGAATTTGAGTTTGTAACCTTGGATAAATGTATGGCAAAGAGGCCAAACGGCAATGGAACTTCTAAGAAGATATTCCCGAGTTGGGTATATATGAGGTTATTTTTAAGGCATTCTAGTGGTTAATATTTGGTTCATTGAATTGTTATGGACTTATTTTATGGATGATCATCCGGTTTAAACCACTACGATATTCTCAACTTGACCGCACCCATCCTAATGTATTAGTTGATTAAAATACATTATTGACTATGATGGGTTTGAGAGGTGCAAGTTAAAGTTGTTTATACTATGAGAGATGTGAAGAATAGTCTCTTAATGGTTAGTGCACTTAAAATTTGTGGAGTCCATCCATAGACAGAATATGTTGATGCTCCATTAGTAGTAACTTGACAATTATGAAAGTGTATGCGCATACCTACAGACTGCCTCTATTTATAAGTTTTATCGGCAATGTGGTTTTGCAAAATTGTTTTATCTATAGTAAAAACTTATCTATTTTCATCTCGGATTTTTGCAAAACCAGTCTTGTTTTGTTATGGCAGTTCTGTATTTTGAGTTCCCTAATTAGTTTGGAACTTTTGGTAATTGTCAAGGCAAGCTAGAAAGCAAGCTACAAGGCTTGCTACAAGGCAAGCTAGAAAGAAAGCTACAAGGCTTGCTACAAGGCAAGTTAGAAAGCAAGCTAGATGGCGAGCATCTCGTGTAGGAATGGACTGTATAGCTGATCAGCTTCATACTAGAGATTTATATATCTCAAAGTTACACGGGCAAATGAAATTTGTTTTGGTTTCTAGCATCTCTTATGTCTGCTATATGTATAGCTAAGCTTCTATTAAGAGAATGCAGAATGTGATGTATAACAGTGAGTCAAGACTCATATGTCGTTGACATAATACTGTTGGCAAATTGATCTCGAATAAAGTCATGACACGTGACTATGGAAGGTCAAAAGAAAAGGATTGCGGATCCACTGACCATAGGTTGAAATGAGATCAAATTGAACAAACATCAAGAGGAATGGGACTCAAGCCCATGAATAAATAGGTTGATTACAGTGGAAACCTAACCTAGTTGACTGGAGATCCCAAGATCTAGGTTCAATATGACAACTAAACTGTAATAACCGAGTGAGATCACTGTGGGGGTTCATCCTCTACCCATTCCTAAGATGAAAACAGTGATACCCGTAAGGAATAGGTTAAGCTTTATGCTTTCAATGATTCTTATGCATTGGACAAACGTTGGATCCGAGCGGAGTAATGCGGGTTACTCTTAAGTAAGAAATCACCTATGTGAGAGAGAAGAGGGGCCGCTTCAAAGGAGAATTGTGAGGGCTCAATTCTCTAGAAACTCTCACAGAACCAGGACGATGTCCACGGCCAAAATGGACATAACCATGAGAACTGTAATTGTGTCAGGGGAATGTCTGTGTGGAGTATATCATCATTTACATAAATGGCAGACAGTTCAAGGACATCGCATCTACTGATCAGCTAGTAAAGTAAATATACTTTCACAAGGGAAGGTTCAAAGGCAAAACCTACCTATCCTATCCAGGCTTTCACCGTAGAATTCTATCACCTTGTCGGTCGTTGTTTATTTTGTTTTTCGTCGTCATTTTCATTCATGTGGGGGATTGTTGGAATATGCTCTTTGAACATGAGTGAATGTGAATGAAAATCATTCATATGGAGAGTTTGTGGAAATAAATGAATTTGTGGAAATATGTGCATGGAATACCAATGGACTATTTGATGATTCATTGCACTAAGAGAGGTCATGAATGAAGGGTTATGGGAATTCCTACGGACTATTGGGTGTTTCATCTACTAAGGAGAATTCATGAATGGAGGTTATGGGACCTTCTATTTCCTAACAACAAACTTCTCATTTCCCTAAGATAATTATGGAGGGTTTAGGGGACTCTTGATTTCCAAGAAAACTTCTCACTTCCTAGCTTGTTATTAAAAGTCTAAAGCTTTTCATTTCCCATAACTTATTCATTAAGTTTGGTAATAAGTGACTATGGCTTTTCATCTTTCAAGCTAGATAAAGAGACATTGATCTCATCTATAAATAGGGATCCTCCTTGGTGAAGATGGTAGTTGTGTTGTGTTTTCTTTTATGATTTAAGAAGAATGCTAAGTGTGTTTTAAGGGCCTTCTTTAAAACGATTTGTGAGTGTTGTCAATGGTTTGAGTTTGGCTTCGAGTTTGGTTTCGTGTTTGAATCGTGTGGTGATAGAAGGAAGGCACTTGTCAAATTCGTCGTTGCGATATACTTTGTGCTAAGTACATCGTTGTTCGTCGTTGTATCCTGGGAGACAGACGTCCGTTGAATCCTCAAGCACACTGTGGAGGGGACGAATCTGTTTTAAGGAAAGCGTCTGACGCGCCTCGACGGTTTTTCCTTTATTCTTCTTTTTCGGTTCAAGTTCTGTTTTTCCGGATCTTCTCTTAATTATTTGATTCCCCTTATTATATTATCAATTTTGGCTAACATAAATACCCTAAATGGATGGGTCTAAGTAATGGACCAATGTTAATTAAGTTCATAAACCAACAATCCCCACTTGGGCTACACTAACACGGGTACCTTTATGTAGGTGTTTGGGCATAACTCCCATAATCCTTCATCACTCAGAAAACTTGATTCAACCAATGAATAATTAATGTAAACAATGGCATGAGATGCTTCTCAATATACGGAACACCACTTGCATTAAGAACTTGTTAGTGTGAACCCTTTGGGGTACATACAAGAAGTAAAGAATGTAAAACCTTCTATGAACACAAAAACATCCGCTCTTGAAGGTCCTTTTCTGATCAATGGTCAACGTACCTTGAATTACCTCACAGGTAGAATACTCAGATACAACAACCACAATAAGCCTTTTCCCAACTAAAGGAAGCCAGCTACATGGATTCTTGCCATTAATTACTTCTGTTTGAGGCCATGCTAGATACAAGACCTAAGCTATGCATATCCTTTCTCACCACTCATCTTAGGTCTGCCCTAGCTCTCCTAATTCCTTCAATTTGGATTTTATCACTTCTATGTACATGAGAATTTATAAGCCTCCGTTGAACATGACTATGTTACCTCAAACGACTTTCTTGTAGCTTATCACTTATGGGAGTAATTCCCAAACTAACTTTAATTTAGATAGAATACTCAAATATTAACTATAAGTTAGCAAACCGTCATAATTAATCTGAGGTTAGTATCTGACTTTGGCAAAACTGCCCATGGCAAAAACCATCTATTGACAAAGCCATCTATGGCAAAGCTGCCCATGGCAAAACCACCTGTAGTAAATGCCACCTAAAATTTAGGCTAAATACCGTCATAAATCAAGATTTAGGGAAAAACCATCATAAATCAAATCTTTGGCAAAATGCCGCATATGGTTAATCACTATATTGTAAACTTTGGCTCTATACCGCCATTATCTTTGCCTAAATATTGCTTGTGGTCAATGCCACATTGGTTCTTTGGCAAAGACCACCTTAGATTTCAAAATATAAATCAATATTGCAATGTTAAACAAAACATCAATAGCGATTATAAACATGTTCAACAAAATACTATGCGTTGAAGTCATAGAAGTTTTACAAAATGTTGAACCTAAACTGAATGGGAAAAATGAACAACCTCCCATTGAACTCCCACTATTTGATTGAAACAAGTAATATACCAAATGCTTTATTCGGCATGTTTCATCTCCCTTTATAGTTCTTCATATATATTTCGTACAACTAAAAGTGCAAGTGGAAGTGCCTTTTGTGAAATCCCCTAAAATTCTAACCTAATAAACATTCATTTTAGGTCCATAAACCCAGAGTATGAGTAGAAGACAACTTTTGACCATTCAAGTTGAACCTGGGAGTTCAGAAAGTGAACCTATGGACTTGGATGAACTAGGAGATGACCTAACCACCTTAAATGATTTTAAGAGGACAGAGAAATTCACCCTGAAAGGCTTAAAAAGACAATTTTGGCACCCACAAAAACCAACGCAAGAGGACCCCCAATGCCAAGGTAAAGTATACCATTGAGTCAAAAATGTTTAAAGGTTTCTACCCTTTGAAGCCGATCAGAAACTGCATTCATATGAAGAAGTTATGGGGGCGGTTGATCAAATTAACTACCTATTACGTACCCAGAAAAAGGCAATTTCAGGTTTTTAAGTTTAGAAACCCTATTTTGTTGTTTCCTAGCCTCATAAACAAATTGTTTATGTTCTTTGGAGGCTGTGAGCTTGGGAGAGGGGAAAAACTTGGAGTTTAGTCAAATCATTGAGGATTAAAGCGTGCCGAAGTGTAGAAAGCAGAGATAATCGCGTGTTGAGGTAAAAATATCTCTAAAACCCTGTTTGCAACTATTCTTTCTTGGTATTTATGAAGAATGTTTGCAATAATGATGGTCGTTGTGGTAGTTGGGTTGAAATGAATGGTGTTCTTTTTTTTTTTTTTTTATTTATATGTTTCCCATTGTGTCTCTTAACCCCAATGGGTGATGGATTGTGTTATTTATTCCATTTGAGACCGATTCATCATCTTAGAGATACTTGCGGGAAAGACTTTGTTAACCAAATTAGGGATTTTTAGTTGGAGACTTGTTTGGGTGGTTGGAAGGTGCTTTTGGGACGTTGTTACTATTCCATTAAAGCTCTAAAAGTCCCAAAAGATTGGATTTCGGAATAAGGTTGGGATTGGCCATTTTTGTTCACAACCCAAGGGGCGGTAGACCGATGGTGGTCTTGGTGAGCTTTGACCAACCGCCTCTATACGGGTGGGTTGATCTTGGTTAGTTTGATGCATAGTTCGGTCCCCAACTTGAACCTAATTTGATCTACATATTTTTCTAGGATTCTTGTAGCTTGTTAACACTTTGATTTGTGGATTTCTTGGATTCTAGGAGATTATTCTTGTCATTGATAGGTGAAGAATATACTATCATGGATTTGTGTATTTGATTTTTATTTTATTTCATTCCATTATAAATGTTGTATGTATTCTTCTGTTGATATGGTAAGACTTGCACGCTTAGATGGTAACAAGACTTTATATGTTTATGTTATATATTTTTCAATTCATTTCATTTATGGTTGTAAATGTGATGTGTTGAGAATTGGGTGGCAAGTCATTACATATTTGTCAACTCAGGGTTGTGGGTTCGCCCACTACCCTTGGTGTCTTTGCATTCACTTAGATAACCATATACATTATCAGCAAGTGTTTAGATGCATTGGCTAGTTAACCCTTAATGCATACTGCTACCATTCTACCCATTGGCATGGATATTGAAGTTGAGTGATCCATGATAGCAATGGCTGGGTCCTGTGGGCGTCCAACAGGATGTATTATTTCCGTGAGAAAACATAGGTCAAATATTATCATGCATTGGGAATGTTGCATATGTGGAGTGTTAGGGCTCGTGGGCATCTAGCAAAATGTGTGATTTTTGCGGGGAGACATTAGAGCATTTTCCGAAGCATATGTTGACAACCATAAGGTTACAGATTGTTAATGCAATTCAGCACAATGTGCAATTTTCGTGGGGAGAGAGTGATGACCTAATCCCCAGCAACGGTTTGATGTGACCGAAACCCATTGCCACAGGTTCCCAAAAGACGTAACTAGTCGGTGAAGAAGAGTGACGAGACTTCCCAGAGGAGGCTAGTGTTGTGACTTAATGTGTGTATGCCATAGAGAGTGCATTTGTTAGAGTTTTTCAGCATACTTGCATAATCATACATCATCTCATTTTATTTACTCTTATATGTATTAAATATTGTTTTGTGTGTCGGATGCGCAATATGTGAATATGTTGACCTCACTGAGTTCTATGGAACTCACTCCTCAATTATATATTTTATTTAGATTATGTTGTAGGTTATAAGGATCCCATTTCTTAGAGAGTTCACCACCGGCGTAGTCCTACGAGGGATCAGCGCGAGAGGACACCGAGACACACGACGACTTGTGTCCTTACTCGTATTGCTCCTATAGAATCCAACCATTTTGAGGCCTTGGAGATATAGTTTGGAGATGCAGATGCCTTGGTTACGATTAGTTACATTCTTTATTTATTTGTCAAACAATGACGCTACTTGTACTCTTAAACCTTTTGCTAGCAACAATTATAACTTCCGTTGTTCAACATTAACCATTCCTTCAAACTCTGATTATAACATTGTTTACCTTTTGAGGATGACTGTAATAACTTTGATATTTGATACATTTTTATTCTTGTGTTCTTTAGATTATGCTATGTTGTATTGTGTGCTTATAGATTGGATGTAAACCTAGATACTTTAGTACCCCCTCCGAGGATATTCGAGTAAATTCAAATCCAGCTAGGTGGGGTGTGACACCTCTCAAGTAAAATAAACACCCACACCAATTTATTGTAACCAAGAAATACTTTGGTGTGGCACACTCACATTTAAGAGGAAAAACAACAAGACCACGTCAACCTTTGAAGTCTCTCCACCTTTGGGTGATAAGAAACCCGTAAGTTATACTTCTTAAGACTGTGCATAAATCCTTAAACTTTGACACCGTCATCTTTGGATGAACACTGTCTACTTTTGCCGCTAAATGGAAAATTCAACATTTAATGCACAAATTTTGAAACATAAATAAACATATTAAAATCTTAGCAAATAATTTAATCTTAAAAACTCTTTAGTAAGACATAAAAAGATTAGAAAATTAAAACTATATCTATAAGAACTAACAAAACATTTTAAAAAATCACTAAATACAGCATATCAAGAAATTAGTTGAGGTGCAGAAATCAGCTAAACTATCATTATTAAGACCAATTGAAATGTCATGTTTAAAAATTGTTCACAGGATCTCTACTTTTAAACTTGCTATTCCATTAAAACTAGTTATCTATTTCAATATTTAATTTATTATGAAAGACTTCTATTGGTATCTTCTCCCTTTGATGGGTTTCCATAAATTAACAATTTACTTGGAGATCATTCCTATGATTCAATATCTTTACAAAATTTAACATAAATTTATATGAAAATTACAATCGTACTACGTCTTTGTCCTTTGGAGCTCATGGTGCACTTGTCTTTTGATCATTTTATGTTCACAGAATAGTAATGATCTAGAAAATTTCATTACTTTTGGACATATAGGATCCTTATACTATCATTATTTTATTATTTTTTTGGTATTATATACCACTATTATTTACTAAGCTTATGTGTTTACCTTTTCGAACTTAGGTAACATTACCTTTGGGTATGTGTCACCAATTTTCTGCCTATGGTGTATTAATAAAAATTTTGAAAATTGTGTATTTTTTATGTTGCCATAGGAATGTCTACCACAATAGGCTTATAATAATTCTAATTCTTCAAAGGCAAAATCACATCCAATTCTTCCTCCCACATTTTGGAGTTATTTCTAACTTTTAAGATTTAAGATGATGAAAAAAATGAGGATGTAAAGCTACTTCTAGGTTATCATGATTCCCTAAGCTACATGCATTATTTTATCTTGATGGTGACACCTTTGGGTGAACACTACCACTTTGCTGCTCTCAAAACAATTCCTTAAATTACAAATATTATAATAAAATTAGATTTTATCACTTTGATTGGTTGAAAATAATTATACCATAATATTATATAACCCTATTTGTAGTCATATATGGTGGAAACAACCATACATATATATAATTCTTCCAAATGTTTTAAAGATATACATAGCATAAAGTAAAACCAAAGACATTATTTTAATTTTGTTCTAGAGTAATAATGTAGTTCAAAACATGTTCTAGGAACATCTCTGTAGTACAAAATAGGTTCTAAAAATATTTCTGTAATATAAAACAGGTTCCATTAATACTTCTGAAACCTTATTTTGTTTCACAATAAATCTAAACAGAAATAGAATTGAGATAGCATTTGAAAAGAAAACACTATTATGAAGTAGACCACAAAAAAAAAATTTCCTAAGCCTTCCTTATTTTTTTTCTCTTTTATTTTATTATTATTTTTTAAAGATATATAAGCCTAAAAGATCCAACAAGCTAATCATAAACCAAAATCAAACTGTTTAAGACCACTTCAAAATACAATTAGGTCATATATCTATTAGATATTAACATTGTCAGTATGAGTATACAAAACCATTTAATGATGTGCAATAAACTATGCATGAATCAAAGTCATGCTACTTAAATCAATTGCAATAATCTAAGTGAGTTGAATGAAAGGAAAGCCAAGGTCTTGCTAAACCAACTCATTATAGTTAATATTAGGTCCTTGACGATTTAAGAAGCATGCCGAATTTATAAAGACCTCTAATCAAACCCAATGGATAACCAATAAGGGTCTAAGATTATCATGATTTTGGGGAAAAAAAAATAAAAAAAAAACCTACACCGAGTGGGGGGGGGGAACAAAGGGAGGGGGGGTTTTTTTTTGTTGGGGGGGGGGGGGGGGAAAAAAAAAAAAAAAAAAAAATTTATTTTTTTTTTTTTTTTTTTTTTTTTTTTTTTTTTTGGTGGGGGGGGGAGGGGGAGGGGTGGGGGGGGGGGGGTGTTTTTAAAAATTAAAATTAAAAAAAATAAATATTTTAATTTTTTTTTATTTTTTTTTTAGTGTTGTAATTTTATTTATTTAAAAATTCAAAAAATCTCGTTTTAATTAATCAATTGTATCTTTTCCTAATGGACACCTAAATTGCCAATAGGTGTTTCTCTTGAGAGGCTAGTTTGGTAGCTAACAAACAAGCCTTAAGGGAAGGGATGTGTTTCTTGGAGACAACCCTTAATGGTGTCCTTTACTTTCTTATATAAAGGTGCAAGGGGTTGTTTATTCGAATGAGGAATGAGGTTTTGTTTTGAAGTTGTTTTAAAACCGTGTCAACAATGGATTGGTGAATGTAGCTTTTGGATCCCTTAGTTCATCGCAACGGAGTGCATCGTCTGCGATGGAGGGGTTGTTTGATCTTGGGGGTGAAAACGCACTTAGAACCCGTGTGCACTATTCAGGGCGTTTAAATACCTTAAAGAAAGTGCCGGCCACCACCGACACGTCTCAACTCCGCTAAGTTTGTTTGTGCATCATTAGATGGATGTATACTACGATGCTTTCAACAAGGAGATCATTCATGTTATTCAAAATAAGATAAGTTTTCGATTCTTATGATTGTATGTCTTCATTTGTCTTATATGATTGCCCAATATTATATTCTGTTTTCCAACAGTTTTAAGGTATTTAAAAGTCATATAAGACTTGGATTAACATTCGTCAATTGGGTTTGACGCCGCATGGTTTTCAAATCATATTAGCCGTTTGGCTTCCTATTGTTCACTACAAACTGGTACTGCCAGATTCTCTAAGGGCCTGTTTGGTTACATGAGTCTGGAGATTTCAAATATCTAGAGATTTCAAATCTATAGACTTCAAATCTATGGAGTTATAATTTATAAAATTAAGTGTTTGGTTGTGGAATGAAATCTGTGAATTCATCCTAAAAATTTATTTGATCGACATGATTTTTGTGAATGTACAGTTGTATAGCTTTTTTGAAATCTCTGGATTTCACCCCTTACCCATAAATCTACTAGATTCACCTTTTTACACTAAAAACGTGAATCTGTAGATTTCATGAATCTAGAGATTTTTACAACCAAACGGGTATAATTCTCAGATTCATGAATCCAGAGATTTGAAATCTCTAGATTCATGTAACCAAACAGGCCCTAATGTATTCCATAATCTGTTTCTTGTCTGATTTGGTATCTTCATTAATGTCTTGGACTCCTTATTTTTCAAAAAAATAAAAAAATAAAAAAATAAATTCTGGTTATGGAGATCTTCGTTGTGCACTTGGATTGTATGGAGTGGCAGTAGGAATAATCATGTCTAGACAAATAACTTGGCCAACAACAATAGGTTGAGAGGCCATGAATGTGTTACAGAGATGGTGCTTATAGAACACGATTACCTTTGGTTGTGTTTGGTGTAACTCTGCTTTGCTATGTGCGTGTGGTTGTTTGGTCACTAAAACAGTAAGAATGGATCTATGGCGAAAGAAGCCTATCTTCAAATGGTGTGAGAAAGATCATCAATGATAGGGTCGTTCTTCATCAGAGGTGTATCTTTGTTGTTGGTTGATGAATATAGAGAGTTCGCCATGGTCCGTTCGTACCCCTTTATTTTCTTATGAAGCACTGGTTATGGGTTCGTACCCCTTCATACTCTATCAAGGGTTGTGGTGTTCCGAGATAGGTTATAACCATTGAATAGATATTATTTGTCTTCTACCACCATTTCATGAATCTGTACAAATCTGTCTGCTTTATTGGAGGGTTTGAATTCGTGCTTTGCTGTTATGTATTGGAATTATTTTGCAGCGTCTTTACTCAACAAGCGAGTGTCCATTGATCTTTGGTAAGGTTAAGAAGCCTGGCGTCAATGGACAATGGGTGGTTTCCGAATTGAATGGCAACTCCTCTTCACCTTTGAAGTAGAACCTGGCCCTTGATGGGTCCCCAAGGAGTTACCTTCAAGGTTTAGCTATGGATCTATGGATCTGATAGTGATGTATCAAGGACTGAATCAGAATTGTGTCATCTTGCTGATAGAGGACGGTAATGCCTTCTTTAACCTGTTCATTACAATATGTGTGTTCTGGATTTCATCTCTGTCGTTATCCCATGCAAATTCTCCTGCATTGCTATTTTCTTTGTAAGGTTTACTATTGAAAGTCCCGTAGTTACTTTCTTAGTACTTCTAGATAAATGGTTTTTACCTATTCTGGTGAAAAAGAAATAAAGTCTAAGGAAGAGCTTTATTATCTAGGTGGTCTCTATGCATCTTATTTGACCCTCTAATGCTTGCTAGTCTGGAGATCTTTATAATACAGGTGGTCTCTCTGCATCCGATTGACCCTCTATTGCTTAGAATCTATCATGTTTTGTGGCTGGGACTTGCATACGCTGCAACACAGACTTATTCTATAATCTGCATTAGGCTAAAGTTGCTGGTTGGATGAGATTATGCTTGTGGCTGCCATAAGTATAGCTCAGAATAGAGTTCCGCATGGTTTTTAAAAAACATGTTGCAGATGTCTATCACTTCATAGAACTAAAGATGGACGCTGGGTGTATTAGTACATCAATGACTAGAGATGAAATGTGTGCTGATGCAGGAGTCAATTTTCGACTATTTCATACTCTTATGAGCAAGCTGGGCAATATTACCCTATCTTCAAGGAGAATTTACTATATTCACATTTATAATATAAACATGATAAACCTGAATAGTGGGTTTAATTTTATTATGAGTCTCTTGTCAAGAGACAATTCTAGTGAAAATGCATGACTTTTACTTGAAGATGGGAATTCCATTTTTTCATATGCACTTGGGAGACTGCCTTTGAAACACACTCTTTGTTTGAAGTTTCTAACATTATTAGTAACCCGTTTATTACTTAGTAAGATGGCTGAAGTCAAAGACAGAAGGCTAAGGAAACAAACGAAGAATCAGATGAAAAAAAAAAAAAAAAAACAATGTCGAAACATCAGAATGCTCTTTTTGCTTAATGGTGAGAATCCTGGGCTAACATCTTTTGCATGCCCACTAGGGAAAATGAGTCTCTTATGGGTGGTGTATAAGTCATCCATCTAAAACAATGAAATATTAGCGTCTGATATTTCTTGTTGTGTCATCATCTACTTCAGTTCTAGGTGAACAACCTTGTCTCTTCTATTTTGGAATGTTCAAATAGAAGTGCAACAATGGTGGATGGTTTGAAAGGGACTACAAGTATTAATGGGTTGGCTGTTTGGCTCTTCAAAAGATGCCCAAAGTGTGGCCACTCAGTTAGTGGTTGTCAACTCAACCATGTTGGAGGAAGCCTGTGGAGGAACAAGTATTAATGGCAGTGCCGGCAACACTCTGCTCTTTGTAGGACGATGAGGTCAACCTTGAGCACGGGATGATAGTCTGTGTTAGGCATAAGGATCAAGCCAATACTTGATATTCAGTTGAGGATATTATGATTGAAATATATGGTATTAATCCTAATGTAAGCATTGCTTTGCTTGTTGCATCCCAACATGGAAACTATCAAAGTAAGTAGATTTCTAAGGTTACTATTGCCTTAAATCTTTTTAAAAAGATGATATTGAGGGGTTTTTGAACCCCATGCAGTTATCATGAGTGGTGCTTTACAAGCATGTGCATCAGCTTGTAATTAAAATGAAGGCAGGAAAATCCATGATGATGGGAATCTTTGGACAAATGAAGGGAATCATAATTCCATGTTTTCACCATTGTTAGAAGGAGGTTTGTCCTCGATGGTAAATTATAGACCACTGTTAAAAGGAGGAAAATGTAGGTTTTCAAGAAACTTTTAACAAATAGGGCCACTGTTGTTACAATAAAATAAAACAGTGAGGGGCAACAGCCAAACATTGGTAATATTATATTCCAGATGCATTATGAGGAATGGCATACCTTTGTGTTACTATATGTTGAGTTCCACCAAGTACATGCATAATGAAGGTAGATTAGAAATAATGAGGCTAATGATCTACATTATGAGAACTTGGCACTAGTGTGTTATACTGTCATTGCAATCATGCATGTGAAGTTATGTCATGCACTTGGCAAAGAAAAAAAAAAAAAAGGAAAAGAAAGAGAGAGAGGTTATGGCTTGCAAATCTTCAAAGTGACCTTAATTTATTTCGGTCATGTTAGAGTGAAAGTTGGTCAAACCTAAGTGGCTGCCAATGACATAATATGGTATGTGAAATCAAAACTATATCAGTATTATGTGTGTGGTCATAATGCCCATTGAATCTTATGCATGGTAACCTAAATTGTGGGGGTTTATATTTATCATGAACAATGGAAGATATGGCAGTAAATGATCATGTAACATAGTAAAATGGCATGATCAATAGGAAAAGGAAGACATTAATTGTGTCTTAAACATATACCTTCATGGAAGCTAGGGACATTATGTCCTAAATACATATGTTGAGTGAGGCTAATAAAATAGCGCTATGTGTAGTCAATAAAATAGTTTGACTAAAAGTTGTGTAAAGCCGCAAAATCACTAATGTGATGTGTTTGGAGGAATGAATCGTGAAAGCCTATCCAAGGTCATGTGATGGACACCCAACCTATGTGAAGAGGTTATAATCCTGAATTAGGTTCAAAGGGTAAACAACGAAGTCACGGGATGACCTGAGAAGTACTACTAAATTCATTCCAATATTATGGTAAAGTAGTACCATCACAAGGAAAGAGGTTGAACAAGATGTTCTTAATTAGCTGAAGCCTACAAAATGTGGGGGTGTGTTAATTGTGGTGCACACCGGCTAACCTAAGTGGATGTAGAAAATAAGGTCGTTTTTCGATGAGAATTGTATAGGCAAATTCTCTAGACATCCATGAGACTGAGATCTGGGACATGGCATGTTCTCTTTTAGAGGAAAAATGTCCAAAAGAATAAATTTTATAAAAGGGCTTATCATGTAAAGTCGGCTGATAGGATATGGTTGATGAGCTTGCCAGCTACACACTGAGGAAATGTTCAAGAAGTCTGACTTCACTCGTACTCTGTAGCGAGGTTCATTAGACCTAGTGTAGGTTCAAGTCCGAAAGACACCTATAACGACGTGTCCTATCGTGTCTAATATGTTCACCAGTTTGAAGTTTTGTTTTTTTGAAATTTTGAATTTTGTGGGGGATTGTTGTAATTTTATTTATTTAAAAATTCAAAAAATCTCGTTTTGATTAATCAATTGTATCTTTTCCTAATGGACACCTAAATTGCCAATAGGTGTTTCTCTTGAGAGGCTAGTTTGGTAGCTAACAAACAAGCCTTAAGGGAAGGGATGTGTTTCTTGGAGACAACCCTTAATGGTGTCCTTTACTTTCTTATATAAAGGTGCAAGGGGTTGTTTATTCGAATGAGGAATGAGGTTTTGTTTTGAAGTTGTTTTAAAACCGTGTCAACAATGGATTGGTGAATGTAGCTTTTGGATCCCTTAGTTCATCGCAACGGAGTGCATCGTCTGCGATGGAGGGGTTGTTTGATCTTGGGGGTGAAAACGCACTTAGAACCCGTGTGCACTATTCGGGGCGTTTAAATACCTTAAAGAAAGTGCCGGCCACCACCGACACGTCTCAACTCCGCTAAGTTTGTTTGTGCATCATTAGATGGATGTATACTACGATGCTTTCAACAAGGAGATCATTCATGTTATTCAAAATAAGATAAGTTTTCGATTCTTATGATTGTATGTCTTCATTTGTCTTATATGATTGCCCAATATTATATTCTGTTTTCCAACAAAAAGTTTGAAAAAGTAAAAAGTGAGACCCACCACTATCACTTTTTCACAAAATTCTTCTTTTTTCTTTCCTTCTCCTTCACCCCACTACACATAGGGCCCACATATTTTTTTTCCCCATCCCCACCTTTGCAAACAAATGCAGCTTAAGGCTCTTTTTGGTATCAATTCTCATTCTCTATTATGCCTATTTAAAGCAAAGTACAATAATTCATTATTGGTCAAGAATGAAAAATGGTTTGGTGAATTTTGTCCAAACTAAATTATGAAATGAAAAATGAGTTTGGTATGTCAAAATAAAAAATTGTTAGAAAATAATAGTGAGCAAGTGATAAAAGAGAAAATAGAAAGAAAAGAAAAAGTGATTTTCTTATAAAATAATGTGTATTGACTATTTTACCCTCATCTTAACTATAAAATTTTAAGTAAACCTTTGCATAAATAAAGAGAATGAAATTCTCATAAAAATCTAAAAATCCATATAGACAAAGTCTATTATGGATTTTGAAGACTTTTCTATTATTTTAAATAAAAACAAAACTAACAATAGATGTCAAACAATTTAAAATAATGACTTTATGGATTGTTTGAAAAGCGTCGTTCCTATTTCCTCTCTCTTTCTCCGGCAACTGCTTCAGTGGTGGAGCCGAAACGGAGGAGGAGTGAAAGGGAAAAGAAGTTCGAATGCAACCACCACTTCCACCACCGCAGGCAGTGGCTGCCCTAGCGATGATATCGGAAGAGAGCTTAGCAGTGACTGGTGCTTCGATGGAGGAACTCGATCAATTGAAAAGAAGTAAAGCGTGGACGACCATGCCAAGGGGATGATCCAAAATATTCTTCTTCTCCTTGTTCGCATGTTGACACGGATAGAGGCGCATGGATTTCTCCTTCCTCTCGTTCTTATGTCGATACGGTTAGAGGCACAAGATCCACCTCTTGAATAGAAGATGACCAGAAGATGTCTTATGACCAAAAGACGGAAGACGAAGGATATGACAACGATGGGTTTTCCTATGAGGGGCTTTCGGATTGGGAGACGGATAGTGAGGAGATTGATGAAGAAATTCTTAAGGAGGAAGAGAAATTATGACCGACAATTGTGTTATCAAAAAAGGAAAAGGAGAGGCTGCGAGCTCCTTGGCAACAACCGCTCATAATTAAATTAGTAGGGCGATCGACGGGATTCCTATTTTTATCTAAGCGTCTGCCTGCACTATGGAAACCAGTAGGCTCTCTAGACCTAATTGATTTAGGGAATGAATTTTTCATTGCACAATTTGGAGCAAAGGAAGACTACAGGAAAGTGCTAACTACGGGTCCTTGGATTGTTGGCGATCATTATCTCTCCATTAGAAAGTGGGAACCTAATTTTAACCCAGCTGAAGCAAAGGTTCGAAAATTAGTGGTGTGGGTACGGTTCCCAGGAGTTTCAATTGAATACTTT
Source organism: Hakea prostrata (assembly GCF_041222555.1). NCBI lineage: Eukaryota > Viridiplantae > Streptophyta > Magnoliopsida > Proteales > Proteaceae > Hakea > Hakea prostrata. The sequence continues at coordinate 15,796,537 of NC_142608.1, forward strand.
GATACACACTTCTTATCTAATCTTGCAGGAAGGATAGGGAAACTTATTAAAGTCGATTCCACTACGGAGGCTGCCACACGAGGAAGGTTTGCAAGGGTCTGTGTGGATATCAATTTGCAAAAGCCATTGTTATCTAAATTCAGGAGGAAAGGAAGAGTGCATCAAATCCTTTATGAATCGCTACACCTGTTGTGCTTCAAGTGCAGGAAGTTCGATCATAATCAAAATCAGTGTCCATCTACAAGAAACGAGGATATAATAGAGCCTACTACTAATGAAGGAGAGGAAGCCCAAGCAGAGCCGATCAATGCTACAGGTAGAAACAATCTCCCTCCTCCTGATACTTATGGACCATGGATGATTGCCCAAAAACCACGTTACAAGAGGAAAATGATGGGAGGAGGGGACTTCGGTGGGAGTGATAGAGGGGTAGAGAATTTTGGCAGGAGGAAACTCAGCTAGAAGAGTGGTATCTGGATCAAGATTCATGGCCCTTAGTACAGAGAATAACCAAGATATATTGGGAGAAAATCCTAATGTAGTTAGGGAATTTGATGTGGCCTCATCTCAGCAACTAAATTCTTTGAATCATGACAGACATGTGAAGAATAGAAGCCAAAACAATAAGGATTATAATGTGGTATTGGATGGTAATCAATTTGAGAGACATGTGCCAGAAAAAGAAATTACAGAGTCTCAAACACAGCACCACTATAGGATACCAGAAGTATTAGTGAATGCAAAATTCAAGATTGGAAATGAGGACAGTAGTGATCAAGTGATAAGCAATAACCCAGTGGTAGCTCCTTCAAATCAAGAAAATCGAAATCCGAATATTCAAAATTCAACACTAACCAATTCTGCCTTAGAGCGGAGTCAGTAAGGAAGGAAAAAAAATATATTAAGGGACCATGGGAAGCCACCGGATCATTGCCAAGAACCATGCTTGAAGGATTAGAGTATGGATGATTTATGTGAAAAGAGCAGTGAAGATAATTCCGCTATTAGGGAAGAGATGATGATAGATGGGGAGATCCCCCGAAATAATTGATTTGTTAATGAGAGTTTTTTTGCTGAACTGCAGAGGAGCAAGGAGTAAAGCCTTCACCTCTGCTCTCAAGCATTACAGAAGTACTTATAATCCAGATTGCATAGTAATTATGGAGCCCCGAATAAGTGGTGAAAGAGCAACAAAAGTTATACAGAAAATGAAAGGTGTTACCAGTTATCGGAGTGATGCAATAGGTCTAGCAGGGGGAATTTGGTGCATTTTTTTAAACAGTGAATTGAAGGTGAAGTTACTTCGTGAACACCCCCAATTCCTTTTGTTCGAAATTATGGATAAACATAATATTCCTTGGATTTTTGCTGTTGTATATGCTAGTCCACAGGAAGGCAATAGACGATTTTGTTGGGAGGAATTGGCAATTGCAGCTAATCAGTTTAAACTACCATGGTTTTTAGCTGGAGATTTGAATGATGTCCTAGATGAATCAGAGGTAAAGGGAGGAGCAGCAGTTCAGATTAAAAAGATGTGAGAACTTCAACAAATATACTAACAGGTGTAATGTTATTGATATGGAAGCAGTGGGATCAAAATTCAAGTGGCGTGGACCTAAATGGGAGGGTTACAAGAGAACATATAGAAGACTCGATAGAGGTATGTGCAATGCTGATTGGCGAGTACTTTATCCTGATGTTGTAGTTCGGGTTGTGCCTAGAATTAAATCTGATCACCACCCACTAGTCATTGATTTGCAGCCTATAGTTCAAAAAAGGAAAAAGAAGTGTTTCGGTTCGAAGCTATGTGGATGACTCATAGAGATTTTTCTAAAGTAATTGCAGATGGATGGGAAAGCAATAAAGAGATTCCGGAAGCCCTTCACTCTTTACAGAATCATTTGGTTACTTGGAACTATAATAATTTTGGGAGTATTTATGTGGCAAAGAAAAGACTGCATGCTCGGCTAGGGGGTATTCAGAAACGACTAGCAGATGGATTACTTAACCCTTTCCTTAAGAAACTTGGAAAAAAAGAACTACGAGCTGAATTGGAAAATCTTCTTGATAGAGAGGAGATTATGTGGGCACAAAAATCTAGAAAAATGTGGATGTTACATGGAGACAGAACCACAAAATATTTTCACACTTCAACCATCATCAGAAGATGGCAGAATAAGATTGAAAAACTAAAATCTGATGAAGGTGAATGGATTCGCGATCCAGCTGAGCTACATGCACATGTCACTGGATTTTATAAAAATATATTTTCCGAGGAGCAATCAAATAGCTAGGTACTTCACTCCCTTCATTGCTTTCCTACATTAAATCATGATTGGTTATTGTCACTTGGGAAAATGGTTGATGAAGATGAGGTCTACAACACGGTTAGACAGATTAGTCCATGGAAGACACCTGGTCCTGATGGATTCCAAGCTGCCTTCTACCAAAAATCTTGGGAAGTGGTAGGGCAAGCAGTCACTAGGATGGTGAAAGAAGCTTTTGAAGGAAAAATAGATGTCAAATTGAATGAAACATATCTAGCCCTCATCCCTAAAGTGGACAAACTTGAGTTAATTTCTCAATTCAGGCCAATTTCTCTGTGTAATTTGAGCATGAAAATAATTACTAAGGTTATTACTGCTAGATTAAAAGAGTATATGCCAAGCCTCATATCTCAAAATCAGGTTAGCTTCGTTCCAGGGAACATATACAGGAAAATATCATTACTGCACAAGAAATATTTCATACTATGTGCAAGAAATCCAACAAACAACTCACTGTGGCCATCAAGATTGATCTTGAGAAAGCTTATGATCAGATTAGGTGGAGCTTCATACAAGAAACCCTCATACTGGCCAATCTTCCGAGTAGTTTGATTGATGTGATTATGAAGTGTATAACCACAGCACAGCTGGGTGTTCTTTGGAATGGGGAAGATACAAATTTTTTCCAACCCACTAGGGGCCTTCGGCAAGGAGATCCTTTGTCACCCTATATTTTTGTGATGTGCATAGAAAGGTTATCACATTATATACAGGATGTTGTAAATGATGGGCAATGGAAACCTATCAAAATTGGGAGGACCGGGCCATGCATTTCTCATCTAATGTTTGTAGATGATGTACTTCTTTTTGCCGAAGCCACAATTGAACAGGTAGCAACAGTCAATGATTGTCTCAACAATTTTTCTATGGCTTTTGGTAGCAAAGTCAGTACTTCAAAAACCAGAATTTTCTTTTCTAGAAACGTCAGTCGCATTCAATCTAGAGACATCACCCATGTCAGCAAGTTCACTGAAACAAAAGAAATTAGTAAATATCCAAGAACCCAAATTTGGAATGCACAGGTTAAGAAGGAAAATTACCACCATATTTTAGCTAAAGTGAAGAGTAGATTGTCGAATTGGAAGGTTAACTTACTTTCTTTAGCTGGCAGAATAACCCTTGCTAAATCAGTTATTATGGCTATTCCAGTTTACTCTATGCAGTCAAGACCCTCACCAAAAGGAATACTTCAAGATGTTGAAAAGTCAGCTAGAGGTTTTTTATGGGGTGACACTCAAAACAAAAGGCGATCTCATCTCATTGGGTGGGACACTATCTGCAAACCAAAAGAGATAGGTGGATTGGGCTTTAGAAATCTCGTTAAGGTTAATGAAGCTTTCCAGATGAAGCTTGCTTGGGGGTTCTTAAATTATAATACTATCTGGAAATCAGTTTTGCAGGCAAAATATAGAAGCAATAGAAGAAAAGAGAAATTCAAAGCTAGTCCGAGTGACTCTCCCATCTGGAAAGCAATTTGTACTGTAGAAGGATAAAAAACGCATCCTAATGAAGTCTCCAAGATAGGTTTCAGAAACTGATATGTAGCACAAGTGACACATCTAGGAAGTGTTTGTTTCATTCTTTAAGGGCCTGTTTGGTTACATAAGTCTGAAGATTTCAAGTATCTAGAAATTTCAAATCTATAGATTTCAAATCTATAAAGTCATAATTCATAAAATTAACTGTTTGGTTGTGAAATAAAATTTGTGGATTCATCCTTAAAAAATATTTGGTCGATGTGATTTTTGTGAATGCACAAAGTGTAGTGTTTTTATAGTGGAAATTAAATCTCTGGATTTCACCCCATGCACATAAATCTACAAATTCAAGTTTTTAGTGTAAAAAGATGAATCTCTAGATTTCATGAATCCAGAGATTTTCACAACCAAACGGGTATAAATCTCAGATTTATGAATCCGGAGATTTGAAATGTTGGATTCATGTAACCAAACAGGCCCTAAGTAAAACAGGAATGCTAGAATGAACCAAACACGTAGTTTCTATTATACAAATATAAATTAAGAACTTTACTTTATAATTCAAGTTTGTTTATATTTTTTTATTCGGAATCATAAACTAAAAGAGTTTGAAAATGAAATCATGAAACAAACAATTTCTGAAAACAAAAAAATAAAGATGTGTAAGCTTCAGTGATGGATTTTTGTCCGCTGCTGTTCTGACACCCTCCGGTTTCCTCCTGTTCTCCCTTGGATTTTTGACACCTGTTAAATTCTAATCCAACGATCAAAACCATTTCATTTTCAAAATCAGAGATGGGGCTTGAACGAACTTCTTCCCTCGTTCAGTTTTTCCCTCTTCGGCTGCCATCGTTTGAAGAACTCAGGTGTTCTCGTTCGCTGCCGCTGTTCTTCCATTTGAAGACCTCAGGTGGTTCGTTGTCGCTGTTCTTCCATTTGAAGAACTCAGGTGCCATCGTTCGCTGCCGCTGTTCTTTCATTTGAAGAACTCAGGTGCCATCGTTCGCTGCCGATTGTTCTTCCATTTGAAGACCTCGGGTGCCATCGTTCCTCACGAATCACCGGATTTTTGTCGCTTCAACCATCATTCGTTGTTCTTTAGTTGCAATATCAGAAGGTGAAGAAGTTCTGCAACTCTCGACCTCTCTCGGCCTCTCTACCAGGTAGACTCGTTTTTTCATTTCTTTCCCAAACAAAGAACAGAGAAAATTAAGGCAACCGAAATCCCTCTGTTCCACGGATTTGCTCGAATGAATTGATTTTTTTTTCTTTCTTTCAAAAGGCAACCGAAATCCCCCTGTAGCTGTACTTGGTGGACAAAAATCCATCTTTGGTCTGTCACAATCTCTCTCGCTTTCTCTCCCCCGCTCTTCTCCTCCTTCCTCTGAGTTATCTGTGTTAGTTGTTACTCATTTATGTCAACTTACAAAGTCTGAATGCCCTTGGACTGCCAGAGAATCCCATTCAACCTCAATGAAAGGTAGCAACCAAGAAATTAATGGTTGACCAATTGCATATTTCGGATTAGTCTTCACGCCATTGACGTTTGCAGTTCTCATTGCAGCTCTGGTAAAAAGTTGTCATGGGTTCATCTGGAGACCTTATCTAAATTTGCCTGTAGTATGCTTCTCCATGGTTGCAATATGGACAGGATGCTGCATAAATAATTTAAAGCACAATGAAAATCTGAAGTCAAGTAATTTTTTTATTTCTGCATTTTTGGCTTTTTGGGTAAATTTTTCTTTTTTGGAGGGGGGTTGGGGGAGGGAAGACTGGAGAGTGACAAAAATGTGTAAATATGCATAAAATGAGGACGTTGTCGATGTAGATATCCTCTACTGTTCTAAATGTAAAGTGAACGCATGAAATAGCAAGTATCACCATGAAAAAGATGATGAACAACAAGTAAGTTGGGAGCACTATCAACTATTTGAGAGAAATAACATGCTCAAATCATTGTTGTGTAGGCAACTACATGACCATAGGTGTTAGAGCGCTGCTTAGGCATTCTATAGTTGAATGATAATTTTGCAACACTGAAGCAATATCGATGCAGTATGACATGAGAATACCAGATGTGGCCGAATGTGTTTTACTGAAAAACAGAATGCCTAATGTGCGAAAGCCAAACATAATAACAAAGCATGGGACATAGTATAAGCATATGACAACAAGACATGTTGGATGCAACAAAAAGACTGGATGCCTATATGACAGTTTGAAAACTGTGGTGCAGATAGATACAATTAGGTACCCTAGGAAGTAGGAAGTCCTCAAGATACAGTACTTTTGTTGATATACTGGTCAACTAATGTAGCCTATCTATATTGAGTACATAATGGGTATGCATGTATATAACTCAATGAGATAAATGTCCTCATCCTGTTGTGTTGCACAGCTAACTTATTTAGTTAGTTCTGCTTTTACAGTTTGCTTGCTATTCTTAGCTTGTTTCCTAGCTAGATTCATACTAGGCAAGCTTCTACTTTGCATCTACTTTACAATTTAACATGCAAGAGTCGACTGCCAAGGTAAATCAATTCTGCTCTTCTTTGGCAGTCGCAGTACCCTTTTTCTCTTTTGTCCTTGCTGCTAGTACTGCCTATCTAGATTTGATAACATCGCAAAATTGATTTGCACCAACAAAAGAAGCTTTTATATGGATCATCCAAGACTTCTTGGTAAACATAAGTAAAAGATCTTAACTTTCTATAGAAATTGATTTGCATAGGCAGTGAATAATCAAAAGAACAATTGAAGAAAAAAGGACTGCTTGCCAGATGATAAAAATCATGAAACCAAGCTGATCTATACTTTAATGTCAATTTTCATTATTTATATTTTTGAGATTCATGTGTAGGTGAATGTTGATGGCTATGCTTCCAAGTCTTTTGTTGCTTCATCGGAAACTTCTGCTCCAAATACAAATGTTTATTTGAGTTAGTATCATGGTATGAGAGGTACTATAAGATCTTGTTTGCTAAAAATAATGTTTATCTTAATTTGCCTTGTTTTTTCTACATATATAAGGTATATAGAGATTGTTCATTTGGATTTGTAGGTAATTTTCTTAAACTGATTTTGTAGGTGGTTGATTCATTTTAGGTGCCGTTGTTTTGGTTGATGGCTGGCCCACAAGTTATTTGGTTTTGCAAGGACAATTCTCTACATTGTTTAGGTGTTCATATAAGGATTATATTGTTTTTCACTTTGAATTATCTTTATTTTGTTGCTGGCATTATCAGATTGAATGAATATTGTTGGAATGCTCTTTGGGTTTTTGGGTTTCTGTGTATCTAGCGTTGTATTTATTATACACTTTTGCTAACACTCTTTATGTAGGTAGGTGAATCTTTAGCTCAAATGGAAGAGCACATGGGCCCACCCATGAGATGGTGGTTCGATTCCACTAAGATTCAATATCTTTGTAGGTCTCTCAGATCTTTACTTGGTTCTATTTTATGTGAAGATTAATTTATTATAATGTTTTAGATAGCCATCATACCATTTGATTGGATATTTATTTTTCAATCCGATCTTTGGTTAGACAAATGAAGTGTAAAAGCATTTTTTAGACTGGCCTTTTTGTTGCCCTGAAAAGAAAAATGAAAGCAAAATTCTTTCTGAGTCTTGGTGGACTTGAACCACCATCTCATGGGTGTGACCCCATGTGCTCTTCCAGTTGAGCTAAAGACTCATTTATCTAAGACCTACCCAGCCTCTTGAATCTAACCAAAGCCTCTGAGTGTGATTCTCTAGTCAATTGTTCAGTTTATTTTTGGTTATGTATTCTGTTTTAGAATTTCCTATCTTTATGTTATTAGTTTGCTTGGATAATCAGTTAGTGCCATAGTGGTTTCTGTCTTAGGCTTTCTATTGTTAGATTTCAATGTAAAGCTCATGTAACAACTGTCTATGATAGTAACAACTCATATTGGTTCACAACTTGCTCCTCCAACATTAATAATCATGAACTAGTGCTGCTAAGTGCTAACATGGCATCAGCATGCCCTTGGTTTAGGGAAATTGCTAGTTTATAGATGTCCCAATCATGTTCTTTGGTTATGACAAAACAGTTGCATCAAAACCCATGAGCTACAAGGTTCAGGAACTCAGTATGTGTATTCCTTTGACAAACATACCCTTCTTGGCGTCCTCTGACTCGCCTTCACCTGTGTACTTTCCAAGTTGTGCTAGGGAGTTGGCCTTTGCTCATACAAGGGGAGTTTCTTGTGTAGCCTTCACATTCTCTGGCCTTCCTGCCCATGTCTTCAGGCAAGTGTTCTGAAGTGCTCTTGCATAAGAAAATGAAACATGCCGGGTTTGCTCCTCAGTTCATAGCATTCAAGTTCAAAGTTGCTTCGACTTCTGATTGCCCACCTGAAAGGAACTATTTTGCCAAAGAAAAAAGAAAAGCAGTTACAAGGTAAACTTTCAATAGAAGTTCATTTTTCTTCATTTTTTTTTAAATGTTTTTGCCCCCTCTTTTTTGAAACAATTAAAGTATGAAGAATGTCAAGATAAGCATACCATAATTCCTGGGACAGCAGGGGGAATCCTTCTACGAAGAAGTTTCAGAGTGTATTCAGCAACTTGCTCTGGTGTGGCTTTCTCCTTACATTCAGCACTGGGTGTCACCATGCTGGGCTTGAGCAGAATTCCTTCAAACATAACATTGTTCTCTGCCATGTAGAAGAAAACCTCTGCCCACACTTTCAAGACTACCTCAAAGGTCCTGTCAATTCCATGCTCTCCATCCAGTAAAATTTCAGGTTCAACTATAGGAACCAAACCATTATACTACATCAACAAAATGAGGAACTAACTAGTTAGTCCTATGTCTTTACTCTAACAAAAAGTACCACCATGCATGATTCGCTCGTCTCCATTCTTTTAATAGGTTTTAATTTAGAAAATAACTTATCTTAAGCTAAAGTTATTTGATTCATTAAATTTACAAGTCGCGGTTACTATATCCTTGTTCATGTAAACTAAAGTGCTCAGTTCTTCATGCTGGTACTTCTCTAATGAATGCTTTTTCAGTGTCTTTGAAATTTTGATAAATTTAGGCACGAAAAATCATGGACTGATAAGCTTCTGTATCTTTGCATCCTCATTCTGTGGTTTATCTACTAAAATGCTAGGTGTGGCTGATAGTGCATCAGTGAACACCATGACCCTTGCCAGTTGCCAAAGTTCTAAGTTCACAATCCCTAGTTGTTTGTGGATCAGAAAGAAAACAGAAGGTGAGAGCAGTTCAGTGTATCAGTCTGTTGCTATTTTTCATTCTAAATTTCTTGCCTAGCTACATTGGACTCTAAAATGTGGAAACAGAAATGAACTGAATGGTCTGAGTTACTTGTGCAATAGCAACATATCTTGCCAACCCCCAGGCAGCTTCCTTCACTTGCAAGCGCAAATGGCCCGTTTGGAATACTGAAAACAGTTCGCCTAGCATATGATCAACAACAAAAATCAGCATTTGCATATAGAAGTGTAGAAATAGAAAGTAGGATGTTACTCCTAGAAGCTTTTATGTGTATTCACCATTAGGCAAAGCGTGCCCCTTGCTCATAGTATGCTGCACAACGAGATGCCAGACCATTGAGTCCTTGGCACCATGATTCATCGTTTGATCCAGCCAGTGGCACCAGTCCCTACGTATAAAAATGGTATAGAATCATAAACATGACAAAGGGGCCAACAACTTTAATACAAAGATTTATGTCTATATGCATGCCTCTTGTTATGATCATGCATATGGTTCATTTTCATGTAGCAGTTTGTCATCGATTCATTGTTTCTTACATTTCCTTACCTTGTCAACCTTGATTCCTGGCATTATGTTCTGGTCCTTGAGAACATCCACCATTTTCTTACCATCTACTGTAGACTGATAGAGTGTTTCCTCAAACAGGATTGCTCTTGAAATGTACTGGCCCAAACCCGGAACAGAGACAAAGAGTGTTCTGTATGCTTGGCGGTTAGCCTCTGTGTTTTCAGGACCAATCTAGGCCAATCTCTTCCCACAAGTTGCATTTGATTCAACCATGGCCAATATACCTATGCCAGGTGATGCAATGCTTTTCTACAAATACATGACAGTTAGGCTCAGATTTGATGGTATAGAATGATTTACTGAATCAGAAAATTAAATTTGTAAGGCTGTCATGGCCGCCATAACTAAGGCAATTGTTACTTCTAGAGGGCTTGTGTTTCTACATCATCCTCAAGAAAATTTGTGCTCTTGTGGAGGAGAAACAGGCAACAGTGAAAGGAACATGTCTAGGAATGACTAGATAGTTCTGAATTTGGTTACTACACACATTCAGTTGGTTAAATCCTGCGCCCCTAAACATGGACTAACCCAGATTCCCTGTGTGGGTCTAAGATTCATAACCTGTGTTTTATTAATTTCATTTGCATCTCTGGCTAATAAACCTTTCTTACTTTAGTCAACTTTAGCTTTATGTTAGATGAAAGTTACTGATTCTTAATGAAGTGGTAGCAAGAAGCGAAAAAAACTATCTAGATAGAAAGAGATAAGAAGCAATGAGTAACAACTAACACAGATAACTATGAAAGTTAAAGAAAGAACAGATTAAGAGAATACCGACTTCTGGTATTGCTTGTGAAGAAGGTATCAGGATCAATAGACTTTAAAGCTTCGAGGAAAGTCCACATATTGCCAATCAAAATTTATAGCAGAGGAAGGAGGAGAAGAGCGGGGGAGAGAAAGCGAGAGAGATTGTGACAGACCAAAGATGGATTTTTGTCCACCAAGTACAGCTACAGGGGGATTTCGGTTGCCTTTTGAAAGAAAGAAAAAAAAATCAATTCATTCGAGCAAATCCGTGGAACAGAGGGATTTCGGTTGCTTTAATTTTCTCTGTTCTTTGTTTGGGAAAGAAATGAAAAAACGAGTCTACCTGGTAGAGAGGCCGAGAGAGGTCGAGAGTTGCAGAACTTCTTCACCTTCTGATATTGCAACTAAAGAACAACGAATGATGGTTGAAGCGACAAAAATCCGGTGATTCGTGAGGAACGATGGCACCTGAGGTCTTCAAATGGAAGAACAGCGGCAGCGAACGATGGCACCTGAGTTCTTCAAATGAAAGAACAGCGGCAGCGAACGATGGCACCTGAGTTCTTCAAATGGAAGAACAGCGACAACGAACCACCTGAGGTCTTCAAATGGAAGAACAGCGGCAGCGAACGAGAACACCTGAGTTCTTCAAACGATGGCAGCCGAAGAGGGAAAAACTGAACGAGGGAAGAAGTTCGTTCAAGCCCCATCTCTGATTTTGAAAATGAAATGGTTTTGATCGTTGGATTAGAATTTAACAGGTGTCAAAAATCCAAGGGAGAACAGGAGGAAACCGGAGGGTGTCAGAACAGCAGCGGACAAAAATCCTTCAGTGATTGTTATAAACCCAACGAAAAATTATTGAAATTTGAAAGTTTGGACCTGAAAGCTGAAACAGGTTTTGTTTTTCAATCGAGATGCTCCACCTCTTTGAAAATCACTGTGTGACATTCCACATCACCAGTCGGTTTTCAAGATGCTTTTCTCAACTCGAGAGAAAAAACAGAGTTATCCAATTTTAATCCATAGAGGATCCGAAGTCTGAGAATAAATCTTTCGAAAATTGAGGAGACTTCATCAATGTCTCTAAATAGGTTCAAAGACACCCTACGGCCTTGCAGCAGTTTCTCCTCCATCTCTTCTAACACCCAGTCTTCAATTTCCCAAGATTCTGATCTAATTACACTTCCCAGGAAACCTCCCAAATCATCTCTCTCTCAGCAACTCCAACGCCTCGAAGACCCTTCTCTCTTCTTATCAAATCAAACCCCACAAACCCAATCAAACGAAGAGAAAGTAGCATTTAATGGGGGGAAGGAAGTTGACGTTGTTGGTACTGATGATGAGGAAGATGAGGAGGAGAAAGAAGGCTTCACACATGGTTCCCAACGCCGTAGGGATGAACCCGTCTCTGCTCTCTTTCAACTTGGGGCAACAGGACCTTTTGAACCTATGCTTCTCTCTTCTCCTGGAGAAAACCCAGCAGTACGGGTGCGTTTTTTATCCTTCTTTTGAAATTCAATCTATAAATTTGTTGTTAATTCCTTTTGCATTATTCGAGGTGAACCTGATGCCAAACATCTTCCCCCTTCTCAATTCAGGGTTTATTCAATATTTGTACCCAGGTGTTGGGCTTTTAGTTTTTGTTTCAAGGGGGAGGAAAACCTTTCTTGCTTCCAGTGACATTGAACCACGACCGCATACTGAATTTGATGCTTTAAGTTTTTAGGATTAATTTATTCAGATGAAGTCTAGGATATTCCATCTCACATAATTCTGCTAAAACACGGAATTTTGGATGAAGAGGAAGACAATAGCTTAGACAAAGTGGAAACCCCTCAAGATTAAATGGAGCTCTATTTTCGAAAATAGGAATGGAGTGTAGGTAGAGAAATCAGAAGCTGCTAGGAAAGGATCCAATTTTTGAACTGTATCCGTATCCTAAAATAAATGATTAAGCACAACAAAGGTGATGTCATACAGCTGAGAAACGGGTCTTGCAAAGATCAATCAACGTATGAAAACTTTAGAGGGCTGTATTGTCTCGGCAGATTCTATAGTTGACATGAAAACAACCACCCCCACATTTTTGATACAGAACACGGTAAATATATAATTATGGTGAATTATCGGTTTCGAGCTTGCAAGTTTTTACGAGGAGAATATACTATTCTAATTTGTGGATGTACCATGTCATTTTAAGCCAATCATCTGATGATGCTATTGATTTTGGCTGGTGAGATATTGTGGATATTGATGTGGTAGTTCATAAACAATACTACCTGAGTGGCTTATTTAGAACTTGAACCTTCATTAATTGCCCCAGTCTATTTTCAGAAGCTTCTAATTTAGGAGTGTTCAAGGGATTTAGAATAATTTGAAAGTGGTAGATCATTGTCATTATAATTTTCATGCATATTCTAGGAGTACACATGGAAATGGAATACTGAATGGGCTCAAGGTAAGATAACAATTTATTTGTCAATTTGAGGAGTGTCATTAAGAAAAATCCTTCAAAATAATTCCTGCTGGGAAATTATGTCAACATATCCAATGAATTTACTGATGAGATTCCCCCCCCCCCTCGCTTGTAGGTTCCTGCTTCTATCAATTGCAGGCTTCTTGAACATCAAAGAGAGGGAGTGAGGTTCTTATATCGTTTATACAGGAACAACCATGGGGGTATCCTTGGAGATGACATGTAAGGTTTTGGCCACTTCTATTTTATATATTCAACATTAACTTTGGTCCTATCTGCATTTACCTTGCTTCTTCCCAAATTCAGCATGATGATGTGTGAAAATGATAACCCATTTAAAATTTCTCCCTTGGACTGGGTGGATATGATTATTAATTAATCATACAGGGAACATATCGTTTGCTTTTCGAGGATTTTGGAGGGCTTTAATGGCTAGTTTCACTTTAGATTGTTGTACGTAAATGACATATTTGTTCAACTCATCTTTGGAGGTCAAGGTGGGGGTAGGTTGATAGTTTTCTTACTTTAATGATAAGGGTGGGTTCTATCAGCTAATTCACACAAGAGTCTTGCAGGTAAAACACAGTTTTCTTCAAATTATCTTTGGAGGTCTTCAAGGTTGGGGTTGGTTGATGACTTTTTGGCTTAGAGTCTATGAGTAAAAGGGCTATGGTGAATGTTAAATTGCTTCCTACCACCGAACACTCCAACTCCCCCCATCCCCCGGGCGGCCAAATTAGGGGAAAAAAAAAAGATTTGGAGAACTGTTAGTCCTTGGAAAGACATTCTGTCAGGTTCTATGATATAGACATATACTTACTATAAAACTGCGGTTTTTTTGTCGACAATTGTATATCCTTCTGCCATACAAAAAATATTTAAATAGTATCCATATCCAATTATAGTTACTTCCTAATTCAAGCAATATTGCTTGAAACACTTATCTTTTGTTGGCCTTTGGACCATCGAGCTACAGAATGATTTAGCAGTGTTCTATTATAGTTTAGTTTTGTTCATCTGCAAAGAGAATTTTTTGTGGCTGATACTAAAACTAGTTAAGAGAATATGATGGTTTCCACATTTTTCATCAGCAGCACAAGGTAAACCTTGTCTCCTCAAATACAGATTCTCTATGTGCCCTTTACCACGATTCCATTTTGCCTTGGGCCTTGTCATCAAATATTATGTGCTTGTTTCAGCTGATATGTTCCCTCTTTTCTTTCTTGACATTCTCCTTAAGCATAGCATTGGTTTGGTTGGACATGTCTGCATTATGGATTGAGAACTTCGTCATGATGGCATACTTAGTGGTCCAAAAGAAAGACAAATTGCACTTCCAAGCACGTGATTTTTTTTTTGGACGGGGAATTTTTTTGGCCATCTCAATGTTTTTTTGACTTAGTTTGACAATAAAAGTTTGTATGCAGCCTAATTTGGACCTTTGAACACGATGGCTCTATCTAATTTTGTAAAAAGTAAGTCCAGAATGAGACTTTGGCTTCGGACCGTAGGTTATTATACACATACAAAAACAATAACAATAAGCCTTGTCCCACCTAAATGGGGTCGGCTACATTGATTCTTGCCTTCCAATCAGTTCTGTTTGAGGCCATGTTAAATATAAGACCTAAGCTATGCATATCCTTTCTCACCACTTCTCTTAAGATTATCTTAGGTCTACCCCTAGCTCTTCTAATTCCTTCAATCTGAATTATATTACTTCTCGGTACAGGGGCATTTATAGGTCTCCGTTGAACATGGTTGTGCCACTTCAAATGACTTTCCCAAAGCTTATCACTTATGGGAGAAACTCCAATACCACCTCTAATATGATTATTTCTTTTACTCTGAGTTTATCTATATAATTCTTTTTAATAGTCAACACTCTAACACTTTGCGTTCATCATTGTTGGTCGAGCGACAGTCCTATAGAATTTTTCTTTAAGCTTTAATGGAATACGTCGATCACACAAGACCCCGGACGCACCTTTTCACTTCATCCACCCAATTTTAATTCTTTGGCAAACATCATCCTCTATATCTCTTTTATTTATGAGTGAACCTAGGTACCTAAAACAATCACTCTGAAGAATCTCCTTATCATCAAGTTTCACCACCTCATTGTCTGCCCGATCATAACTAAAGTTACAAACTAGATATTTTGTCTTTGTTTTACATAATTTAAATCCTTTTGATTTCAAAGTTGCTCTCCATGATTCTAACTTGGTATTAATCCCCACTTGAGTCTCATCTATGAACACAATATCATTTGTAAAAAGCATTCACCAAGGGACTTTGTCTTGAATGTCTTTGGTTAATTCATCCATTACAAGTGGAAATAAATATGGGCTTAAAGTTTATTCTTGACATAACTCAACTGTAATTGGGAATTCATTACGCTGTCCCCCATTGTTCTTACACCTGTCACTGAGCCATCATACATATCTTTAATTATGTCTACATATTTTACTTGTAACACTTCTTTTCTTTAGTACTTGTCAAATTATTGCTCTAGGAACTCTATCGTAAGCTTTTTCTAGGTCAATAAATACCATATGAAGGTCTTTCCTACACTCTCTATACCATTCCATAAGTCTCCTGATTAGGTAAATAGCCTCCGTTGTAGATCTTCCCAGCGTAAACCCAAACTAGTTTTTCGTAATTGTGGTTTAGTGTCTTAAATGGGTTTCAATTACTCTCTCGTATAATCTAATAAAAAAGCAACCTTATTCATTTGATGTAAAAAAACTTTAATAACCATTAGAAATTTGAAACTGTGAAATTCGTTAACCTTCATATAGACCTCATCAATAAACAAACAAAACAAACAACAGTTAGCCTTGTCCCAACTGAATGGGGTCAACTACATAGATTCTTGCCTTCCAATCAGTTTTATTTGAGGCTATGCTAGATACAAGGCCTAAGCTATGCATATCCTTTCTCAACACTTCTCTTAAGGTTATTTTAGGTCTACCCCTAGCTTTTCTAGTCCCTTCAATCTGGATTATATTACTTCTCCGTACAGGGGCATTTATAGGTCTCCATTGAATGTGGTTGTGCCACCTTAAACGACTTTCTCGAAGCTTATCACTTATGGGAGCATGATGTAGCACAACCAGAAGTTACTATTCATGCTACAGTAGTATGAACAGTAACCTAGATGATGATTTCATATTTGGTGGGCCCCATGTCCAGCTTACATGGAAATAGATTCAAATTTGGTGGCCCAAACTCCAGCTTGCAAGGAGATAAACTAGGAACTGTTTTTTGTGGGAGTTCTAAAGATAATTTAGAATTTTGTTATTTATTATTGGGATAATCATGTAATCAAAGTTTTTATTTGGATAGGATATCTAGGATAAGTTTTAGTTAGTTTTAAATTCCTAAGAGTCGTAGTAGGATCAGTCTTTTGTTAGTTTTAAATTACCAAGAGTCCTATTATAGTTGTTTTCATATCAAGTATGTTTGTTTTGTTATTTAAACACTTGTAATCAGCTTATTGAGGATGGAATAGAAAAAATGAATGAAAGAATTTGAAAAAAAGAGCTCACGTTGCTTTTTTTTCTTCTCTCTCTCTCTCCTGGCGGAACCAGCACTTCCCCCTCTCTCCTCCTTTCACCCTTGTTTCCCACTAGAAAAATTCTCCTTGCTCTCCTCTACAAAGATCTACTCTTTTTTTTGTTGGAGCAGTTGAGTCAATTGATGTAGGAGAAATCCTAGAAACTAGGGGACCTACAAAGTGGGCTACTAGACACTTAGAATTAAACACCTATTCTTGATAGATAGTAAAGAAAGGAATTTGCAGCACTTGAAATATGATTAATCATGCATGTAAGACAGCTAAAGTAGAGAAATAAACACAATAAGTCTTACTGGTAAACACAACTAAACAAGAATCAATAGGGAAACAAGGGGATGGGGATCTTGGCACCATAACACTAAATTGAATGCAAGGGTATTAAGAAACTTAAAGAAAAATAGAGCTGTCCTAATCAATATCAGATCTCTAACAAGGAATTCAACAATTAACAATGTAAAGGGAGTCTTGGGAAGTTTTTGTTTTAAACAAAACTATTGCCAAAGAATAAATGAGAAATATTTTGGGAGAGATAATGTTACCTGCTGATCCTGGCTGCAAACAGGGGTTAGAAAGCATCTAGGAACATAAATAAGAGAAAGAAAAAATATTTTGAAGTAGTGGTGAATCCTAGGAAAGGAGAAAAAAATATTTTGAAGTAATGCCGTATCCTAGGAAAGAGAGTAGATGATAAGAGAGAGGGAGAGAAAGAAAAGAAACAAAGAGAAGGGAAGGGAGACTAACAAAAGACAACTAGACTGCCATATAAGGGAAAGAGGGAAGGAAGAAAAAAAAACAAAGATTTTTTTTCTGCAAGAAAAAACAGAACCGTGGGGTTTGGGGAAGAAGAAGAAGATTTCTAGGAAAGAAACTAGGTCTTTTTTGAGAGAAAAAAGAGAGTAGATCTTTGTAGAGGAGAGCTAAGGGAATTTTTCTAGTGGGAAACAAGGGTGAAAGGAGGAGAGAGAGATTACCTGGAGAGAGGGGGAAGTGCTGGTTCCGCCTGGAGAGAAAAAGCAACGTGAGCTCTTTTTTTCAAATTCTTTCATTCATTTTTTCTATTCCATCCTCAATAAGCTGATTACAAGTGTTTAAATAACAAAACAAACATACTTGATACGAAAACAACTATAATAGGACTCTTGGTAAGTTAAAACTAACAAAAGACTGATCCTATTAGGACTCTTAGGAATTTAAAACTAACTAAAACTTATCCTAGATATCCTACCCAAATAAAAACTTTGATTACATGATTATCCCAATAATAAATAATAAAATTCTAAATTATCTCTAGAACTCCCACAAAAAATAGTTCCTATTTTATCTCCTTGCAAGCTGGAGTTTGGCCCCACCAAATTTGAATCTATTTCCATGCAAGCTGGACTTGGGGCCCACCAAATATGAAATTATCATCTAGGTTACTGTTCATACTACTATAGCGTGAACAATAACTTCTAGTTGTGCTGCATCAGAGCAACTCCCAAACCAACTTTAATGATCATTCTTTATCTTATCCTTCCTAGTTTTTCCACTCACCCATCTTAACATCCTCATTTCTGTTACACTGAGTTTATCTATATGATTCTTTTTAACAGCCCAATACTCTGCACCATACATCATAGCTGGTCAAACCAACAGTCCTATAAAATTTTTCTGTAAGCTTTAATGGAACACGTTGATAACACAAGACCCTGGACGCACCTCTCCACTTCATCCACCCTATTTTAATTCTTTGAGAAACATCATCGTCTATATCACCTCTTTTATTTATGATTGAACCTAGGTACCTAAAACAATCACTTTGAGGAACCTCCTTATCATCAAGTATCACCACCTCATCGTCTGCCCGATTATGACTAAAGTTACAAACTAGATATTTTTTCTTCGTTCTACTTAGTTTAAAGTCTCTTGATTCCAAAGCTACTCTCCATGATTCTAATTTACTATTAATCCCCACTTGAGTCTCATCAATCAACACAATATCATTAGCAAAAGCATACATCAGGGGACCTCATTTTGAATGTCTTTGGTTAATTCATCCATTACAAGTGCAAATACATATGAGCTTAAAGTTGATCCTTAATGTAGCCCAACTGTAATTGGGAATTCATTAACACTTGTCATTGAACCATCATACATATCCTTAACTATGCCTACATATTTACTGGCAACACTTTTTTTCTCTAGTACTTGCCAAATTAATGATCTAAGAACTCTATCATTGGCTTTTTTCTAGGTCAATAAATACCAGATGAAGGTCTTTCCTATATTCTCTATACCTTTCTAGAAGTCTCTTAATTAGGTAAATAGCCTTCGTTGTAGATCTTCCCAGCATAAATCCAAACTTGTTCTCTGTAATTGTAGTTAAGTGTCTCCAACGGGTTTTAATTATTCTCTCCCATAATTTCATAGGGTGGCTCATCAATTTAATTCCCCTATAGTTATTATAGCTTTGAATATCTCATTTATTTTTGTGAATTTGAACCACGATGCTTCTCCTCCATTCATCTGGCATTTTTCATGTGCTCATAATCTTATCAGACCACTTACTTAACCAAACTAGTCCATGCATTTCTAAGCTTTTTCATGCTTCTATTGGGATTTCATCAGGACCTTGTGTCTTGTCGAGTTTCATTCTCCTTAATGCTTCTTTTACTTCGGACATTGAAATTCTCTGCATATAAGTTCAAAAATTGGTGCCTTGGTGAAGACCTCGTCAATACATTTCACAAAATAACAACCTCACTTGACTCACTTGCCTCACTTGCCTCACTTGCCTTACTTGTACATGAATGTTGAAGTATTAAACTGTTAATACATCATTTCAATGTTCAAATTCTGATTTGGAATAGAACCTGCATCAATCAAAACTCTGAAGTATGTTAGCCTCTACATTGAATAAGAAGGATTCCATGTCATCATGGTGCCAAAGAATTGCTTGTACTATTACCCACAATGCATAGAATGGTGCATTTGCATAGTTCAGGAGCAACATTGTAATATTTGAAAAGGCGGTTGCACAGCTTGCGTTAAGGATCCACCCACTACTGTTGCCACCAGGTTATTGAACATCACCTGCATGTATGGCTGGGTTGGGGCTGTGAAGAAGTCATCCACAAATCTATCACCATATTGAGAAGGTACCAGTGATGAGTGGGGATAGATTGTGACTGGGGCTACCCAAACTAACTGTAGTCACTACAGTTGAAATCAGTACTCTCCTCTCCATAATCTATTCAGGCGAAGATGTATGTCACGGATGACGATGACACTCACACTTACATACTCATGCTTATAAAACTTCATGTTCATGCTAGAGTCTTCATCCTGAGCTTGTGATCATATTTTGTGAGCCACGATTAAATCTCTTGTACATGGTAATGGCACTTTGGCTCAGTCTTGTGTGCTATGGACTCTCACTTTTGAAATGCATCAGATTCCATTCTGTCTCCATACCATAGTTTTGGGTTGGCCTTTGATTCATTTCTGATCCCTTGTGTCTTGACTGCCTTTCCTTGATTCAATTCACTAGGCTAGATCTAATTAGACATTTCATAAACAAGGCACTAGTACCTTGTGTTTGTTATCATCAAAATTAAGTGAGGGGTGATGTGGCAATCCCCAACAGTAGAGCATGAAGGCATGTGTAGAATTGGATTTTGAATGGAAATTACATGAGAGAATCTGATTCTTAAATGTATAGTCAGCATGTGGTAAGTCTGCATTTTCAAGGGGCTATATCCAAACTTAATTATGCTTACAATGTATTTCCTCCTGAATTCTAGTTTTTATCCATCTTATGACCAAATCCTGAATTCTTGATCTTGTATACTTCAAAGTGAGTTTAGCATGGTCTTTCCCTTAGAAAAATTCTGTTTAGGGAAGTTATGCATGCATTGGCGACATCTCATGCGTATACTTGTCCTAATCTATATGCGTGCATCTATGTGTGAATGCTATTCATGACCCCTTATCTTGGACTGTATTGGTGATTTCCTTGTAAATTATTGTTTTTGATAACAACATTATTGCTTATGTGATTCATCATTATTGGGTAGATATTATTGACATATCTAAAATAGACGGTTACATGTTGCATGTATATATATATATATATATATACAAATGTACATTGCATACATAAACACTATGGGAGAAGATACAAGTATGTCTGTGGGACTTTATGAGGTGCCTATGGTGCAGGAGCCTTGGTACGGCGTGGATCAGACTTCTCTACCTTGTAGGGACCCATCTGGCTATGGACGGAACAATGTAGAGATAAGTTCCTAGAATGACAGGGGCCTTGTATTTGCGGGGATTTCTACACTGTATTCATATGAATGTGACTGGCAAAAGTGAGGGTTAATGTATTGCACTATATATATGCATTTTAAGAGATTAATTCCAATAGCGTGTGATTCTTGTTTCCTTACTAAGTTCTTGCAAGCTCACCCTTATTTATGTTCCCCATATGATGGTGTGATTATGAGAATGCTAGACATGCAGAGTCTCAGTTTGAGAGATGAACACCATGTCTAAATTAGTAGTTAGATTTTTGTTTTTAGTAACACTTGGGTGTGAAGACTTATTAAATTTTTTTTTTTTTTTTGGGGGGGGGGGGGGGTAAGATGAATGAAGACTTATTAGTCTGGTAGATTTTTTTTTTTTTGGGGGGGGGGGGGTAAGATGAATGAAGACTTATTAGTCTGGTAGATTTTTGGAAAGGACAATATGTGGGCAGTTTTGAACTTCCGTTGTTTTATTTAAATTGGTTTAATATTAATTTGAACATTATTATGTTTTGATTTAATTGACTGTGTAAGACTTCTGCTGGATTCGATGTATTTTAGTTGCTAATGAGTCAGGATTTTCCATTGTCAGAGATATCCCATCAAATCGGGAATAGAAGGGTGAAGTTACCCCCGGGCTTACTTCCCTAGGTAGGAAAGGTAGTTCAGATTCCAACCTAGTCCTCTCTTCAAATCCTTAGCTCAATAAATAGCTTTCTCCACATGGCAGGGCTAATTCCTTTTCAACAAACCCACTGGTTTGAGTCATCTCCTTTTGATTACGTGGGTTGACTCCAATTGGGTTCGCTGTAGCACCTCCCGCCTTTCATAAACCCCCAAGAAGATGCGGTCTGGGGAATTGATGTTCTTACACCCAGTGGGGTGGTCAGGTGTTTTAAAGGATGATGCTGATGATGCTGGCTTGCATGTGCCAACATATTTTTTCTGATATATGTGCAAAGTTTGTCACCTTTTGATGTTTAAATTAATGAATGAGTGCAGGTTAGATTACAGATTCTTACATAAGTATTATAGGAGTAATTATGTGGAAGAAGTTTGAGGTTTTTCTAAAGTTAATAATTTTGAAATGTTTGGGTTGATAGAGTTACTGCTATATGGGAATTGGAAATTTATATGAAAATAATCGTTCCAATCCATATGTTTTTATCATCTTTTACTGATACATGTCTTAGGTTTATCTTTTGTTATGCTGAACAGGGGGCTTGGGAAAACTATCCAAACAATTGCGTTCCTGACTGCTGTGGTTGGAAATGATGAGGAAGAGGATGACTCTAGTTTACCGAAGGGGGACCGGTTGGCAAAGAAAGGGTCTGTGTTGATCATCTGCCCTACTTCTGTCATTCACAATTGGGAAGATGAATTTTCTAAATGGGGGACCTTTAGTGTTGCTGTTTATCATGGACCAAACCGTGATCTCACTTTGGAGAAACTTGAAACACATGTGGTTCAGATACTTATAACCAGTTTTGATACATTTAGAATTCATGGCTCAAGCTTAGCTGAGGTCAAATGGGATATTGTGATAGTTGATGAGGCACACAGATTAAAAAACGAAAAATCAAAACTTTACATTGCATGCTTAGAAATTGAAACCAGGAAACGCTTTGGTCTTACTGGTACAGTAATGCAGAACAAAATTATGGAGTTGTTTAATCTTTTTGATTGGGTTGCACCTGGTTGTCTAGGGACGAGGGAACATTTTCGAGAGTTCTACGATGAACCACTCAAGCATGGTCAGAGGTCTAATGCTCCCGAACGATTTGTTCGGATGGCAGATGAGCGTAAGCAACACCTAGTGGAGGTTTTACATACATATCTATTGAGAAGGACCAAAGAGGAGACCATTGGACATCTAATGAGGGGTAAAGAAGATAATGTTGTGTTTTGTGCAATGAGCAAGTTGCAGAAGCGTGTGTACAGTAGGATGTTACAGTCACCAGATATTCAATGTCTGATAAATAAAGACCTTCCCTGTAGCTGTGGAAGTCCTCTAACTCAGGTGGAGTGCTGCAACAGGACTGTGCCAAATGGAATAATATGGCGTCATCTTCATAGGGACAACCCTGAAGGTTGTGATTCATGTCCCTTCTGCCTTGTACTTCCTTGCCTTGTAAAGCTTCAGCAGGTAAATTTTGGTTTATGTTATTTTTTTCTTAGTTCCATTTTCTTTTATTGGTTGTTTATTTGTTAAGGTGTCTCTCAGATAAGCAATCATCTGGAGCTGATTAAGCCTAATCCCAAGGATGATATAGAGAAACAGAGGAAAGATGCAGCATTTGCCTCTGCCGTCTTTGGTGCTGATATTGACTTGGTTGGCGGAATCACTCAGAATGAGAGCTTCATGGGCCTTAGTGATGTTGAGCATTGCGGAAAAATGCGAGCTTTGGAATGGTTTATGTCATCATGGGTTGTACAGGGTGATAAAATTCTTCTGTTCAGCTATTCTGTCAGGTGCGAATCATGCTTGGACTTCCTTCATTTATCCCATTAAGAAGATGCTATACCTTTTGGTATACTCATGTTATCTTTCAGTCCTGGTTTCCCCTATTTGCTCTTCTGGTGCTTTGTCCTGGTATTGTTTTGCTGTTCCTGGGTTTCCTAGTTCACGTCTTTTTATTCATTTGGTATTATTTTGCACTGGACTGTGAATGGAAGTATTAGTTTCTTATTTAATTCGACTTGTCTTGTGCTAGTTGTAAATAGCTGCTCCTAGAAGAATTAAATTGGGTTGATGTATGATAACTTTTACAAGAACTTAATCTTATTTCTATGTTTCTACCCACTTGAAATCATAATTCTACGGCTTTATTTTTCTGGAAACTTCAAATATGAGCCATGAGAATCCCTTAAAGAGAATGACACTTATATTGTATTAGATTAAGAGTTAGTCATTAACCACCTAAAAGGAGAGAATGTTTTAGAATTGAAAATACCTGTCTTACAAAGAGCTGTTGGGCTTTTGTTGGATTAATCTTTTCTTTATTTTCTTCCTTTCAAAATTCCTGCCCTTCCAAATTTCTTTGTTTCCTTAGATTTTGTTGGTTGAGTTCTACTTGGAGTTCAACTCTATTAGGATTTTTGTTCATGTAAGTTTCTATTTCTTGTTATACCCAAGTAAGGGTACTCATGTAATAGTATTATGTCCACTTTATTATAAATAGAGGGCTTGAGATCACGTTGATAGCCATTCTACCAAAATCACTGTTTCTCAACATGGCATTAAAGCCAAAGTTCGACTAGGGAAGAACAAGGAACCCAAACCCCATCGATTGTGGAAAGGAAAAAAAAAAAGAGAGAGAGAAACTCATCGAATCTCTTTTGATTCTGCATCGCAAAACTTGCTGCTGCTGGAGAGGAGAAAAAAAGAAGAGAAATTCATCGAGTCTCTCAAGATTCTGCATCGCAAACTTGCCGCTGCTACTCTACTGTCGACAGACCTGCTGCTGCTGCTCCACCGTCACAAACATGAGATTAACCTGCAGCCACCATCGCCTTGACCTGCAACACCCATCGCAGCCTTGAATTGACTCTGTTTTTCACCTGCAGCCACCATCGCCTTGACCTGCAACACCCATCGCAGCCTTGAATTGACTCTGTTTTTCACCTGCAGCCACCATCGCCTTAACCTGCAACACCCATTGCAGCCTTGAATTGACTCTGTTTTTCCTTTTTTGAATCAGATTTATCCATCGACCCACCTTCCGCTATGCTTTCTCCTGTTTTTTCCCCTATTGCCTCTGTTTTTCTATCTCTAGGTTCACTTTTGAGTGATATGAAATCCTTTTTTGAACCATTGAAAGAAAAAAACTGATGTTCCAGGGGGCTCTTTTGTGAATTAGCATATTTTCTGGGGTTTATTTGTGATTACCCATATTACAGGGTCTGTTTGTGATTTCCTTTATATCCAAGGTTCTTTTGTGAATTCTCATATTTCTTGGGACCTATTTGTGAATTTGCATATTTTTAGGGACCTATTTGAAAATTCACATTTTTTTGGGGTTTATTTGTAAGTTTCCATAACTCCAGGGAGCCTATTTTGGGGGAAAAAAACATGTTGTTCCTTATATGCACCTTTTGAATCCTACCATTCCCTAGATTTGTTTGGATGGTTTGGCTATTGCATTTTGCGATGTTTCAGTTATTTTGATAGGGTACTACTGATGGTACTACTACTCCCTCTGACTCCAAACATTACCCCACTTTTCATCCTCTTTCGGTACGATTTGATAAAACAAATTATTTGATCTGGTCTCGCACTACTTACCTGACTATTGTTGGAAGAGGACTTGTTGGACACATTACGGGCACCACTATCAAACTTACCACTATAAGTGTCTCGCAGGATAAATGGATCTCGAATGACTCTCTTATTATGTTATTCCTTTTGAATTTCATGAATCCAAATATTGTCCATGGATACCTATTACTTGATACTAGAGCCCAAATCTGGAAGGCTACTACTGAAACATTTGGACAATTGGGGAATGATGCACAGATTTATGCGTTATGGAAGAAGCTTCATGAGACTACCTAAAAGGAACTGAATGTGGCCCAATATTATGCCGAGTTGTGATCTTTTTGGCAGGAGTTGGATCATTGTGGGTATTATCACCCCACTAATCCAGATAATGTGGCTACTTATAGGAAGCATGTTGATAAGATTTGGGTATATGACTTCTTGACAAGTTTGAATATGGAATATAATCATATCAGAGGCAACTAGGCAAGTATTAAGTCGTTCTCCCTTTCCTACACTAGAACAGTCTTATGCCCTTGTTTAGTGTGAGGAAAGTCGTCGATTAGTCATGCTTCATGCTCTTATTGTGGAGACATTCGCGTTACAATCTGTTAGCACTAAATCTGATTTGGCTAAGGATATTGTCAAGTGTGAGCACTGTTACAAACCATATCATACCAAAGCCAGTTATTGGAAGCTCCATGGGAAACCTGTTGATTTTGAGCAAAAAAGGGCACAAATAAGGGAAAACCGAAGGATAATCTTTATAAGACAGTTTCCACAACATCCTCTGCAAACATTGATTTTTCACAGGAGGAGTTAGCTACTCTACGACGTATTCTGCTATTTTTTACTGTCGTTACAACCTCGACTACTGCTTCCTCCACTACCCATACCAACTCTTACCTTGCTACTTCATGTAAAAATTTTACAGGCTTCCATGTTTCTTCGGTTTTTGCTCCTTGCATCATTGATACAAAAACCACAGATCATATGATAGGTTCATCCTCCTTTTTCTTATATTATGCTTCAGCTTTTGGAAAAGATAAAGTTCGAATTGCTGATGGCTCTTATTCTTCCATTGCTGGAAAAGGGACCATTTAGCGTTCTCCATCACTTTCTTTGTTTAAAGTTTTACACGTTCCCTCTTTCTCTACTAATTTGCTCTTTATCAGTAGTCTTACACATGACTTGAATTGTAAAGTGACTTTTTCCCCATCTTACTGTGTCTTCCAGGATCTGGTAACGGGGAAAGAGATTGGATGTGGTAAACTAGACAATGGACTTTATCTGTTGGAGCCAATTGGAGGATCTACTTCTGCTCTAGCTGTAGCTTCTAATCAGATCTATTCGGTAATATCATAACTTCATCAGTGACACTGTAGGCTAAGTCACCCCCCTCTAGGAATCCTTCATAAAGTATTTCCTAATTTAGTTTCTTCTTGTAAAAAGGATGAATATTTTGTGAAGCCTGCATTTTTGCGAAGTAGACTCGTATTTATTTACCTTTTCTTCATAATAAAAAATCTATTCATTTTGTACTAATTCATATAGATGTGTGGGGACCTTGTCGCGTGTGTCTTTTACTGGCCGTAGGTACTTCGTTACTTTTATTAATTGTCACTCTCGTTTTACATGGATTTATCTTTTCAAAAAAATCATTTTTTTTTTAATGTTTTCGTGATTTTCATGATATGATTAAAACTCAATTCAATGCCACTGTGAAGATCCTTTGCAGTGGCAATGGCACAGAGTATATTAATGATGAATTTCAGAGATATCTCTTTGACTCTGGCATAATACACCAGACTAGTTGTTTTAATATCGCTGCCCAAAATGGGGTTGCTGAAAGGAAGAATCGGCATCTTTTAGAGATAGCTTGTTCACTTATGATTGCTATGGATGTCTCTGACCAATACTGAAGTGCTGCTATACTCACCGCCTCTTACCTTATGAATAGGATGCCCAGTAGAATACTTGTTTTTAAATGTCCTAATGAGCTTTTCCAAGGAGCCTCTTCTTTTGTTATTCCCCTAAAGGTTTTTGGATGTGTGTGTGATGCCAGAATCAAGCCAAGCTGGCTCCCCGCCGCCTACACTGCATTTTTCTGGGGTATTCTACGATTCATAAAGGGTACAAATGTTATCATCCTCCTTAAAAAATCATTGTTTCCATGGATGTAATTTTTAACGAGTCTTGCCTTTACTATACACCTCTCCAAGGGGAGAGTCCTAGAGGAGAGGTGTTCTTTCCAACTCTAGACCTTTCTATCACACCACCACAACACATCTTAGGAGTTCAATAAGTGTTTCCTGATTAGGGGGAGACTTCGGCCAGTAGTATACCTGAGGACTTCAATTCTCCCCCTTTATTTTCTGAACCATGTGAAGAACCTGCTCGGGGGGAGACCACTCCTGTGAGGCACACTATTGATGTCTATTAAAACAAGATTGACCAGAAAAAGGATGTGCAGATTTATCAGAGGAAGAATTACAACCAGTTAAAGCAGGTGGAGAAAGGTGACACATTACCACTTCAATCTCTTGCTCAAGAATAAGATTTTATTGTTCTCCCTGAGGTATCTTCTTCTAATCTTCCTATTGTTATTATAAAAGAAGTCAGATCTTGTACTCAGCATCCCATAGCTAAATATGTTTCTGATGACTCTTTGTTTGACTCTTACCATGCTTTTATATCCTCTCTATTATCTATATATGTTCCTAAAAGTTGGCAGGAAGCCTATGCTAATAAGAGATGGAAGGCAACTATGGTAGAGAAAATGCAAGCAATAAATAAAAATGATACTTGGGAGTTGGTTACCCTTCCTCCAGGAAAAAAAACACCCGTGGGCTGCAAATGGGTGTTTGTGGTAAAACAAAATATGGATGGATTAGTCAATAGGTTGAAGGCTAGACTAGTTGCAAAAGGGTTTACCCAGACCTATGGGATGATTATCATGAAACTTTTGCCCCTATTGTGAAACTAAACACTGTTAGAGTTCTATTGTCTGTAGCTATGAACAAAGACTGGAACTTGCACCAACTAGACGTAAAGAATGCCTTCTTACATGGGGAGTTAGAGGAAAAAGTCTATATAGAAATCTCACATGAAAGCCAATGACAATACTGCAAGGAAAGTTTATCGGTTAAAATCATTCTGTGTGTTAAAACAGTCTCCAAGATGCTAGTTTGGACGCCTCCTGAAGGCAATGACTTTTATTGGGTACAAGCAAAGCAATGTTGATCATACACTATTTGTCAAGAAGTCAGGTACTAATATCACACTTCTCATTGTTTATGTGGACGATATTGTCATCACAGGGAATGATGGAGAAGAAATTCGAAGGTTGAAGGACTTTCTTGGCAGAGAGTTTGAAATTAAAGATCTAGGGAAATTACAATACTTCTTAGGGATTGAGGTGGCTCGATCAAAGAAGGGTATATTCCTATCCCAAAGAAATTTTGTCTTAGAATTTATTATCAGAAGTGGGAATGTTGGGTTGTAAAGCAATTGGGAGAAAAATCCTCTGCTGTGCACATCTCCCTGTTGTGCACTGCAGTGCGGCACCACAAATTGACACATGGTGTATTCTTAATAAACAACTCAGATTAGAAGGCAGGGTTTTAAGTGAAAGTGACCCATCTTATGACCCATTTTAACAAAAAAATAACCCGTTTATTAGACCCGGTTCTAAATATGTTCCCAAAATTCTCCCATCGTTCCCACACACTCCATCTTCTTCCCTCCATCGATCTATTATCTCATTGCTAAGAACGTCTCCCTGCTGGATGTTTTTTCTCCTACAGGTAAGGCCTTCTCCTTTGGCCACCCAGATGTGACTCCTCCCTTCTCTGTTACTCCTCCAGAATTTCACTAAGATTTGCAGCTTTTTGGGTGAAAGGCTCTGCGCTGATAGGTTAATTCCTTCATCTCTTTCTAGTTTCCCCTGACTACTTTGCTTGATTTACAACCATGATAAACACTGCGGGAAAATGTTTGGTGGTTCTACTGCTAAGGTGTTCTTGGTTCCATACTATTCGTTTCCTTAAATTTAAATAAATTTTCAGATTTTTAAGTAAATCAATAACCTCACACCCTGTAGCTCTATTTTTGTTCCCCTGTTTACTGATTTTTCCCTTTTTTCTTTTCTGGGTATGGTTTCTGCACGACATTTCGATGATTTATACTTCTGTTTTAGATTCATGAATGGTTCTTTCTTCACTATACGTTGTTTCTCCTATGTCTACTGTTGCATTTGTCTAGGTTTCTCAATTTATCTGAAATAGTCCAGTTTTCATATCTCTGAAAATATCTTCTACTACCGTGTTACTTGACTGAAATTTCTGGTGTCATTATACTGATGTAGGTAATTATAACTCCATAGGGTTTGAATTATGGCTTTCATCATGGTGTCACTTTCAAGCATAGAATGGGAGAAGACCTTACTAGCAGGTTGCAAGAGAAAATACATCCAGCAGAGAGATGTGCTTAGCAATGAGAGGAAAAGAAGATCGATGGAGGGAAGAAGATGGAGTCATGGGAACGATGGGAGAATCTTGGAAACAAATCATTAGGCAACCATATTTAGAACCGGGTCTAATAAACGGGTTATTTTTTTGTTAAAACGGGTCATAAGATGGGTCACTTTCACTTAAGACATTGCCTTTTAATCTGAACCGTTTATTAAGAATACACCATGTGTCAATTTGTGGTGCCGCACTGCTGTGCACAGCAGCAGGAGATGTGCACAGCAGAGGATTTTTCTCTAAGCAATTGATACCCCTATTGAAGCTGGAGCTAAACTTAAGGAAAAAAAGGGAGAACCAGCGGACAAAGAAAGATACCAAAGGCTGGTAGGGAAGCTTATTTACTTGTCGCACACTAGGCTAGACATCGTTTATGAAGTGGGGATAGTGAGCCAATTCATGAATTATCCATATTTAACTCATATGAAGGTTGTTACCAGAATACTGCACTATTTGAAAGGAACTCCTGGAAAAGGAATACTTTTGTCACCCACTGATAATCTAAGAGTAGAAGCATACATTGATGCAGACTGGGCTAAATCTCCAGATAGGAAATCAATTTCAGGTTACTGTACCTTTGTTGGAGGTAATCTAGTTACTTGGAGAAGTAAGAAACAGAATGTGGTAGCTTTATCCTGTACTAAAGCTGAATATAAAACTATGGTTCGTGGAGTTTGTGAGCTACTATAGTTGAAAGGCTTGCTAGAAGAAATTGGAGTCCAAGTTCGAAACCGTATGATGCTATATTGTGACAACAAAGTTGCTATTAGTATTGCCAATAATCATGTGCAACATGATTGAACTAAGCACATTGAAATTGACAGGTTTTTTGTCAAAGGAAAGTTGGAACAATGGCTCATCTGCATGCTTTTTGTAGGTCTGGAGACCAAGTGGCAGATATTTTCACTAAAGGTTTAAAGGAAGGAGATTTCTTTCCTATTGTAGGCAAGTTGGGCATGACTAATATCTATGCCTCAACTTGAGGGGGAGTGTTGGTTGAGTTCTTCTAGGAGTTCAACTCTGTTAGGGTTTTTGTTCATGTAAGTTTCTATTTCTTGTTACCCAAGTAAAGGTATTCATGTAATAGTGTTATGTCCACTTTATTGTGACCACACTAATCAATTAATCATTCTACCAAAATCATTGTTTCTCAACAGATTTAGTGTGTTTAAGCCTTTCCTTGTACCTATATTATTTTGACTTGAAAATGAACTTTTCTTGCAGGATGTTGGACATACTGGAAAAGTTTCTCATACGTAAAGGTTATTGCTTCTCCAGACTTGACGGTTCAACTCCAGCTAGCTTACGGCAGTCACTTGTTGATGACTTCAACTCAAGTCCAAGCAAACAGGTAGCCTATGAGCTGGTATGGTAAAATATTACATCATCAAATATTTGTAAATAAATTGATGTTTGCATTGGTTTTCTTTGTCAGGTGTTCCTCATATCAACTCGAGCTGGAGGGTTAGGCCTGAATCTTGTCAGCGCAAATCGTGTTGTAATATTTGATCCAAACTGGAACCCAGCACAGGACTTACAGGCACAAGACAGGTCATTTCGTTATGGGCAAAAACGACATGTGGTAGTCTTTCGCTTTCTTGCAGCTGGCTCCCTAGAGGAACTTGTGTATTCCCGTCAAGTATACAAACAGCAGCTATCAAACATTGCTGTTTCAGGAAAAATGGAAAAACGTTATTTTGAAGGTGTACAGGTATGAAGGCTATGGTTTCTTGGTCAACTATGATTGATTCTTATATTGTATAAATAAAAAAGCATTTTTTAAATGTTCACTTGTGGTAACTTCCTTTCAGGATTGCAAAGAATTTCAAGGTGAGCTTTTTGGAATTTGCAATCTGTTCCGGGATCTGTCTGATAAGCATTTTACAAGTGAGATTATTGAATCACGTGAGAAGGGGAGACAAGAACATGGGCATCAAAACAGAAAGAATGGCCCAACCGAACTGGGGGAAAATGTTGTTTCATCTAAGGAAGAAAGCGACATGTTTTTGTCGGGCTCAAAATCCAGAGAATCTGATGACTTGGACCAGTCTGTAACTGATAATCCAGTGCTTGAAGATTTAGGTAACCTTAATTGTTAATTGTTAGTCTATTCTTTCTTCTTCTTTCATGATTTCTGCCTTTTGTATGTGTGAATCTGAAACCATGTCATTGGTTGCTGTGTGTGTGTAGTAAGCAAGGGGTTTATATCAATTCATTTTATTTTTTCACTAAAGACCACTTGCATTAGAAACAGAGAAAGGAAAATGTACTGTTTAGAGCATGCGAACCCTGTGAATAGGGTATCAACTCCCCACTAGGCTAGTAGAGCCTCGCCCATGGGAGATGACAATTGATTTTTTGCTGCTAACCCCAAGAAAAAGACCACAATCGGGTTAGTGTCCCAAAAACTGAAAGATTTTCCAGATTTCCCATACAACTGAACTTGAGAAAGGTTGCAGTGCCCTCCGTTTTTGCAGTGCAAACCATGGAACCACATTTTTCTTGAACCATGAAAACCATAGCAGACTGATTGCATTACTGTTATTTTCAGTTCAATATCTGTGTAGAGTCATGGTACTCGAATGTCTTTGGTGATGCAATTCTTAAATTGGTTGCTGAGAGGGTCTGCACTTTCCATGTTTCTCCCCTTGTCAAACAATTCTAATTTCTAACATCAGTTTGATGCCGTGCAGGAATCGTCTATGCTCACCGTAATGAAGATATTGTCAACTTCGGCCCTGGGTTTCAAGGAGGGAAGCCTGTGACCATATGCGAGAACGATACCACCGGACAGCCACAGCCACGGGGACCCAAATTAGGGATAAATTCAGGCCGAACCAAAAATATTGGTAAAAGAGAAAAAGCTTCTTTGAAGCAGCAGAAGAAGGTTCAGTTCTGTCGACTTGCTCAGTTTATGGGAATGGGTGACATAGAGTTTAGTAAATGGTTACTGTCTGCTTCATTGTCAGAGCGGGAAAAAGTGCTTTGTACTTACAGAAACACTAAGTAAAGTTGAACAGTGGCTGAAGGAATTAACTCATTTTGAAGTTGTATAGGTTAATCTTTACTTACTGTTGAGTCTGTAAAAATAGTTGATGTCCATGAAAGATCTCCGTATACAAAGTTGTATTATGTGCCACACAAGATTACTGAAGAAATTTCTCCTTGAAAAAGAAAATGGTAAATCCAATGCCAAACTTGCCGCACAGACTCCAGAGGTAGTTTTCTTCTAAAATTTTACCACCCAGCACCTCTAAACCAAACAAAGGTTAACTACAGTTGTTGATTTGAAATAGAAAAAAGAAATCTAAAGTTCCATTTCAGTGTCACCATAATCTCCCCTTCTCTATTCATTAAACACCGTAGGCAGCTGAAAAACTGATAATTTTACTGGAATTGTCACACACTGACAGCCAAACATTGTATCTCACTTGATTTATGTCACCGACCGCCTCTCTGCATCTTGAATCTAGAGACTGGCTTAGAGGGCTGTAAAACCAGTAGATTGGAAACCAAGAAATCATGAACAGGCGAATTTAGTGAATCAACAAATAAGAAACACAATAACTGCAACATTGGCAGAACCTGCAAATTAGTCGTCTGCTCCACAGGTTTGGTTTGTAACCCACGAGCATGCTCTATGATGGAGCCAGTAAAAGCCTGCAAATACCGACAGAGACAAGCATGGGAAGCCAAACCTCCATGCTAGTAACACAAGTAACACTTCATACACACCCAAGCAGCAAAAAGATATAGAAGAAAACATACCTTCGAACTATCAAAGGTCGTCTCTGATCTATAACTATTAGACCTATCTTCAGCAACCTGTCAAGTAAAGATGGTAAAGGTCTTTGCTAAAATTTATGCAGACTCCAAGTACCAAGAGACAATTCAAAAGTCCAAGGACATCCTCCAACAAAGAACAAATGCATCAAGGAACTTGGAGATGCAAACATATTTTAAAACCTTGAAGAATATAAAAATCTTCTGAAACTACCAAGCATTGTCAAAGTGCAACGTTATTGAAGCTATTCAGTGATCAGTTCATATATTAACTGGAAGATCAATTCTATTCAGTAATTAGTCCATACATTAACTGCAAGATAAGTTATGTTTCTGAAGTTGTAACTAAAATTTATTCCTTTTTTCATTTTTGAGGTGTTAATGGAGAAAAAAATTCTAGGATAAGGTGGTGGAACTTAAAAAGAGATTGCTTGAAATCTTTCATTGACGAAGTAATCAAACAAGTGGGAATTTGAGAGACCCTAATACGATGTAGAATGAGGTAACTACATGCATTAGGAAGGTGGTTAAAGATGTCATAGATGAGTCACAAGGAAAGCTCCATTCTTATAGAGAGACCAGGTGGTGGGATGGTGAGGTTCAAGCAGCCATTAAGAATAAGAAAGCTAGATTCAAGACATGGCAAAGGACTAAGAATGTAGAGAATTTACATAAGTATAAATTGGATAGAAATGAAGCTTAGAAAATTGTGAGAAAAGCAAGGAAGAAGTTTGAAGATTTATATAATAAGTGTTGGTTGGTTCAGTTCTTTAATGGTTTGC
Organism: Hakea prostrata; assembly: GCF_041222555.1. NCBI lineage: Eukaryota > Viridiplantae > Streptophyta > Magnoliopsida > Proteales > Proteaceae > Hakea > Hakea prostrata. The sequence goes on from NC_142608.1 coordinate 15,830,622, forward strand.
TTTGGTTTATTTATGTAGTTGATTATTCCTTGTTGCCTAAGTAAGGATAATTATGTAATAGTGTACTTTTCACTTCATTATAAATAAAAGGCTTGGGATCACACTAATCCATTAAGCCATTCTACCATAATTGATTCTTGCAAATCGAAGGCCAATCTTTCTGAGACTCTGTTCCCACAACACCTTCTGGCTACTGCAGACATTGGTTTTTCCCAAGAGGAGTTAGCTACTTTGCAACATATTCTACAATCTTTTATTGCTGGTGCAGCCTCTACTATTGCTCCTTCCGCTATCCAACCATTCTTATCTTGCTACATCAGTTAACATTTTACAAGTTTCCATGTTTCTTCCGTTTCTGCTTCTTGGATTATTGACACAAGAGCTACAGATCATATGACAAATTCTGCATCATGCTTCTTACAATATTCTCCTGCCTCAAGGAGATAAAGTCTGCATTGTTGATGATTCCTATTCTTCCATCACTGGAAAATGGACTATTCAATATTCACCGAACCATAAATACCGGGAAATACCGATCATTACCGAGTGACGAATTACCGATCATTGTTTACCGATCATCGATCAACGATCATTGCAGTTACCGCAAATCGATCAATTCGTTACTTTTCATCGGAATCACTAGCACGCAACTCGGGAAGAAGCACCGGGGACTATTCAATATTCTTCTTCACTTTCTTTGTCTAAAGTTTTGCATGCTCCCTCCTCCTCTACCATTCCACTTTCTACCAGTAGTCTTAACTTTCTATCAGTAGTCTTACACATGACTTGCATTGTAATTTGTAAAGTGATTTTTTCCCCCTTCCTACTGGTTTTTGAAGATCTGGTAACGGAGGAGATTGGACGTAGTAAGCTAGATATTGGACTCTACCTGCTGGAACCAATTGGAAGATCATCTTCAGCTACAACTGCATCTCTTCATCAAGTCCATTCGGCTTTGTCAGACCACCTTCAATGGCATCTTAGGCTAGGTCACCCCCTTAGGAACCCTCAAGAAAGTATTTCATGATTTAGTTTCCTCTAGTAATAAAGAAGATTTTTTTTGTGAAGCCTGCATTTTTGCAAAGCAAACTCGTTCTACTTATTTACCTTCTCTTTATAATTGAAAATCTATTCCTTTTATGTTGATTCATACTGATGTGTGGGGCATTTGCCGACGTGTCTTTTACTGGTCATAGATACTGTCACTTCTGTTGATTGGCAATGAAAAAAAACCTAGTTATTTTTTTTTAAAGATAAATCTTTCATAATATAATTAAAATTCAATTCAATGCCATTATGAAGAATCTTCATAGTGACAATAGAGCAGAGTATAATGATGATGAATTTTAGATATCTCTCTGACTCTGGCATAATACACCAGACCAATTGTGTTGATACCGCAGCCCAGAATGGGGTTGTCGAAAAAAAGAATTTGGCATCTAAGAGATAAGCCCATTCTATTATGATTGCCATGAATATCCTTGACCAATACTGGAGTGATACTATACTCACTACCTCTTACCCTATGAATAGGATGCCTAGTAGGATACATGGTTTCAAGTGTTCTAATGAGATTTTCTCCAGGGAGACTCTTCATTTGTTACTCCCCCAAAGGTTTTTGGATGTGTGTTATGCCAGAATCATAACCCACCAAAGTAAGCTGGCTCCTCGCGACCTACACTACATATTTATGGGGTATTCTGCTATTCATAAGGGGTACAAATATTATCATCCTCCTTCCAAGGGAACCATTGTGGCTATGAATGTCATCTTTAATAAGTCTTGTCCTAACTATACACCTCTCCAGGGAAAGAGTCCAAAAGGAGATGTGTTCTTTCCAACCCTGGTCTTTCCTATCAAACATACATACACACACACAAAAAAAAAAAACTTAGAACTTCAAGAAGAAATTCTTGACCAAGGGGAGAATTTGGCCAGCATACCTGAGAACTCCAATTCTCCTCCTTCCTCCTTTGAACCTTGTGGGGATGTCAGAGGGACACCACTCCTATGAGACAAACTATTGAAGTCTTTTAAAACAAAATTGATCAAAATAAGGAGGTGCAGACTTATTTAAGGAAGTATCCCAATCGGCCCAAGCAGGTGGAGAAAGTTAGCAAGTTACCAGCCCAATCTCCTACTTCAGCATCAAATTTGACTGTTTTCCTTGAGGTATCTTCTTTTGATCTTCCTACTGCTATTAGAAAAAGAGTTAGGTTTTGTACTCAGCATCCTATAGCTAAGTATGTTTCTTATGATTTCTTGTCCGACTCCTATTGTACTTTAATATTCTCTTTATCATCTATCTGCTCCTAAGAGTTGGCAGGAAGCCTATGCTGAAAACAGATGGAAGGCAGCTATGGTAGAGGAAATGCAAGCAATGCAGAAGAATGATACTTGGGAGCTGGTTACACTTCCTCCAAGAAAAGAAAAAATCGTGGGCTTTAAGTGGTTGTTTGTGGTTAAATAGAATATGAAGGGATCAGTCAATAGGTTGAAGGCAAGGCTGGCTGTAAAGGGGTTTACCTAGACATATGGAATTGACTATCGGAAGACCTTTGCCCTAGTTGCAAAACTGAACACTGTCAAAGTTTTGTTGTTTGTAGTTGTGAACAAATACTGGAACTTGCATCAACTAGGTTTAGATGTAAAGAATGCCTTCCTACATAGGCAATTGGAGGAAGAAGTCTGTATGGAGATCCCACACGGCTTCTCTAATGACAGCATCACAAGAAAAGTATGTCGTCTGAAGAGGTCAATTTACAAGTTGAAACAATCTCTTAGGTGTTGTTTTGGACGTCCCAAAAGGGAATGACCTCTATTGGGTTCAAACAAAGTAATGTTGATCACACTCTATTTGTCCAGAAGTCAAGTACCAAGATCACTCTTCTCATTGTTTATGTGGACAATATTGTTATCACAGGGAATGATGGTGAAAAAATACAAAGGCTGAAGGACTTTTTAGGCAAAGAGTTCAAAATTAAAGACCTTGGGTCAGTACAGTACTTCCTAGGAATTAAGGTGACCCAATCAAAGAAGGATATACCTATATTAGAGGAAGTATGTTCTAGATTTATTATTTGAAGTGGAAAAGTTGCAGTGTAAGCAGTTGATTCCCCTATTAAGGCTAAAGCTAAACTCAAGGAGAAAGAGGGAGAACTAGTGGACAAAGGGAGATATAAAAGGCTGGTAGTGAAGCTCTTTTTCTTTTGGATGAATAAATAATTTAAATTACGAAAAAGGAAAATAAAGTAGCCTTTAAGAGGAAGACCGAAGAGAGGAGTTAAGGCCCCAAGAGACAACAATAAGTCTGTTCCTTGGGGTATCATCAATCAGGGGGAGGGGAAAAATTACAAGTCTAGAAGAAACATCAAAGAAGATGGCATTCCAATTCATATCTTTGAAGTGGGATTTGGAAGTCCATCTTCAAAAGTTGCGCTCCCACCAAAGATGATGGACAATGGCACAAAACACGAGCTTACCAACCCGATCACAAATGGTGGAACCTGAAAAATCTCTCAGAATCCAAGACAGGTCACTAGCAAAATTGAAGGAGCACCTCAAGCGGGGCCAAATGGAAGATCGGGTTTTTTCCCAGATAGATCTGGAAAAAGGGCAAGAAAAGAAGAGGTGGTCAAGGTCCTCCGAACCATTCCAACAAAGGATACAACTTGGGTTAATAGGGATATGGCGGCCAATAAGAAATGATTGGGTGGGGAGGGCATGGTTAAAGGCTCTCCAAAGGGTAAGGGAATGCCAGGGAATGTAGCCTTTGAACCAAACCAGGGGAGGCCAAGGGGGTTTCAAGTTATGGGCACGGAGAAGGTTCCTGGCTGAATAAATGGAGAAGGTTTTGGTAGGGGATGTGTGCCAAATGGTTTGGTCACTGAGGGAGTTAGAAAGGGTGGGAAGGGAGTCCCAAACTTGTGTGAGAACGGGGAGGGGAGCAGTGGTCCAAGAACCACCGGAAATGAAGGTGAACAAGGGGGTGGATTTGGGGATGCGGGTATCATAGACCACGCGAGGGTCAAAAAGGGAATAGAGAATCGCCATCAGATGCCACGAGTTAAGCCAAAAGGAAGTAAAAGGAACCAGTGGAGAGTGAGATAAAGATAGCGGAGAGGGAGCAGGGGCGCAACAAGAGGATTTTCCTCCAGATCCAAGAGAGGTTGGATGGCATGGGGACCGTCCAGAAGGTGTTAAACTGGAGAAGGAAATAGTAGACCCAATTAACCCAAATGGAGTCATGCTTTGAGACAATTTTCCAGATGAGCTTGAGAAGGTAGGCCAAATTGAATGCCGAGGCCACCTTCAGAGGTTGGGCGACAAATGGTTGACCAACAGACAAGGTGGATGAAGCGAGATGCCTTGCGTCCTTTCTAGAGGAAAACAAAAAACAAGGACTCCATGGCATGGACAATGAACTTTGGAATGGAAAAGATTTTGCATCAGTAAAGATAGGAGGATTGAAGGACAGAGTGGATGAGCACTACTTTACCAGCAAAGGGGAGGAGTTTGCCTTTCCAAAGTTGAAGCTTCTTGCGAATGTGGTCAAGCATGGGAAGGCACTGATGGCGAGTGAGCCTACCAGGTATGAGCGGGAGACCTAGGTAGGTAATGGGAAAGAAGCCGGGCTTGAACCCCAAGAGATGAAGAAGGGAGGCTCGCATCTCATCAAAGACTCGAGAGAGAAAGAGAGCAGATTTGTCAAGGTTAACCCAGAGACTAGAAAGAGATTCAAATAGGGAGAGGGTTGAGAGGATGGAGGAAATGGAATGATGATCAGCTTTGGAGAAAATCATAAGATCATCTGCGAAAGCAAGATGGGTGAGGTAGGGAAGCTTATCTACTTGTCCCATACCAGGCCTAATATTGCTTTACTATGGGGCCCAGAATACTGCAATATTTAAAGGGAACTCCTGGGAAAGAAATACTCTTGTTACCTACAGATAATCTAAAGTTAGAAGCATATACTGATGCAAATTGGGTTGGGTATCCTAACAGGAAGTCAAATTCAGGTTACTGTACATTTGTTGGAGGTAACCTAGTTACTTGGAGTAAGAAACAAAATGTGGTAGCTTTATACAGCACAAAAGTTGAATATAGAGCTATGGATCATGGAAATTGTAAATTATTATGGTTGAAAGGTCTGCTAGAAGACATTAGAGACCGAGTTCCAAGCCCAATGATGTTATATTGTGATAACAAAGCTGCCATTAGTATTGCCAATAATCCTGTGGAACATGATCGAACTAAACACATTGAAATTGACAGATTTTTTGTCGAAGGAAAGTTGGAACAAAGGGTTGATCTGTATGCCTTTTGTGAGGTCTGAAGACCAAGCGGCCGATATTTTCACCAAGGGTTTAAAGAAAGGAGATTTCCTCCCTATTGTAGGCAAATTGGACAATGACTAACATCTTTTCCTTAACTTGAGGGGGGAGTGTTGGTGGATTAAGTTCTTTAGTGGTTTGGTTTGGTTTATTTATATAGTTTATTATTCCTTGTTGCCCAAGTAAGGGTAATTATGTGATAGTGTACTTTTCACTTTATTAAAAATCAAAGGCTTGGGATCACACTGATCCATTAAGCCATTCTAAGATAATCGATTCTTGCAACAATAAGCTAGGCACAAAGGAAGGGGAAACAACTATTTATGAGATAGCTAACATAAGGGACAAGAAGACTAGAGATCTAAATCATGTTAGATGTATTAAAAGTGAAGACGGTTAATTACTAGTACGTTGTGAGAACATCAAGAGGTGATGAGAAGTATATTTCTAAATGAACATACTTAAGGCATCTCTGATTGGGATAATTACACCATTCACGATGGCACCAGAAAACTGAACGTATACAAGGAGAATTATGACGTCTAAAGTAAAACTGGAAAAATAACCCATGATTAGTTAAGGGTAAAACTCGAAATCCCCCAAAGTACATTTAAGAAGAAGAAAGAAACCCATGATTAATTATTACCCATGGATCATCCAAAACCAGATTAAATAGAAACGACCCATAGTTGAACCTAATCAAGTGAACCCACTAAAGAAGGGGGGAAAACTAAAAAAAAACCACAAAATTGCTAACGGATAATGCTCCTCATTGAATCATAGGACTCTCACAATCTGGTAAATTCTGAACTCGTCATCGACCAACATAGTGCTGTTGTGGGCTGATCTCTACGCCAGCGTTACTGGTAGACTCAAACGCCTAAGATTGATGTCCTTAATGGTAGCCTTCCATCAAATGGGATATACTAATTATAACCCCCCCCCCCACCCCCAAAAACCCCAAAAAAAAGAAAACCAAGAAATCTAATAGGAATGGAACTCCTACCAACAAATTAAGGATTTCTATTTGGACTGGAGCTACTACCTAACTTTTAACTGACTTTGATTCTAAAAAATGAAATAAAACGTATGAAAAGATTCTCTTGCCCTTGTATATTGAGTCGCAAAAAATTTAAATAACTAGACCAATTAAACAATTTAATAACATATTTTCATACTTGGCCTAGGCACTTGTAGACCAATAGAATACGCCCATGACCACAAACCTATGGAACATAGGCTCAAATCTCAATGCCATTATCCACCAACCCTAGGTGGGTTTCAAAGGAAAATAGTCCAACTTGTTTCTAGATCTGCATCAAAAGGCCGGGGGAAGAAGAGTGCACGCATACAACCACATAGGCTCTCAAACCATAAATTGATCCATTCTATTTTTTAACAATGGGGGATCACATCATAAATATAAAGAAAACTCGAAGACTCCTAAAGATGAACTCTCCAAGTAGGATAAAACTAACAGAATTAGTTTACCACACTTCTAATAATAAAATAATAAAATAAACGATATTATTCCCCCAAATAACATAAACTCCTAAAATTCTACTAGATCATGACTTAAGCTGGACCTAGTACATCTTGGTTTGGAAACCCTTGGGTTTGGGTTGGTCCAAGGTGGCATATCTGCATCACATTTTGGGTGGAAAAATCAACTAGGTATCACAGCAACTGTTACCAATTTAAAAATCAAGGAATCTTGAACAAAGCCCTAGAGCAACAAATGGAGCACAAAAATGCAAAATGGCATCAACATTCAGGTACCAAGATGGGATCTTAAACCAAGATTCATTCGAAAACGGCCAGGTTGGAATCAGCAGAAATGGATTAAATAAAAGCTAGAAAAATGTACCACTTCGATCCAAGAGACTGACCAAGATGGGATCTTAACCAAGATTCATTTGAAAATAACCAGGTTGAAGTCAGCAGCAATAGATTGAATAAAGGCTAAAAATACACTCCACTTTGATATGAAAGACTGACCCAGAGCAAGAACTGAGCAGAAAAATTGAGATCTGCATCAACATAGTACCAGGATGCCATCATAAACCAAAATCCATTTTGAAACAGCCAGCTCAGACGCCAAGGCAAAGGGTTTTTACTCAAATCTTGCAGCAAAAAGCCCACAATATCCTTTAGCTTTCAGAGCCAACCCCATTTAATTGGGATAAGGCTAAGTTGTTGTTTGTTGTTTGCTGTTGTTGTTGATCTGAAACCCCTGGTTTATATGGAAGAAGCTCAAAATACATCTTCAGAAATTATGAGATATGACTCATATTCAAACCGTGGATAGGATTTGCTTGGATGAGGTCATATAGATCCCAAGAATGATCAATCGGAACAGGAGACAGACTAAAATATACAAAATCCAACCCAAATAATATCTTACTCACAGCAAGAATGGGATAGTTAAGTAACAAGTGAAAGATACAGTCTCAATTTGATACCTCAGTTCTTGAAGTAGTTGGTACTTGGCCCTTCTCCCTCAAACCAGGGGACAGCAAAGGCTTATCAGTAGAAATGGGCTTCTCTGCATTTTATGCCAAACTTTAAACATTAAGACTTGACAGATAAAAAGATCACATTTTACTTTAACAATCACAAAAACAGACCAAATTTTACAAGATCCAGTTCGGTAACAAAGCCAAAAGTAAATATTACTTTGATGCATGAATTTTCCTACATAGAAGACAACAATTTGTTGTGATTTTAACAAACATGCTGTCCAAAAATTTGGTTTGGGAGCCACTTAAGTGAACTGTCTTTTTCTATTAATTTTACTACTTAAGCATTTCATAATCGGTGAATGGTACACCTGTGGCCTAAAGTTATGTCCACTGGTTATGTGCATAGAACAATGTTTCTAACCAAGTTATGATTAATAATATTCCATGCCACCAATTCTTAAGTACTCTGAATTAAAGAAATCTCTGCTCTGGTACAGTTTATACCTGCTTAAATAATGAACTTATTATAGCACGCTTAGTTCAGTATTATATTTTTAACATTTTGATCATAGGAATATTTTCTCTCAGGGAAATTATATGAAATTTTTTGTAACTTTTTAATATGATTTAATTAAAGCATTTGGCCAGGAATTTTTTTTCTTGGTCAACATGGACCAGCATTGGAGTATCTACCAAAGTATAATCCAACCCCTGATATACTGACGAGGTAAAACCCAAATCCTTCCTCATAGGATTTTGTTACCTCCAAGAGTGTTCTTTAACAAATTCAGAGTACACAATATAAAATTTGGAGATTCTGAGTATGAAGATGGTTTTCTAAGACAAAATTGTGTTGTTTCTTAGCGGTCTTTGCCCATCCTGCTAGGTACGCCCAGAAAGAATTTTGGAATTTTATTGCTGTAAACCTTATTGGCCGTGCAACATCTATTCAAGCTGGTTACTATCCATGAAAAGCATCAACACCTCAAGAGTTGGGAAAATACATGCAATGGGAGTATATTTGAAGAAAGTTACATCCATGCCTAGCCACCCTTCCAGCACAGACATCTCATGTAAGCAATGACTCATGAATGAATAAGAAAGATACTAACCTTTATGTACAGGAGGCACCTCTAAATCTTTAATCTGCATCTTGGAATTCAGACAAACATTGAATAAGTTCTCAGAAGACACTCATCGACCATGTGCGACACTCATCGACCATGTGCAGCATATCTATAACGATGGTTCGAGAACTTGGTTTCGGAGGCCAACTGGAGGGTCCAACAAACGAGTTGGACCAAGTAAGCACCAGGTTGGTGCACCTTTTTCTTTTTTTCTTTTTAATGGATTAATGCAAATGAAAGGTAGATTTCAGTGCGAAGCAAAATATAAAGTAGATGTCTGAGAGTTATACCAAGATCTCACCGAAATAGGAGGATATAACTAACATTTAGAGCTATTAAATATATTAACCCAACAGGCATCTCATCTCGGAATCCCCCAAAAAAAGGAGGTATTACCGATCTCAGCAAGTTCTAGTACTGTGTCGAAAACTACATCACAGGATGTATGAACAATGACATGTAGGAAATAACAAAGTAAAGCTTGAATTGCTTACAGCTGACTGATAAGCATAACCTTGTTTAGAGCCAAGGTTGCGCAAAGGATATTTCGTGGTTGTGTTAATCGCCTTTTTATCTTTTGTTTGTTGTACTGAATTTATTAGCCAGGCCTCCTAATCAATCCACAGTTGAAATTTAATTAGCTCCGGTACAAGTTAAATGTTATCCAACACCATCAATGACCAAAAGGACCAAGAATCTAAAACATTACATCAGAGAGCTGGCGATCAAAAGTCTGAGGACTCCTTGAGCACTGGAAATCAGCGTCATCTCCATCCTCCTCATCACCACTTCCTGCTGCAAGCTCTGCTTTCTCAAGTTCCTCTAACCTGGCGGCAAATCGAGCATATGCTTCATTTTCATTAGCATCTTTCACATTGTCTGTCTCAAAGGAACCTACATGCTTAGACAGACCTGCAATGTTTGAATGACACAAGCCTCAAATTTAACCAAAATTTGAGGTTCTAGACCACATGAAAGTAGAGAATATTCCAATCAATTTATAAATAGCTCAAAGTAGAAAACATGCCATTCAATTTATAATTAGCTCAAAAAAAATGCTGGACAAATACTCTAAAACAGGGTATGATTAGAAAAAGAGCAGATACAACAGTACAACCCTGACATCCAAACAAATAATGAAATCTTTCACATGGATGACTTTATATTACACTCTAAAGAGTATCCCGCAATGGTTTCCCATGGTCCATTTCTATGAAAATAGATCTTTTCTCATAATTCATTTTTACAAAATGAACGAATGTGAAGTACTGAAATCCACCGGAAAGCCATTGCAATATAAACACAAGAATACTGTTAAGCTGTGAAACCAGAGGTACACTAAGAATCTCAAAACATATCAGGCCTGAAGAAGCTGTCCATTCAACAACTTTTACATGGCAGTCTCCAAATGGACATGGAATGATGATGTGTTCCACTAAACTCTCCATACAGATTCATGAACCCGCTGGACAGAACAACATTATAATTGTTGTTGCAGAATTCGGTCTCCCCTGGTCGAATGCTCGAACCTGCAAAAACTTGCTCGACCGGTGTGGTTGAGTTTCGTCTCCGACGAACAAGTTAGTTCAGACGAACAAAGGAAGCAAGCTAAAACTCTCAATGTATTCAATAACTTAAGAGTGCATACCTTATGAAGATGATCCTACCTCTTTATATAATTCTCGTTAATAGACTACGAATAGGAATTCCTGTGGTAGAGTTGTATCAAGAACTCACCTCTTCATCATCGGCTTAGTTTTACTTAAAGAATAACACTTAACTTTGATGTAAACTCAAAGTTAAACTCAAATTATGACAGAGTGATCGTACCTGATACATAAACCAAGTCGAACCCGGTTTTCCAGTTCAAGATAAACTAGGGTTCGACCATGATATCCAGGTTCGACCATAACATAAGCCCCCTAGTCTCACATGCTCGAGTATATACATGTTCGTCATGTGGGATTTTCTTTGTTGGTCGATCCTCTTCATGTCTTCCAGGTGGATTTTCAAGGATGTAGCATATGGCGGTTCAAGTCCAATTTCGAATCTCGCCCATATCTCGTTGAGGCAGTCTCGAGAAGACAAACCATAAATGTGACGGTTTTGTTGACGTAGCGGCTGCAATCATTTCTTTCGAGGCTTGATGTGCTTGTGCCACCTGGCCTTGACATGACTCAAAAGACGGCAAAAATAAATAAAACCTACCTTTACCGCTCTATGTGGCGCATTGTTTATTGGCTCAATCCTTCCTTGTTTTAAACCGTAGATTGATATATCCAGTAGATATTCTAATATACGCTTGATTAGCATCTTTCAAGAATATCTAAGGTCCCGAATTTCAGACCTTTGGATGTTAGTCTGTCTAGGGCCTTTGGATGGGAATCTCAAGGGGTATAAAATTCACTTTCTTTTTAATTCCCTTCATCTTCTTCACTTCGTTTTCTTCTACATTTCCAAATCTATTCCTTGCTCTAACCTCTGAACTGTGGTGGAGACTACTTCCTTCCTCTGTTTCTTCCATCAATCTTGTCTTGGGCTCTCCTGTAGTTGAAACTTCAAGTTTTTCGGAAGCTATAGAAGGGTTTCTTCGTTTATTCGCGACCTCTCTCGCTTGATCAATAAGTATCTCAAACTTTGCCTTCCATTTCATTTTGTGGTTATAATTTTTTTTGTAGATGCTCTTTCTCTTTGGCTTTATTCTGCCCTCTTGTGCTTATTTAATCGTCAGCTTCATTCTATCCTTTTGTGCTTATTTTCTGTAGATTCTGCCCTTTATTTTTGTTTGGTATTCTTTTCTATTGTTCTATGGCTGGTAAGAAGACTGTGGCTAGGAAGCCCCATACTCGTCCTTCTTCCCTGAGTACTTCGAACTCTCTTCATAGTAATTCTGGTGGGGTAGAAAATTCTGGTCTTGATGTTAGTGGCAAGTCAGTTTCTGGTCAGTCTTCTAGCAGTCGAACGTTGTCTGATCGTGAAGATAGCGGTCGATCATATTCCGATCATGTTAGTACTGATAGACAAGATCTTTCTTATTCATCTAGGGGTCCTTCTGGGGATTTGTGTGAGGAGCCTGAAGTCCAATCTCGTTCTTCTTTAGTTCCTTCTAATAGTTCGGGTCTTAGTGCTCGGGCAAGGTTTAAAGCTGCTAGGCAACGATGGGTTGATAGCTTGACTCCCGAACAATATAAAGTCGAGCAAGCTAAGACTCCATCGCTCGACCACATAGAGTTTGATCCAAATAAGTCAGGACCCTCCTTTAGGACGTCGGAAATAACTGAAGATAAGTTGTCCATGATTTGCTCCAAATATGGTATCCCTTCTGAGTTCGCCCTTTGAGCACCTTTGGAATCTGACTGAGCAAATGTTTGTCGTTCAGGAGAGTTCGTCCTTTATGAGGACTCTTTGATAAGTGGATTCAGACTCCCTATTCACCCTGTTTTTTCGGATATTCTTTCTCATTTTGAAATTTGTCTGGGTATGTTAGCTCCGAAAAGCTGGAGAAATTTAATATGCTTTTGGGGTTTCTACCAACAATCTGAGGTTATGTCCGACCTTCTCTTGATTTATTCCTGCACTTTTTTATGCCAAGAAAATGGAACAGTCTGGTTGGTATTACTTGTCTAAACATTCAGCTCGTCAATCCAGTTGGGCAGGAAATTTTGTTGCCAATGGGACCCTGCCCTCTAACACCAAGGGGTGGCGTCCCAAATTCTTCTATGTTCGATCTTCCCTTACGCCCTCTTTTCCAACTTCCTGGAGTCAGTCAATCCTTAAGAAATCGAATGATCTTCCCATTCTCTCTCCCCCGGAAGAACGAGCAAAAGAGAGGATCCTCAGTATTCCTGCCGAGGATAAGAATTTTCGAGCTGTGAACGGCTTTTGTCCCGAGCACCCGGAGATTCTCTCTTTTTGGGGTTTTTTACCTAGTAAGTCTTGTCTTTAGCTTTAGCTGATGCAAGGACTCTTTTTTGCTCGGTTTTGCTTATGTTTCATCTTCTTTTGTCTTTTCAGTGTTTCTAAGTCCGGAGGCGTGTGCCAAACAGCAAGTTCGAAAATGAAAGAAGTCCATGAGAAGCACCCGGCTAAGCCTGATAGATCAAGAGGAGGTAAGTCCAAGTTTGTTGTATCTGGTCATCCTCCTCGAGCACGAAGCCGAAGTGATAAATCAGTGGCCGACAACTCTGAAAAGCGTCCTTGTGTCGATCAAGCTGCGTCAAGGGATTCTGCTCCCGTAGGATCTCCTCATGTGTTTGCTCAAGAGAACCCTATTGGTAAAGGTCCTGGTAGTTCGAGCTCTCTCCGTCCTCCCCTGCTCCTGCCTAATTGGTCCTTGACCACAGAATTGGGTTGCCTTTGCAATTGTCAAACTGGGACTCATGTTGCAAAGGAATGGCTTCCGAATGTGCTGCTTCTGGTCGACCAAAAATACATGGAAAGTCTAAATCCTCTGCGACGATATGATTTGGCGACCAAGTAAGTCTACTCCTTGGTCGTAATGTAAATATATTTTATTATTTTCAAAGCATGATCCTTCAATTTTCATTTGTTGTAGGATGCTTTGCAATTTGACTCAAGTTTTGGGGTCGTACTTAGATACTGGTCAACAAGACCATATGTCCTTACATTCTTGTAGAGATTATTTGAAGAAGAAGGAATCTGATCTCTCGTCCGTTCAGTCTCATGCTGAAAACTTAGAAAAGAAAGAAGTTGTTTTACTTGTGAAAATAGCCGAGTTGGAGGGGTCGGCTAAAGCTACAGACGAGCTTATAAAGTCTTTGGAAAAGAAAATGGAGGATCAGGAAAAATTGTTGGCCGAGAAATCCAGTCAGGTTGACACTCTTATCAAAGAAAGATCTGTTGCCCGGGACAAACTAGAAGATATGTGTTCTCGAGTTGGTCAAAGTTCTCCTGTTTCTTTTGCCGAGCTGTCTAATGAATTGCGTCACGATGTTATCAAACGTTGGGTTCGAACGAAGAAATGTTTGGAATTTATGGCTCAGGTCGTAGGGCCTGGCTTTAACTATGGCCGGCGTTATGCTTACAAGGATGTCTTATCTCACCATCCGACCTTAGATGTATCCGATTTTAAAGAATTCGTCGACCCCGGTTTATATGATGAGCTGAATTTACCAAGACCCCAGTGAGCCGTCGGTCAAGCTCCTTTCCCGAAGAGTGACCCAGTCGAGGTTTCTCCTTTTTTAGATTCAGACTGGGAGCCAGCTCCCGAGGAGGAAGTCAAAGAAGATAACTCTTCGAGCAAGAATGATGGTGGCTCGGGAGAAGACGAAGAGGAAGATACTGCTGTTGGTTCCAAAAACACTCTTATCTAAGCTTTCTTGTTTATGTTTGATGGATATTTGCAAGCTTCCCTTCTTTTTTGTTTTTTTTTTGGTGTATGTTCGAACTTCTTTGTGGTCGAACCTCTATTTATTTGTCGCAGCTGACAATTATATATGCGAAGTCTTTTTTATCGAACCTCTTTGTGTTCGAGCATGTTTAACTGAACTTTGTTGATAGTAGTTGAGTGTATTCGGTTCTCTAGCACATTAGTTGTCTTGTCTTTGCTCGTGCTTCCTTACTTTAACTGTCTTTGGAACTGCCTTGCTTTATGAGTAGGAGCAAAAGAGTTCGATTTTTGGAACTGCCTGTGCTCGATTTTTCGAGCCCAAGGAGAGTCTTTTGTGAATTGCCTTGCTTCATTCATTCGAGCAAGGGGTTTCAATTTGGGAACCGCCTTGCTTCATGAGTTCGAGCAAGGGGGTTCAATTTTTGGAACTGCCTTGCTTCATGAGTTCGAGCAAGGGGGTTCAATTTTTGGAACTGCCTTACTTCATGAGTTCAAGCAAAGGAGTTCGATTTGAGAACCACCTTGCTTCATGAGTTCAAGCAAGGGGGTTCAATTTTCGGAACTGCCTTGCTTCATGAGTTCGAGCAAGGGAGTTCGATTTGGTCGAACCTGGATATCATGGTCGAACCCTAGTTTATCTTGAACTGGAAAACCGGGTTCGACCTGGTTTATGTATCAGGTACGATCACTCTATCACAATTCGAGTTTAACTTTGAGTCTACATCAAAGTTAAGTGTTATTCTTTAAGTAAAACTAAGCCGACGATGAAGAGGTGAGTTCATGATACAACTCTACCACAGGAATTCCTATTCGTAGTCTATTAACGAGAATTATATAAAGAGGTAGGATCATCTTCATAGGGTATGCACTCTTAAGTTATTGAATACATCGAGAGATTTAGCTTGCTTCCTTTGTTCGTCTGAACTAACTTGTTCGTCGGAGACGAAATTCGACCACACTGGTCGAGCACGTTTTTGCAGGTTCGAGCATTCGACCAGGAGAGACCGAATTCTGCAACAACAATAATGTAAGACTACAAACCCAAAGATAAAAATCCCAAGTATAACGTCTAATAAATCAGGAAAACTCAGACATAAAACCAAGTTTGAAACAGATTTGAAAAACTAGAAATTATTTTAAGGGTTATTAGACAAACTAAAATATAGAACTTGTCCAAAGTTGAATTGAATGAAGATAGACTGTGGAAAAGACACTGTTGGAAGTTTGACTCAACTCCAGTGACTGACTTTAGAGAGAGATTGCTTAAACACCAAATAGTAATATTGGTTCTGTAAGCATGAAAAGCCATCAGCTGGGCTCCAAAGTATGGTCAAATGGAGGTCTGCTGGAAGCGGATGGCTGGATTGCCAGTTACAATGGTTGGCCGAAATCACAAAGTTAGGATTTAAGATGAAAAACATGGTGGAGGGATGAATGGCTGGATCAAGTGAAGAAAAGATGAAATGGGATGGAGGCCTAGAAATCCAGAAAGGCATGGTGAACGGAAGATGAAGGTCAAGAAATCAGACATTGCAGCACCAAATCAAGCTTCTGGGCTGCATTAAGCATGACTCGAATGGAGGATTCAGCAGCAGCACTTCAATCTTCAGGAGCAGTAACAACTAACAACAGCCTTCGATGAGCAGTAGCAGTAGCAGAGCTTTCCTTCAGTGGGTGGCTTGAACCAAGGCTTTCAGAGGCTCTCTTACAGCAGTTGATTAACCACAGTTAGTCACAAGATTCATCATTCGAGGGGAAGCAAATTCAAGAGAAAGAGAAGAGAAGATAGAAATGGGGATAAAGGGACCGATAGTTTACGCAAACTTACAATGAATAAATCTACTGCCCCTAACAACTAATGACATATACCTATCATATCACACTATCATACTATTATATAAAAGTACAGACTGACTTTTTGGTATACTTTTCCATTGGACTAAAATACCCCTTATTATCCTCAATAGATATAACTTCCAGTATTATCTTCTCCCAACCAATGCATCTCTTAACGGCACAACCTCTCAATCAAGAGGAACATCTGTCCAAATAAATACACTTGCACATGTCTGTTGCAACAGACATGTTTACTCTATCCTTCAAAATAAACTTAAAACACAAAGTGAATTAAGTTCCAGTAAAACTTTCTTCACTTGAACGTCATTTCCAAAACCCATGTGCAAATAGTACTGACATTTTACAATTCTCCAAATGAGAAAACTGCAACTTTGATAAAAACAATGGGAAATTTGTCACTAATCAAACAGTTCAAACCTTAGTTTCTTTTGATCTTCCAAATGTAAGAATGGTGAGACACTTTTCATATGGACAGACTGAATCAGTTGCTACCGCCAAAGCACCCACTGTTATTTGACCTATATATATTTCTATGACTTTGTATTGTTGTTTTGAGTAGTAACAGATGGCTCACAAAGGTAAAACAAAGGATAGAATCACAGTGCCACAGCAAACCCTCGGTTTGACTGATTGAACACAGAAGAGAATAATGTTTCTAAACTTGTTCTAGAAAACCAACAAGGCTAATTTGCTTCGCAAATGATAACATTCACAAGCCTGCGATTTTTTATCTTTGTATTAAAGTTGGGAAGCTTTTTCCTTGTGATTAGCATCTTATAGGCCATCGAAGCTTGGAATTCTGAAATATTCCTTCTTATTTGAGGCAGGCTGATGAGCACATTTATGTGTGAAATCTTAGGACATAAAGCATTCCTTTTACACACTTAGAGTGGAGCTACCTTGGGTTTTATGTTGTTTTTTGCAGATTTTATGAATTTTCAGGACTTTAGCGAATATCTGGAGTTTTTTGTATGAAACATGCGATTTTTACACGTCAAGAGGTCCGTTCAAATTCTCAAGTGCGAAAGTGGGCCTGATTTGGAGCATGATGGGCTAGAGATGCAAATATGGGCCAACTCCAGAATATCTTATAAAATTAGATTAGAATTCTTATTTTATTTTTCTTTGTTATAATTAAAAGAATGTATGGGGCCCACAAATAGTCAAATATTAGGATTTTCTATTTTTTTCTAGAAGATTTCATTTTTTTTTAGATTTATTTGTTTCTCTAATTAGTTTTCTCTCTTTCTCCCCACTTTCTATACCTTTCACTATTTTATTTTTTTTTTATTTTTTTTCCCCTTAATTAACCCAAATCACTTTTTTAAAAGTATATATATTTTTTCTTTCCTTCTTCCACTCTTTCTCTTTCTTCTCCACCTTCTCTACGTGTAACTCAAAGTTAAGTTTTATTTTTTTAATTTATTCCTTCTCCACTTTCCCTCTTCACGTGCTTCTATTTTTTTATTTTTTATTTTTTATTTTTTTATCTCTCTCTCTCTCTCTCGTTAGAATTTCTAACGAATTTGATCTTTCTTTATTTCTTTTATTTCTTTTTCTTTTCTATTTTAATCCTTTTTATTTGTTATTATTATTATTATTACCATTATTTCCTTGTTTGTAAATTATTCTCCTTCTCCTATAAATATTACCTCCCCTCTTAGATCTAGACATTTTATTTTCTCTTTAGTTTATTTTAGTTTTGCACTTTCTATTCTCTTTAGCATGTTCTAGGTTTTCTCTAGTTCTTTGATTACTTTGTGGGTTCTAATTCTAGATTGAATGTTTAGGTTTTAATGTTTTGCAAGAAAGATTGTAGTGTAATTTTTTTTTTATGCAAGTGTATTTCCTTTATTTTTATCAATGCAATTTCAAGTTCAAGTTCAAGTTTCAAGCTTGAGGATCCGTTATCTTTGGGTCTAGCAATTGCAGATCTAGATTATTCTAGATCTGGTTGTTAGGGTTGGTTGAGATTCGAATCGTTTATTCAAGTTTTTTTTGGAGATTCAAAGATGCAAGTAAGTAACATTCTTCAATAATCTTCTCTCCCCCCTCCATTCCCGATACTATCTACCCCTCCATATTCTTAATTTAGGTTTTTCAGCACTTACTTACTATTCTCCCTTCCCCTTGGGTCCTTGATCAAAGATGCCTACAGTCGTGCCTCTCTTTGATTAAGGTTTCCCTTTTCCTTTTATTGATTTGTTTATTGCTTTGTTATTTACTTTCTGCATTTTTTCTCTCTTTAATATCATTTCCCCCGATCGGTGGACTAGAAGCTACGGCAAAGGGTCCACGGTCAAAGTCATCATAATTATACTCCCCTTCCCTCGATCCAGAGTTGACACTCGGATCACTTCCCTTTTCATTTTATATATTTATTGTTTGCATTTTTTTCCCTGTCTTTTATTTATGCGTTTGTTATGTTTACTTTATTTTTCGTCTCAATTCGATTGCATTAGATGTATGGATTAGGACTGCTTGTTTAGTTTATTTATTTAGTTAAAATCTTTAAATCATTGCACTCTCGCATTACCATTAAGGGGTTAAATTTTAAGTGGCATATCTCCTTGAGATCGACCCGTTAGCTACACAATACTGTGCGCTTGCAGTTACTTTTAATTTCACAAACACAGGCCGAAGACTTGTTACAGCCATGGACAAAGGCAACCTGACAGAGTGATAGGCTCGCAGGCAGAGGTGGAACTTCATAGGGGCCAAGGGGGCATAGGAAATATATATATTAAAAATAGTTTTAAAGGTAAAGATAAAGGGTATAAATGTCATTCTCAATAATAATCCAACGGTTACAATTAAAACCCTATATTTAAGGAAGAAGCAGTTAATCTCAATTAGAAACTAACTCTTCAGTCACTAAAATTCCTCTATATATATTCCCTCCTCTTTCCTTCCCTATGTCTTCTTTCCTCTTTCTTCACATGCGGCTTAGGGAAAACTTGGAAAAGCTCAAAGTTAAGAGTTCATTCATCTCTCTCTTCTTTTTAGTTGATTTTATGTTCTCTCTTTCTTTATTTTTTATGTTATTATTTTTATTTGATTTTAGATTGTGAATGGAATATCTATAGTAGGGTAACTACCATGATTTGTTTGGTTTGTATCTAGTTTTTTCCTGTTGAAATCACGCGCCTTTTTTTTTTCTTTTGGGTAATGTTGATTTTGTAAGATTTTTTTTGTATGAAAGAAAACACTCATTAAAGCTTAAAAGAGTTATTCTATAAGATATTTTAGTTTGTTAGTGATACTCATGCTTTAATTTACCTATATTTTGTAAGGGTAAAAATGTCATTATCAATAATTTACTATATTTTTAAATGTGTGGGCCCATGTTAGGTCAGTGAAGGTATAGTTTACCTCCATTCAAATCTATAATGATTTCTAACCAACAGTAATCACGAAGCAGTGAGATCCAGGAAATCCAGTGGGAGTTCAGCTTGCTCAACTGCAACCAGGTGTCGCTGATTCAAGATTTCAAATTAGGAAACAGCATCCCCATGAAACGGGGCAAGGCTGCTTATCTCTGCCCCTCCCCAGACCCTGCAAGAGAGGGAACCCCATGCATTGGACGCCCTTTACTAATTTTGAAACAGTGAGATCCAGCAAGAGGTCAACTTGTTACATGATCGCTTACACAAACAAGCCTTGTCCCAACTATATGGGGTCAGCTATATGGATTCTTGCTTTTCGATCAGCTCTATTTGAGGCCATACTAGATATAAGGCTTAAACTATGCATATCCTTTCTCACCATTGTTTAGGTTATCTTAGGTCTGTCCCTAGTTCTTCTAATTCCTTCGACCTATATTAAATCACTTCTCTGTACAAGGGCATTTAAAAGGCCTCCATTGAACATGGATGTACCACCTTAATCGACTTTCTTGTACCTTATCGTTTATCAAAGCTACTCCTATACCAGCTCTAATATGACCATTCTTTATTTTATTCTTCCTAGTTTTGTCACTCATCCATCTTAGCATCCTCAATTCTGCAACATTGAGCTTACTTACGTGATGTTTCTTAACAGTTTGATGCACAAGATCTCAAATGCACCTGTCCCCTCCCCATCCTATTTTAATTTTTTCGAAAACATCATCCTCTATATCACATTCTCTATTTATGATTGAGCCAAGGTACCTAAAATAATCACTATCTGAAATCTCCTTCTCATCAAGTTTTTTAGCTTCATTTCTTGCCAACTTATACGGTTATACCTAGGTAAATCCTCAACATCCTCAATCCTTTGCCATGTCTTAAAGCTAGATTTCTTATTCTTAATAGCTGCTTGAACTTCATCATCCCACCACCTTGTCTCTATGTGATCACTTATAACCAATGAAAAAATTAAGAGACAACCAAGGGGTCAGATTCAGACAAAATTCTAGTCAAAGCTTTAATTGATTGAGAGAACGTAATATTAGAAATCCGGCTTGATCCAATTATTAGATTCTTAAGATCTGAAGATTCCTAAATGAGAAAAAATTCCCAAAACTAAGAATCAATGAAGGATCAGACATAACAAAGATTAATCTCCATACCAAACTAAAAGCCTATACAATCTGAAACAAACTCAAATACAAGACTTGGGAATTGATCAAACCAAAAACAAACTTGCAGCAAGAAAGCAAGAGATCAGCTTCAAGCTTAAATTTCAAAACCCTGAAAAGGTTTAAATCAGAAACCAATTAAAGCAGCAGGGTATTTTAAAATTTTAACAATGTTTGGGGGTAAATTCGACATTTTATTCCACTTAACGGGGAAAATCGACAGTAGGGTCCTTAATGTCATGTTTCTAATGGCCAAGGGATGTCAATGTCATTTGCATATTTAGCGGGGGTCTGAGTGTCATTAAGCCAAGTAAGAGGGGAGGTAAATTTCATTTACCCTACAAGTAATACTTAAAATACAAGCTATAATAACCACATAAAAGATGTAATCAGCCTCCATTTTTTTGCAAGTGAAGCAACCCAAAAAGCTAAAACAACAAAATCCCTTCCAAGACCGTGCTTCCACATCTACTAATTTCTTAATTTTCTTGATATCTGTTCACTGCTGCCTCCATCACCAACATTGCTGGCATTCTTGAAGCAAAATACTGACATTGAGTAAACTAGTTATCTGTATGTCATTTACTTTCTGGTCATTTCCAGCTTAACCTGGTAAAAATAATCAACATTCATTCCTTTTGCACAAAGTATGAAATCCGTAGATTTGTTTGACTAATAATGAATATAATTATATTCAGCGGGAATGGACTATGGTGTCCAAAAGACCCGAAAGACAATCCAACTGCTAACTAACGAAATGCTAGTGAAAAATGATCCAAGCAGCAATCCAAATGAAATTTTAGGGGGTGATGATTCATTATCTTCGATTGAACTTCAAATCTGATGCCAATCTGTGGTTCAAATTCATTTTCTTGAGTCTTTGGCTATTGAACTTTTTGAAGCTAGACTGATTATTCCAAGTGATTCTTAACCACTATATACACCCAATTTTCAAAAGAAAAGTTGACGGCAATCTACCATATGGGTTGACTTTTAAATACTTATCTGTTCCAGAATTACACTAAAAATCCTCATACCGGTATTGCTTAACATGTAGAGCTTTTCATAGGGATTAATACCGCATACTTCAACAACAAATGCAGCACTTATACTTTTAACAGAAAAGACCAAACCTCTAACTGCACTGAGACCACACTTAAAACAGTGAAAAAGACACCTTATGTGTCCGATTAAGAGAGTAAACTGTTAAAATTCAACAACAGAGAACAAAGAAAAGCCCAATCCTTATAGCTCACAATAAATAGCAAGTAAACATGAATAGGACCAATTCCAGGAAGCCCACAGGTTAAGAAATAAAAAGAAAAAGAAAAGCAGCATGATGCAAGATTCAAGCAACTGTATCCAGTGGTTAAATAAAATGCTAACGCAGAGATGCTAGAAATTTTCAAAAGCAGCTACCTGTTTTGCTGGCCACCTCTTCTGGAGGACTACTCTCTTCAATATCCTCTCTTATTTCAACAAGACCTTCCTGTAAAATGGAAATTTTGATAAATGAAAAGTATGTTAGACTAGATAAATCCTTCTCCTCGTAACACCTGTAAGATTCTAGACTCTTACCTGTTAGGCTATTACACACCCAATACTCCATGATGCTAATCTAATTCTAGCTTTTGGGCTAGCTTGTTCACCTGTAGTCATCCACAGTGCAAGAACCCTTGCCTACTTGTCACCAAATCTGAGTGCAGACACGACACATCAGTTGGAGGGGATGTTTTGGCTAACCTTTGATCACTTTTCAGTACACTTGGATAGTTGGATCATAGTATAGTACATTTTTTATTCTGTCTGGGAACTCCCTAGCATTATTATGAAATAAGGTAGTAGAGTCCATGTCAAAGGATTTAGGTAGGGTTTTTTCTGGTGCCAACTGCCGTAAGAAGCCAGCCCTCCTAATTTATTCAGGCATGGGACTGGAAATAAACACTAGCAAAGTCTAATTCTGAACTCTTACAATTTCTCCTAAATCAGCACAAATCAGCCTATTTCATTTTCTAAAATTCATCAACTTTCAATTCATGCTTTTTGTTCAATTCAGATATACAGCGTACGATCAATAATCAATTTGTTATTCTTCCCTTCAGATCTATCTATTGATTCCATTTGGAGATCCACCCTGCAAGTCCTACTCTATAGTATTCTAAGTGTAAGTTTGAGAGTCCCAATTCATATTATTTCTTATTTTTGAATTGGAATCTTAGCAGTAGTCCAAGAGCATCTAGGAGTTTCAGTTCAGATTTCAAAGCTGTCAAAATAATTGGTTTAAACTTCGAAGTCCTAGTTGAGCTAGTGTCCCTTGTGATTTATGCAACTAAATTTTCAGATTTCTTTCTGCAGATTGCAGCTGTTGGATCACGTAGTTTGAGTTGAGTGGATTCTTTATGTGTTTGGACGGATTTCATGGTTGCAGCAGGAAGATTTCTGCATCATTCCCTTTGATTGCTTTTCCTGTTATTAAGTCCATCATTCCTTTATTAATCAGTTCAGTTTCTCATCCTTTCAAGTAGTTAACAGAAACCTTGATACAGGCAATTTTTTGATTTCTTATTCTATCCATAATTGTGAAACTACTATCAGAATTGCTTGAGATTAAACAATTGAACTTCAGAAACTATTTTTTAGACGTCAGATCATCAGAATTCAGTTTCCAGGTGCTTGATTGCTCCACCTTCCTCCCCTTTTTCTTTGCTTCAAGCCCAACAGATCAGTTACATTTAATTTATCAATATTCACTTATTTTCATCTACTTAAGCTATTTTTAATTTCTCCTAGGTTTCTTAGTTTAACTCATGCTTTGATTATCCAAATATAATTGCAATTCAATTGACCAACTTCGTTTCTTAATTACATCAACTATTAACTTGTATATCTGTCCTATTGTAATTGGGTATACCTTTGCAGAACCTACCTCTCTAAGTCCTAATTTAGGTGTTAAGGATACATTTGCATCATAAGTGCCCAGCATGAGATAAGTTTTAGCAATTTCTCATCTTTCTTAAAGAAGGGATGTCTCTGACATTCTGATTGTAATATTTTAGTTTCAAACAAGAGTGACGTACATACACAGATTCGAACTAGCCAAGTAAGGAAGTAGATGATTGATATCTCCCTATAAGCATTCAACAAATGGTTCAGTGGTTAAGCATAGAGAATGTCAACCAATCCTTCAGAGCTCCAACCAAATGTTGAAGTAATAGTCAAGTACATAAAATAAGGCCATGAATACTTCACAATTCCAACCGTGTTATTGCTAATGTATATGAAATAAATGACACCCATATTGTGCCATGTCATGTGGGCAAGGCTTATCTCCCTATCTCAACTTGCTATAGGGCTTCAAGTCATAAATAAAATCCTTAATGTCGAAAAAGAGATTACTAAGAGGAAACAACATGAATTGTCAAGGTATCACCTAGGCATTCAGTTGCCCTCTCTAGAAGGCAGACTTGGTTGCCTAGGTATCATAATCATGCCTTTGTTGGTGGCATCATGTTTTTTCCCCCTTCTCCAACGCCTAATATCACCTAGACTCAGTGAAAACTATAATGCGTAAACAACTGCAAAAAAAGCACTAGCAGTACAATGCATGGCCTACTCCCTAGTATATTGACAGAAGGGGACCTGGAAAAAAGTCAAAGGGAAAATTTTTGAGAGACTTACAGCAGCTTCAACAGCTGTATTGTTAAAAAATGAAGCTTCAAGTTTAAGGTCCTCAATCATAGCCTTCAAAGAATCAACCTGTTCCTGCAGAACTTTTCCTCTTCTCTGTAGAATCTCAGTAGTTTGTTTGGAGGTTCTTTCGACATAGTACGCTTCCCCCAATAGAACCTATAACAAGATATATGTTAGAAGATGATAAGCATGCATTTATCATTATTTATTTGATTTAATTTCTCATATTTAATTAATTAAAAGAGAGCTAATTAAGTATTTTTGTGTCTTCTCAGAAATAATGTGATTTTGGTTATTATAGATAATATGGAGCAAAGTTGACAAATATATTAGATATTGGTGGATTTTAATCATGGGATTCAATCTTGCTACCCAAGAAATCATGAATGCTGAGATCCAACTTAATTAATGCAAGGAGAGCATGAATCTTAGCCAAATTGGAAATAGGTCCAAGGAACAAAATTAGTAATAAGATCTGAAAATCATACAAACAGACCCACCTTGAGTATTTTGGGCATATCTCTCTTGTTTGAACTCGGATTGAGGTGATTCAAGATGCTATGGAAAGATGACGAAAATATCTACAACTTCTAGTTTCGATTTTTCCTATAATCCAAACAAAAAAAGGTCGAATTAATGGGTATAGACGACGAATTCATTGTGTGCGGGATATATAAGAAGGAGAAGCCAGCCACTAGAGGAGATAACGAAAAAAAGGTCGAATTAATGGGTATATATAAGAAGGAGAAGCCAGCCACTAGAGGAGATAACGAAAAACTCTCTCTCTGCAAGAAGAAGACCACAACCCTCTGTCTAAATTCCATTATTATTTGTTTTACGAGCTTTGTTAAAATGAGTAGCTAGTTCCTTTTTCTTTGGGATGTAGATGAACCATTGCTTATTTCATTAATTTAATAGTTCTATGCCTTCTAGTTTGAAGCTTTTAATTGTGTTTGAGTTTAGCTAAAGATGCTCTATAGCTAAGCAAATTAAGTGTGCCAAGCTTCGGCAAAGGATAATAGTCTTGCAAAGATAGGGCATATCTAGGAAAGACCATATTTTATTTTGAAGCGTAGAGTTATAACAGTCAGTGAAAAGCATTGGTGATTCAAAATCCCAATGATCCTCACTTATTTATACTTAAAGTTTTTGCATTAATTAATAGTTTACTTTCTTTGTGTTTATTAAAGTAGAATAAAAAACAATTCAGATTTACTTTAAGTTAGGTTTTGTAGAATTCAATCTTAGTAACTAAGCATTTTAGTTCCCCGAAGTTCAACCCCATACTTTTTGCTACCTAGATTAGTATAGGATTTTATTTTTTATTGGTTAGCGACACGATCAGAAGACAACAATCAAATCCAGAAAGAGGAAGCCGGATTACTTGGTTCAAATGAAGATAGAACATCATAATTATTTTATTAAAAAATAAATAAAATCAGTCTAGTTGAAACTTGAGACTTCATTGCCTTTAAAGCAAAAATCAAATTGTGTTGGTATACAATCTCAGCTTTGGGGTTACACAATCCTTTTTTGACTTAAGCTTATAAAAGCACATGATATACAAATTACCAAAGCAAAAAAAATGAGTGAACAAACTCACAGCCAGTTGACCTTTGAAAGTATCCTAATAACATCACGGTAGTCTACCACTCTACCCTTGCAATATCCAAGATACTATGCACCTTACCTTAATTCTAGCCCACAAATGCAAGCAAATAGATAACTTTTGCAATTCCAATATACTAACATACAATTGAATATCAAGAACCTATTCACTGGGAAAATTGAAATCCCAGCATGAACTGTAGTCATAATTTATTCTACCCCAGTGGCCTAGAGTTATTTTTTTGAATAGGAGATTGAAAAGCATCATGATTTACTAAACAGTCAGACAACAAAAGAACACACCAAGAAGGACGCCCAAAAAGCATTGACGTATTGTTTAGACAAAGCAAGCGCATTAAGTATTGCAAATGAATTCAGAGAGAGCCAACTCTTCAGTTTCCGCAGCTCCTAACAGATCAATATCAATAACCCAGGACTTCAATACAAAATAGTAAAGACTCTTGTAGAGCAAATGGAATGTAATAGAAGACAATAATGAAGACCGAATTACCAGGAACTCATTCGTATGGATCAAACGACCAGGGAGGAACGCAGCCTTGCCAAATGGGACCTGCCAAAGCAACCGAAGAAACAATACATCAAACACAAGACATTAGGGGAAGGGGATGAAGAAGGATGAGGAGGTCATGCAGTTGGCAGTCTTGCCATGATGTCATGTGATAGTTCATCAGGGAGCTTTTGCACAAGATTGACGAGGTTGTTGTTGTCGACAACGAAGTTATTAACAAACTCAAGCTCCTTTTGCCGGTCTGCAATGGTTTCTTGCACATGCTTCGCAGCTTTTTGGGCTTCTTCTGCGGGATATAAGGACGACAGTGGCGTCACTGTTCCTTTCTTCCGATTTTCCATAATCACAACAAAACTTGACGCTTCAAGAGTCCCGGCAGTGTCCAACAAAAGAAGGATTCTGAATTTAAGGTTTCTCTTTTGGTGGTACTAGTTAGAAATCTAGAAGAAACCCTGTACAGCTTATTAGGAAAAATTGAACTGTGACTATGATATGAACCACCTGAGAACCAACAGAAACACCCCTGTTACCGAATGCTTAAGAGTAAATACTGATTGAAGGCAACTTCAGGCATTGGCTTTCAGCCATTAAAATCATGAACTTTGTTTTCTGCAATTTCAAATATTAAGAGTAGCATAATGAACAGAGTGATTAGGTACCAGAAGAAAAAGGAAGATGTACGCGGAAGAGAAAGAGAGCGAGAGGGCTGAGGGGAAGGTCCGTTTTGGTCCTGCTGCCTATAGATTCAGAAGAAGGGGTCAATAATACAATCACCATCCCATACTTAATCTATTTTCTGTAAGTCCCTCTTTCATTTTCTAATATGCCCCCGGTTTTCTTAACTTTTACCTCCCTTCCTTTCATGATATTCAAAGATCCATATAGGGGTGTCAACGGTTCGGGTTGGACCGGTTTCAGGCTGAGCCTAATAGTTTCGGGTTGAAAAACAATCAGCCCAAACATGGCTCATTAAGAAAATAACGGTTTCGGGCCGGTGCGGTTTGGGTTAGGGCTAAGTAATGGGTTGGACTAACGGTTTAAAATTAGGTTTACTAACGATTTGGGTTCGGATTTACTAGCGATATGTTTGGAATATCTTGTTGATGTGTGGAATTTATCAAGAGCTTGAACGCATATAAGCATTAAGTTCTCCCCAAGTCT
The DNA here is from genome assembly GCF_041222555.1 of Hakea prostrata. Taxonomy (NCBI): domain Eukaryota; kingdom Viridiplantae; phylum Streptophyta; class Magnoliopsida; order Proteales; family Proteaceae; genus Hakea; species Hakea prostrata. The sequence continues at coordinate 15,858,300 of NC_142608.1, forward strand.
CTTGTGTTGGGTGTTCAAAACAAAAAAAAATCTACAATGAAGTAAAAATTATAGAACTAATATACAAAAGAAAGTTGACATCTTAATAAATTTTAATTGGTTGTCTCTGCTTATTCTCCCCTCCTCCTTCTTGACACTTGTAAAAATGGATCAAAATAAAGCATTAAAAGATTTTCAAATGATAATACACTTGCTAAATATTTACTACGCCCATCTTCCAAATGGCGAAGGCTTTGATAGACTTGTTGTTTGCATATTTTAAAGCAAAACAATTAAGGAAAACAAATGGATACTTTAGGGTTTTCATGTCTTTTACCTTTAAATTCAATTTATTTTATTTATTTATAATAGGTTTAACGAGTTGGTTCAGGTTCGGGCTGGTTTCGGGCCAAACGGTTCGGATTAGCGAGCCACACACTGGCTAGCCCGGCCCAGCTCGAACCAGTGCAGGCTAAGGTTGTTCAGCCCAAACACAGCCCATTAAGCTTCAATTCGGGCCAGTTAGGGCTATAACGGGCTAATTCGGTCCGGTTTTAACGATTTAAGTTAGGTTTTAACACCCTTAAATCCATATTACCTCTAGAGAAAGATAAAGAACGAGAGGGCTGAGTAGTGAATAGTAAGTACATGAAAAGGGAAAGGGCCATTTTGGTCCTGCTGCCAAATGATTCAAAAGAAAGGGTTGATAATTACATTCACCATTCCATACTTAACCCTTCCATAAGTCCCACTTCCATTTTCTAATATGGCCCCCGTTTTCTTAACTTTGACCTCCCTTCCGTCCCTGATATTCAAGGATCCAGATTACCTCTAGAGAAAACCCTTTTTGTTTTATTTATCTTTCCTTTGATCATGTATCTCCTTTTCTCTTTTTTTCTTTTTTTTTTTTTTTTTTTCTTTTTTTTTAATTTTTTATGGTACAAATGTTGGAATATGGCTTCTTCAGCATGAGTGAATGAAAATTATTCATTAAGGAGATTTTGTGGAAATAAGTGCATGAAATAATTATGGACAATTGGGTGTTTCAAATCCAAAGATAGTTTATACATAAATTGTTAATGAACATTTAGGCTTTTGATTTCCCAAGTATTATTCATGAGTTTATGGGATTTTTATTTCCCAATGAACTTCTCATTTCCCTAGCTTGGTTATAAATAACCCAAGCTCTTCGTTTCCCAAACTTGATTCATTAAGAACCAAAACTTTTCGTTTCCAAGTTGGTTGTAAGTGACAAGGATTTTTTGTCTTCCCAAGCTTGTTAATGAGACATTGATGATAATATGGTATGTTCATTGTATCAACCAAAGACTTCAATTATAAATTGGGATCCTCCCCCCTTGATGAAGACAAGTCCTTTTGGGTTTTCTCTCTTCTAATTTAAGAATTTTACTAAGTTTGCTTTGAGAGTCTTCTTAATATTTTATGAATCTTATTAATGGTTTGAGAATCTTGTCGATTTAGATTTTACAGTGATAGAAGGAAGGCACATATCAAGCCGTAGCAGTCTACTTTGTGCTAAGTATACCATTGTTCATTGTTGTATCCTAGAAGACAGACGTCCATTAGATCCTCAAGCACACATTGGAGGGGATGAATCGGTTTTAAGGAAAACGTTTGACATGCCTCGACGATTTTTCCTCTTTATTCTATTGCTTCCGATTTAGGTTCCATTTAGGTGTATTTCATTTTCCATGTTAAATAGCTTTGATATATTCTTTTGATTGTTATCATTTGATTTCTCCTGGTAATCTCTAGTTTCTCCTGATTTACTATCAATCTGGCCAACAATCATAAAACATATTCGCATTTTAGATTTTGTCAGGTTGAAATATGGGAGATGACATGAATGTGATGAAGACTCTTACGGCCTCAACTCAATCATTAGTGGTTTCAATTCCTATGAATCACCATGAGAAACTTGAATATTTTAGAAGACTAAACTTTAAAACTTGGCAACAAAAGATGTTATTTTATTTAACAACTTTGAATCTTGGGTTGAAAGCTTGAACTCAATAACAATCGTACTTATGTATATTGTTTACATTGGATGTGCATAGTTGTTTTTTCATTGAAATAATTTCATTATAAATTACTGCAAATAGGATTACACAATGTTATGATAGAATTATATGAAACCCACAAAAGTAGAATTATATGAAACCCACCAAAGTGGTAAAATATAATTTTTATCATGATATTATGTGATCTAATGTATAATTATTTGCAGTAGATTGATGGTGTTCACCCAAAGGTGTCTTTATCAAAGTATGATTATGCACATGTTTTTAAAGGAATATGATGACTTTGAAGTATTATTAACCCAAAGATGTTACCACTTTCAAAATCATATCCCGCGGTAATTACAAATTGTAAGGGGACTAGTGCATTCTCAACTCAAATGTTGAAATGTAGTAAATGTAGCAACTCTTACTAGCATGATGATAATTTTTCTTTTTTGGCAATCTATATTTTTTGTCACCATTATTAAATGCATGCCTAAGATTGATGTTTTAATAATTTATATATGTCATTAACAATACCATTAATATATCTTCCATTTTCTAAGGGTCTTGTTTGGTTACATGAATCGAGATTTATACCCGTTTGGTTGTGAAAATCTCTGGATTCATGAAATCTAGAGATTCATCTTTTTACACTAAAAACGTGAATCTGTAGATTTATGGGTATGGGGTGAAATCCAAAGATTTTATTTCCACTATAAAAATACTACAAATTTGTGCATTCACAAAAATCACGCGACCAAATATTTTTTTAGGATGAATCCACAAATTTTATTCCACAACCAAACAGTTAATTTTATAATCAGGACTCTATAAATTTGAAATCTATAGATTTGAAATTTCTAGATACTTGAAATCTCTAGACTTATGTAACCAAACAGGCCCTAAGGCACTTTCAGTGGGAGTCTATAAGAATCATGTTTCAAGTATGGATGTCTTAGAATCTTTTTATACTTTCATTTAGTGGGAGTTATTGGTTGTTTTTATTCAAATTTTTTTGACTTTATTAAGTAATTTATTCATTAATAAAATGGTTCATTTGTTTTCATTTTATGCTAATGATTAAGGTAAATAATGTAGATTTATATTTGCTACATTTGATGTTCTAATGACAATGACGGTATTTAGCCAAGGTTTTAATGACAATGGCGTTATTTAGCCAAAGTTTTTATTTATGGCGGTATTTAGCCAAGGTTCAAATTTATGGCGGTATTTAGCCTAAATTCTGGTAAAATTTTGATTTATGTGGTATTTAGCCAATGTTCTGATTTATGGCGGTATTCAGCCTAAATCCTGGTTAGCAATTTTGCCAATGGGCGGTTTTGCTAAAATAGGCGGTTTTGTCACAGGCGGTTATGCCAATGGACGGTTTTGCTAAAATCAGATATTATGTTAGATTGATCAATGACGGTTTGCCAAATTATAATATCTAGTATTCTACCTATGAGGTAATTCAAGGTAGGCTGATCATTGATCAGAAAAAGACCCACAAGAGGGAATGCTTTTGTGATCACATAAGGTTTTGCATTATTTACCTCTTGTACACACCCCCAATGATTCATATCAACAAGTTGTTAATGATTGTAATGACAAATAGTTGTGTTCCATATGTTGAGGAGCATCTTCTGCTGTCGTTCACATTAATTATTTGTTGGTTGAATTAGGTCTTTTGAGTGATGAAGGATTATGGGAGTTATGGCCAAGTACTTAAGTAAAGGTACTCGTGTTAGTGTAGCCCAAGTGGGAGATTGTTGGGTTTGTGGGCTTAACAAACACTGGTCCTTTATGTGAGCCCATATTCATTTAGGGGTATTACTGACCTTTACTATTGTGGGAGTGGTTAAAGGTTAGGGTTTTATATTATAAATAGCTTATTGGGTCCCCCCGTAGCCGTCACGTGCAATATTTGGGTTTGAGATTGTTTCCACAAACTCTCAAACCAAGGATTCCAAATAGTGAAAGGCTTCGGAATATTCAAGGGATTAAAGAAGGCGGATCTACAACAAAAACACTAGAGGTACGCTTTCGTGATAATATTCATAACTATGCTTTAATTATTATAGGAACAATATATACATCCTGGTGGATTCAACATAAATGTCCAATTCTTATCTTTTTTTTCCAGAGTTCCAAAATCAGAGGGTTTCCAGCAACTGACCATGGTGATTCTTCAATGACGTTCAACATGTCCTAGGTGTGCTTGAATTGAAAAGAAAATAAGTTTGTGTCTAACTGAATAATGGTGATTGATCTCACCGTGTTCCACGCCATCGGCAGCGCCTCGTACCTCGATTTTCTTGGATGGTTCTTCCTTGAGATGATAAGCCCCACCAAGGTATTCTCCTTTTTTGCCACTGCTCTATGTTCCCTTTCTTCATCAATCTCTAGTCCCTCCTCATCATAGAGGGTAAACTCAGTGGATGCATAGGACCTCTCTTCTCAATACCTTGCATGTTTAGGCCTTCCTCTTCCTCTTCCTCTTCCCTTAGCTGCTCTTGGATGGTCCATTCTGGTTCTTCCTTTACCAGTTTACTCCTTATGCTTAGGTAAGTAGAAAATCAGATGTAAAATTTATGTTCACCGAACTTCTAACTACACTCACAACGGAGGAGAATAACCACTCACCAAAGAGGAGGAGAACACTCACCGAGGAGGAAAATTATGTTGCTTCAAAGAGGCTTACAAATTAACAAAATTCAATTCCATAGATATAGAGTTTCAATCCAGTAAATAGTTGATCCGTTGGATCAGGTGGTACCATACCATAAGGGTCACATCCCCACACCCCCATAAAAAGCAAGATCAATGATAGACTCTAGGCTTGGGACTTTATGCTTCCACCAGTTCTCTCTCTTTTCTTTCCGTTGTCAAAAGAACATCTAATGGTGGAGCCTGCCACCAAATTCTAGAAACCAAACTTTTTAGGACCTTTGGCCAAGATATCTACATGATAGTTACTTGACCGGAATATGAATAAATCTAACAAACTGAAAATTTGACACCAGTTAATTTCTCTCCAACAAAACTATGACTTGGCCAATCAAACCTACCATGTGATATGGAGAGTTTATGATCAAACCGGGTTCATACCTGGTCCGACCCTCGACCCCAGTCGAGAAGGAGAAAACCGAATCACTCCCGAGCGAACCGGATCCAGAAGACGGCTTGCTGAAGAAGAAAGATTATTCTGCTGCAAGCGTGCCCTAATCTTACTTATGGATTAGGGTAATCACCCTGATGACAGCAGACTCAAACTGACGGCTGCGGATAATCATCATCAAAGGGATAACTATCGCATAACCTAACGGTTATCTCAGGAGTCCTCTACTAGCCCAAACTAGTAGAAGTCTATCGCTCAACGGATCTTATTGATAAGATCCAACGACTACCCGAAGAAGGCTCGAGTGCATCCAACGAAGGAGATTCGAAGGTACACTCTATATAAACCTCACTACCATACAAGGTGAGGGACGGATCAATCGATCAAGGAGAATACTATCTGAGACTCAGGTTCAGATACATACTGATAGACCTCAACTATCAGCGTCCTGTTATCTAGATCACCTTTCCCGTTTCTTCATTCATTAGCTCTGTGCTTCTAGCAGAGCCGTTTGTGATTAAGTTCATCAACTGACTTAGCCTTCGGAGGTGGACTCCCGACCCCAGCGGTCGGGCCACATCTGACGCTTTTGTTTTGCAGGACACTACGTGGAGATCCAAGGGCTAAGCAGATTTTGGACTCATCACCATGAATCTCACAAAACAAGTTACTCATGTGTAGTTCATCTTCAAAATGGGGTACATTAATTCAAGTCACACAAAATATTCTTACAACAGATACCATGCCACTCCATCGTAAAGCAGGTGAACTCAATGTAGTTGTTCAGTAATCAGCAGACGTTGATGTCAAAACTCATCCTCATCCACTGTATGGAATTTTGGATTGAAAAAAGTCGGACGTTTGTTTTATTAGCAAAACAATGTCAAGACTCAACAGCGGCCTTATCTTATTAAAAAAAGAAGTGTTATCTGAGCAGCAGATAAATTTTCAATGTCACTTATCCATTTGGCTTGAAAAAGACGGCGAGTTGTTTATCTTTTGTTAAACACAATAAAATATCATATCTATGTTAGCATTTTAGAAGTCTTAACATTACCCCAAAAAAATAATAATAAATAACCTTCATGGTTTTGTTCTTATACTTTTTCTATGGGCTCCTACCCCTTCTGGTTGGGTTTCGCAAGTCATTATAATTAATAGATAATGAGACAAGAAACATAAACGGCCATGGAACAACTTTGTCAGTGGTTGTTACACGCCTTGTACAACCCTTTTCCCTTTGGTAATTTTAAGTTTTTAATCCCCATAAATAAAGAATGTAACAAAATATGTTGGTCTCTTTGGGCACATTATTTAAAAACTAGTGTAGGACTAATGATTGGCCTCCATTATCCTTTGTCCTTTCTCACTGAGTGTTTATCCTTCGTTGGCAGTTTGGGTTGCACTGACTCTATTGTCCCCACCCCCTAAGAACTACGAGATCACCCCAATGATGCCTTCAGCATTAGGGTTTATGAATTGACCATAGAACCCTGCACCCAGGGTTTACGAACCAACCATAAAACCCTATTCAATGGAAATTTGAGACTTTGACCTCACCTGTCTTCATAATTGTCAGCCTAAACCCATTGATTGGGTTATTGCAACATTCCTTCCTTTGCTCATTTGAAGACAAGGCTAGTGGCTGGAGTGAAGTTATAACAAGATAGTCAACTGTAATGGAAGGTGCAGTTGGATAACCTCCTTTTCAAGGACAGCTAATGTTTATTGGGTATTTTGGGTTGATACTGCTTCACACCCGAAAAAAAGAGCGAACTATTGAAAAGTTTCTTCATAAATAAGAAAAGTTCTTAGGCTATCGGTGAATGGCCCAGTAGGCACCTTTGGGCAGAGCTTTCTCTATCCATCATTTGAATAGAATGAAGAAAGGCAAACTCTTCTTTATATCCACAACATAATTTGAAGTATCAGCAACCATTGAATTCGCATTTGTATTTGTTTAATTATGTCCAAATATGAAAAAAAAAAGTTACTGGAAAATATTTGTATTTGTCCGATAACCAACTAGATTCGAATTCGAATATTTGCTTATGAAGATATCCAGTTAAAATAAAGCATTAAAAAAATTTCCCCCTCTAAATAAGGACTGGTAATCGAATTTGAAAACCGTAATTGGTAACCAAAAAATTAAAAATAAAGAAAATTCAGGGATTTGAAATGAAATGAGATTTCAAACCTACAGATTCATAGTTAAAAAAATTAACTGTTTGGTTTGCCTCAAATCTATTGAAGTTCATAGAGTTCCGTTAGGTTACTTCGCGTGAATCTACAAATTTCATCAATTTTATACTTATAGCGGCATGGATTTCACTCAATATCCAAAAATGATTTAATTCACATTTTTAGACAAAAAACTAAACTTGAATTTCATGAATTATGAATGTTTTAGAACCAAACAGCCACAAATCTCCGATTCATGAATCTGGATTCAAATAACCAAACAGCCCCTTATTTATCAGATTTAAATTGAGATAGTAGACTTAGTAGTGTATCCATGTCGAATCTAATCACTTTCCATGTCTAGGTACATAATAGTCACGGCTTTTTTTTTTTTTAATTAGCTGTTCAATGCAATAAACACCTCTTATTAATACTAAAAAGACAAAACCTGAAAATCTTACTTTATACAATAACTTTTGTCTTGACACGTGGAAAGTGGTACATAGTGTCATGAGATGAGATATTGCAAGCTCAAGCCTTAAAGTGCTCATACGCGGCAGACCTGAGTGAGCAATGGTCCCCACCATGTGTCTACAGTTAGATTGGAATTAATGTGGAGGGACCCACAGCCCAATTAGTCAATACCAAATCCCATTTCTCATTCTCAGAACTGCTGACCTGTCTGCCATCGAATGGACTATCAACATCAAGGTCAGCTACTTCAAAGTTGTGATGAACTCTAAGATATATGTGATGCAACTTAAAACGGTAGGTTAAGAGAGTACGAGATCAGAATGGGATTTATTAGGTTTCTTTTACAAAAATAATCACCCAATATTTTACTTAACAAAACTAATTATATGTGAGTATTTTTGAATAATTAAAATAGTGATTTTTTATAGTTTTGAATATTTCTGAACTCCTAAAACTAACCACATTGAAGAGGAAAGAAAAGATTACTATTTATCTAAAAGGAAAAAATCATTACATTTTCATACCTTTGAAAATTTTCACTTTATATTAATATGGTAAATTTTATGGGTAAAAATGTTCAAAGGTATGAGAAATCACTATTTTGGTTAGTTTTATAAATGCAACTCATTTATCTAGTTTTGTTAAGTGAAATATTGAACGGTTAATTTTATAAAATGAAACATAAAAGTGACTAATTACATAAAAAAAAATTGCCCAAAACCATTTTTATATTATATGTCGATATTTCATATGCCTTGATGAGAGTTAGGGGTGTCAATTTGCAGTCCGAACTGTTAAACCTAAACTGAACCGACTTGAACCGAGTCTTAACTAAGGGTGGCAAAGCCCGCACCAACCTGAACCCAAACCGCAACTTGTTATAACCCGTTTTACAACTCGTTATATAATTTAATATTAAATATTGTTTGAATCATCATATTATTACTAGGTAATAGGTATAGACTATCAGAAAAATTAAGTATGGATTCAAAGATCAAATAGTGATTCTACTAAGTATAAGAGACAATTAGAAGGAGTAAGTATGAATGTCTAATTGAATGTGCAAAGTTTGCTTAAATTAAGTAACTATTTTTATTAAGTATGAAAATGTTAATTAAGTATGATCATATTATTGAAAGGTTTTTTTTTTTTTGTAGTAAATAAAAACTTAATATTACGTAGAATGGCAAGTACAAAGAGTTACGGAATCTAATACATATAGTGTCTTATTGTAGTCTGTGGAGAAGGTATTTATTTTGCATATCAATTAAATACCAATCCAAAAAAGAGATGGATTTTATAGAAGGGAAAAAAAATCAACATTTTCACAAAACAATAACTCAATTTATAAATAGCACAAGTTAGAATTCAAAAGGGTTTTTGGTTAAAAGATTTGTTGTAGGACTATCCGGGTGGAGCCTAAGGAATGAATTTGCAGTTTCTATGTTACTACTTATTATTTGAGTTATTGATTTCAATAAGGTGGGGGGGATTTCTATAACATGGAATGACTTTTCATTTTGTTAATGAAAATTGATCAATAGCTATTTTGTTTTTCATAGAATTTTGGCTCTTGTTATAAGATGCTCGACTATTTATTTATTTATTTCTTGCATTCTATAAATTATTAGCCCAAACTGTTAATTAGCCTGAACCCAAACCACACCAAATCGAAACCAGCCTGAAATCATTATTTTGCTAATGAGCCGTGTTTGCATTTTTGAGTCCGAAACCGTCCGAAATAGCACCATTAACATCCCTAGGGAGAGTTGAACCACAACCTTTTCACTAAGAGATATTCATCTTCCTACTAACCCAATCATGCGTTGGCCAATATAGGATCGAGCTTCAATAAATGTGTAAGACATGCTCAGCAGAATTTGCAGCCGTTTTATTAGACCTCGATCAAAATTTTAATTTCAACATATATTTTTCAATGGTCGAGATTGAAAATTTTGACCCAAATCTCAATTCAACAACTACACTTTCCGGAGTGAACAACTAACGCTGCGCAGGAGTGAAGAAAAATCCTGGAATGATAGCGTGTAACACAAGCTAAAGAAGCCGTTCACGTCAGAGTCCGACGTGTCGCTGTTACGTTCTGTCATTGATCGGCTTCGCTTTCTCCCTTATTTTCCATCACTTTACTTTGTCTGTTTCACAACAGAGGCCATGAAGGTGGGCCCCAAGACCACGACCGGTATTTATTACGGCTTGCCTTGTATGTTGTATCTTCTGTTCACTTTTACTACTTTGAACCGTTTCTACATATGGTTGGTGTCTTCGTGACAATTGACTACTGGCTACTTACTAAGGCGGCGGCTTGTTTTGCGTTGGGTAAGATCTCAATTTTCTTCTTTGTTGCAGAGCAAACATGGGTTTCTGTAATTTTTAGGTAGTTTCGTTTGACTTGAATTCTCTTGAGATTTTGTCTTCAGTAGCTGATCGTGTTTTCAGCAATTGAGTTGAATTTCCTTTTTATGTTTACTGTTCTCTGTATCTGTGTTGCACGTTAATTTTGCTAGGTTTGATTGTTTTTATTTGTCTTTCGTGGAACTTCGGTTCGCTGAATTTTAGTCCTGTACCTGAAGCTGGAAGCCGATGTTCCCTAGTTGGCATTCTGGTATCAAAGTCCTTTGCATCTTTTGATGGTGACTACATTTTAATTGCGTAGATTTTTCTTAGCTGTAAAGTAGATTCTTCTGTTCTTGTGTTAGAATTTTGCTTTGCGTTAGAGGGAAACTGCGTGTGGGTTTTTGCTTGAAGGGGTTGTTGAGTTTCGTTATTTCTGGATCTCTGATAAAGGTATTTTGCGGTTGTTTTCTCACTGTTGCACCAGTTTCGGACTCTTATGTTCAGGATAATTGACTGCAATTACTGTATAGATTATGCTGTTTGAACTGTCAGCACTCTCTTCTTATCCATCAAAGTTGCTCAATTTCACTTCAGAAACTTACTTGTCGGATGGCTTAATAATCTAGTAGAAACGGTATAAGAAAATCCTGCATCACTTCAATGAGCCATTTAATATAAGCAAATGGAAATCTGCCTTTGTGTTAATTCAATGTAGTAGTATGATTTTACAGATATGCAATAGGCTACAGTTTCCTATTAAACCTCATTTCTGCTTTAGAAATGTTTCGTAGATAATTTGTTGATAAACAATGATTGCCATATTGGGATTCTGCTCTGCTCTTGTTCTGGAACGGGTGAATTAAGCTGCATTTGTTGTGGGCAAATTCTACGGCTTGAGCTTGGGGCAGATAATTGGAATAGAATCAAGGAAATCCATCTTTTCACTTTCTTTACTGGTTTAGTATTTTCCCCTGTTGGTTATTTCCTATCACACGCCTTATGTAGTTTGGAGTATACACAATTGAACACCTGGTCCTCTTCCCATGCGAATGGTGCATATTTGTTCGAGATTTGTCTTTTTCAGTACCAAAATGTTACATCCAGGAACGAAAATATTTTGCAGTAGCAATTCATAATCATTTCTTCAACCAATTGTGAAGTGGAGTAAAATTTTATTGGTGACTTGGGTAGGGTTTCTAGAGTTTTTAACTTGTACTGGGAATCACAAAGTCATGCAAACTTGACAACCTTTTAGTTGCTACATGAAAAGAGTCTCTTTCCTCATTAGATGTGTGGTCTTATTGCTTGCAGATATTGGCTTGGTCTCAATGATGCTAATATATGTGAGAGTTGTGGATCTCTCTCCAATTTTTCTGTGTGGAATGAAATCAACTAACTTCTGTTTCCAATAGGTTGTGACCTTCTACAATGTTGAACTGGTTCTTAGCATTCTTTTCACTTGAATAATGGGTGGCTTTCTATCTCTTTGGGTTCAAAGCAACTAGCTGTATGTACGGTTTGTGCAGTCCAATGGCGATCAGTGATGCTACAATTCCTCTCAGTGGCCATGGCCACACAAGAAGTCTTCTTGCTGAGGTGATTCCAGAAGTTAAATTGGTGCTTCATTTTTTCGTAATGTAGAAAAGAGCCAATTAGCTCTTCTTTATAAAAACAATATTATTGCAGTTTATCTGATTTTGATGTTGTTTACTGCAGGCTATTAATGCAGAAAAGAAACTGTGGACCCAAGTCCATTCAAAGGGTATGCTGGAAACGGATGTTCAAGAATTGTTCCGTAAAAGTCGTTCAAACTATGAGAAGATCATCTTGAGTGACCATGAACTTGCAGAGCTTCAGGATATAGAATACTCTCTTTGGAGGCTTCACTATAAATGTATTGATGAACTTCGTAGCAGACTACAACAAACTTCTACAAATCCAGATAAAGATCTGATGATTCCACAGACTTCAACTACTGTGCAGCACGATAGTGATAATCTTGTTGAAAGATTTAGATCATTTCTTTCAGAAGCTAGTGAATTTTACCAGCAGTTAATCACAAAAATCAGAAGAAGTTATGGGCTTCCTGAGGAACTATTCTTCAAGGATGAATGCTTTTCGAATTCTATTGAGTCAACAATGATGCACAGATGCCAGTTTTCATGCCACCGTTGTCTGATTTACCTAGGAGATCTTGCTCGATACAGAGAAATCTATGCAAAGCCTACCAGTGAGAGGTGTAATTGGTCAGTTGCAGCTGCTCACTACCTAAATGCATCAATGATTTGGCCAAACAGTGGAAATCCCCACAATCAGGTAATTACGTGAGTTATTCTTCGTATAAAATCACCAGCTGATGAAAAGTTTGGTTTCACTACCCTCTGAATCTCTGTTTACTTGGTTTAATTACTCCACTTTACTTCTTGGTGGGGCTTTATATTTACGCAACATATAATTCACAGTTGGCTGTACTGGCAACATACACTGGTGATGAATTCCTTGCTTTATACCATTGTATAAGAAGTTTGGCTGTTAAAAATCCTTTCCCTGATGCCTGGGAAAACCTCAATCTACTGTTTGAGAAGGTAATTTCTTCTTGACCCACAGTATGATATGCGTTACTCATTGAAATTCTTTTATTGATATTGAAAGTTTTAGATATCCTTTAAAATCTTAACAGAATAGGTCATCTAATTTGAGCGCTCTATCCACGGAGGCCACTTTTGATTTCAACTCACCATCGAAGAGCACAATTGCACAAACTAAAGCACAACCAAACGACAGTTCTTCAACTAGAAACATGTGCAAAATCACTGAAGGTGTTGGATCTGAGGAGACCTGTTTGTGGCCTCTCATTGTTCGGACAATAAGCAACTTCTATATGAAGTCAAGGTAATTGTTGCGAAAGAATGTCTATTTGATTTTTGGTTTAAATCTTCTGAAAGATGCATGTAGGGATTTATTGTCCTAATTCTTTGCAGTTATATTATGCTTTGCATGTATGGTATACCATATCAGTAATTAAATTTTCTTTATTTTCATCTTTTGATGAACTGTATCAATTTGTGCATTTTTGGGGGGAAATTATTGGGATAATTTCACGGACACTCACTGCATTTTGCCCTAAATAAAGAACTTTCAGTATTTCACAGACCATCCCTGAAGTTATGAATTTATTACTATTAAAACTTTCAGTATTTCACAGACCACCCCTGAAGTTATGAATTTATTACTATTAAGTCCACTACGTTGAGTCTTTACAGTTGAGTGATAATGTAATTGGGCCAACTCTTTTTAAATGGTGAAACTACAATTAGCATAGAGTGAACTGACCACAATTCCTTCATCTGTAAAAGGTCAGACCCACTATTCATTGTCTCCATACTTCATCTTCTTGCAACCAAGCAGCCCAGCAAAGGAGTCCCAATTTGGTTCTTTCTGCTGCCCCTCTTGTTCATCAATGGCTACTTCTGATTCCAATCTCCATTTTAATTTTTTCTGGAGAGAAATCCCCGACAGCAAGAAGCACCATCCTATTCCAAGATTTCTAGACACTTGATTGAGTTCCGTCTTCCAAACCCAGCTCAGCGATCCTGACCTTGTCATGAATTTCAGAAACTTTTTCAGTTCCCATCATGAAGAAAGTCTTTTGGGGAGCCATATTGGTAGTCATGTACGCAGTAGAACAAAGAGATAATGAGGGAAAGCAGAGAAGAGATAATCAAGGGATTAGAATTAGATAAAATAGGATTAATAGCAGGATAATTTGGCTTACTCAGGAAGCCTGACCTCATTTATCCACACAGAAATTGTAGTGAACCAAAGTTTATTAAAACTCTTCTTGTTCTCTATCCAACTATGACTGTTTTATAGGCTTACAAGTAGTTTTATGTTGGCTAACCAAGCTTTAAAGATTATAAGGAATGTTACAAATGAATGCAGGAAAAGCGTCGTGGCTCCAATTTACAAAATATTAAAGGTGATATTTAGAGCTGCAATAACAATGGAGGCATAAAATTAAAGAGTCATACTATGAAATATGGACCAAGTTATTAGGACAAGAATACTATTATGGAGGACTAATTTAGTTTTATGCCAGGAATATCCGCAATGTAAGTTATTAACCTAATTAGCAGGCTTATGAAAAGGTTAAAAGATCTCCATGGTGCCCTTTATTGAGCTTGAAAAAGATTCCTTAGAGAGATAATTTGGCAAATAATAGAGGAGAAATGATGAGGACATCAGTGAGCAGTTCCGAGTTTACCGGCGACGCCGACGTAGGGATCATCCCACGACAACATCTATGTGGATGGATGATGAGTTCGGAGGTTATCGGATTGCTAGGATCCTATGGTTCAATGAGAAGCACTGCTCATAGGCAGTTTGTCATGTTATTTTCCTTAGTCTTAGTGGGTTGGGTAGTAGTTTGCTATTGAAATATTTTAATTTCATGTTTGAGTCTTTATGGGCTGGGCCTAGAATCTATTTTGGCTCAATTTTGAATTATTTTGGGTTTGGGTTATATTTACTACTTAAGTAGGGGTTATTTTGGGAATTAAACATGTAGGGTTGTGAGGGATCAATTTTTTTTTATTTAAACCTTGTATGGAATTTGTTTTTGGCAATGAATGAATGTGTGCAAAGTTAAAAGATTCCTCTCTCTTGCGCGAGTCTCTTTCTTGGCATGGATTTATAGTAAGTTCTTTTTCTCCTCTTCTACCTTTCCTCTCTTGCGTGGATCAGTTTTCTCTCTTCTTCTTTTATTTTCTCTGCATAATTGTTTTTTTCTCTTTCCTTTTTTCCTTTCTATTGATTTTTTTCCTAACCCTCTTCTCTCAGTTTTCTTTCCTTCTTCTTTCCTTGCTATTCTGTCCGCCAGAATTTTCTTCTTCTTTGTCGTACCTTCTTTTTTATTTCTTCTTTTCTCTCTCCTTCTCTATTATCACCTCTAGTACAACAGTCTTGATGTAGCTCTCCATTCTAACCTATTGTCCATTCCTAGGATTCACCATTACTTCAAAATATTTTTTTTCTCTCTTATTTTTGTTCGTAGATGCTTTTTGACCCCTGTTTTGCAGCCAGGATCAGCAGGTAACGTTATCTCTCCCGAAATATTTCTCATTTATTCTTTGGTAGTAGTTTTCTTTAAAACAAAGCTTCCTAAGACTCCTTTATATGGTTAATTGCTGAATTCCTTGTTAGAAATCTGATATTGATTAGGACAACTCTATTTTCTTTAAGTTTTTTAATCTCCTTGCATTCAATTTAGTGTTATGGTGCCAAGATCCCCATCCCCTTGTTTCCCTATTGATTCTTGTTTAGTTGTGCTTATCAGTTAAGATTTATTGTGTTTCTTTCTCTACTTTAGCTGTCTTACATGCATGATTAATTAAAATTCAAGTGCTGCAATTCCTTTTCTTTACTATCTATCAAGAATAGGTGTTTCATTCTAAGAGTCTAGTAGCCCACTTTGTAGGTCCCCTAGTTTCTAGGGTTTCTCCTACATCAAGAAATGTTTCGAGTAAATAAATATATGTGGACACACTTAAGATATATATGATGTGTAATGACAAGTGAAGGGATAGTGGGGGCCTAAATTAATTGATTCCCAATTGCAATTAACATCAAGGATCATCTTAAAACTCTTATTTGTTTGCACTTATCATGGATGATTTGACCAAAGACATTCAAGATGAGGTTCCATGATGTATGTCTCTTGTTGATGATGAAAGCAAAGATTAACGCCAGGTTAGAGTTATGGAGATCAACCTTGAAATCAAAAGTTTTTAAGCTAAGTTGAATGATGACACGCTTTTTGGTGGGTTACTTTGGTTGCACATCAATGGGTAATGAGGTGGTTAAAATTGGTGAGAGCAAGATTTTACAAAGTGATTATATTAGGTTTCTTTGCTCGATTATAAACAAAAAATGTGATATAGAGGACGATGCCTCAAATAGAACGCAAATAGGATGGATAAAATGGAGAGGCCAGTCCAGGGTTCTGTATGATCGACTTCTTCCTTCAAAACTTGAAGGAAAATTTAATTAGACAATCATACTATGATGTACAGTGAGGAATTTTGGGCATTTTCAGAAGCGTTGTATACATAAATTATTGTAGACGAAATGAGGATTGAGAGGGGCGTGGGGAAAAATTAGCAGTGCTTCCTCTACAGCTGATCATCCTTCACTTCAAATTTGAGTGAGTTCTACAGTCGGGTTTGGCTGGAAACATAGTCTTCTAATTCTTAATTCTAATTTGATCTAATGCCTAAGTTTTCCTACTGATTTTATTGGAGCTTGAACATCATAGTTAGGAGTATTACTTTTTATAGTCTTACATTATGACTTGAAGGATTTATATAAGAGTGAAGTACATGCGCTGCCCCCTTGAAGTGGCACAATTTTACAAAGGGGTCCAAAATCACTAAAACTGTTGGTGGATTGTTAGTTTGGTAGAGAAAATGACCCATTTACTCCTTAGAATGTGCATGTAAAAACAAAAACAGCATTAAATTACTAACCCCCTTTTTATCAGTTCTTTTCCAAATCGACTATATAACCCTTTGAAGGGTAATATGACCATTATACCCCTGTTTCTATCTTCTTTTTTTACCTTACAACATCATTCTAAGAATACGGTTTCATAAATCCTAAAACAGAAATATTTCAGATTATGAGTAATCTCTTTCTTGTTTTTGCTTCCTAAAACAGAAACTACAGAACCTTTCTTCTAAAATCTTGGTAGCAGGGATATAGCTAAGTGATGTAACCAGGGAGGACCCTGCCTTTTTTTCCTATGGCCCTTCAGGAAGGCCGAATCTGACCAGGGGCAAATTGGTCATTTTGCTCTCTGGGGTCCTAATGGGACTTATTGGATGCAGAGTACTGTTGGGAGCCAATATCTACTTTTATTTCTGAATTTGACTTAGTCTTTGCTTACTTATGGAGGAGTCATAGTCAAGTTAGGCGTCCCAGTTGGAGAAGGATCACTTTAGTTGCACTCCACATTCTATGAGTCCAAATCTACTTTTTATTTTGAGTTCGAGTCCTTGGTTAGTATGTTATGACAGAGTCCTTGTCCTATATGGGGTACTAGTTGAAATGTTATTTTCAAGTTGGAATCATTCTGATGTAGGAGAAACCCTAGAAACTAGGGGACTTACAAAGTGGGCTACTAGACTCTTAGAAGGAAACATCTATTCTTGACAGATAGTAAAGAAAAGGAATTGCAACACTTGAATTTTGATTAATCATGCATATAAGACAACAAAAGTAGAGAAAGAAACACAATAAGGCCTAACTGATAAGCACAACTAAACAAGAATCCATAGGGAAACAAGGGGATGGGGATCTTAGTACCATAACACTAAATTAAATGCAAGGTGATTAAGAAACTTAAAGAAAATAGAGATGTCCTAATCAATACCAGATTTCTAACAAGGAATTCAGCAATTAACAATGTAAAGGGAGTCTTAGGAAGTTTTGTTTTAAAGTAAACTACTATCAAAGAATAAATGAGAAATATTTAGGGAGAGATAATGTTACTTGCTGATCCTGGCTGCAAAACAGGGGTTAGAAAACATCTAGAAACAGAAATAAGAGAAAACATAAATATTTTGAAGTAATGGTGAATTCTAGGAAAGGAGAATAGGGTTAGGATGGAGAACCACAACAAGAGTGTTGTACTAGAGGTGATAAAAGAGAAGGAGAGAAAGAAAAGAAGAAATAAAAAAAAGAAGGTTACGACAGAGAAGAAAGACAATTCTGACGAACAGCAGGGAAAGAAGAAGAAGGAAGAAAAGAAAAAGAAAAAGAAATTGAGAGAAGAGGATTAGAAAAAATTGATAGAAAGGAAAAAGGAAAGAGAGAAAAGAACAATTATGTAGAGAAAAGAAAAGAAGAAGAGAGGAAATTGATCCACGTAAGAGAGGAGAAGAAGAAGAACTTACTAGAAATCCACGCCAAGAAAGTGAGTTGCACAAGAGAGAGAAATCTTTTAATTTTTTGCATTCCTTCATTCATTCATTGCCAAAAACGAATTCGATACAAGGTTTAAATAAAAAAAATTGATCCCTCCCAACCCTACATGTTTAATTCCCAAAATAACTCCAACTTAAGTTGTAAATATAACCCAAACCCAAAATAATTCAAAATTGGGCCAAAATAGACTTTAAACCCAGCCCATAAAGACTCAAACTTGAAATTAAAATATTTCAATAGTAAACTACTACCCAACTCACTAAGACTAAGGAAAGTAACATGAAAAACTGCCTATGAGCAGTGTTTCTCATCAAACCATAGGATCCTAGCAATCCGATAACCTCCGAACTCATCATCCATCCACATAGATGTTGTCGTGGGATGATCTCTACATCGGCGTCGCCCGGTAAACTCGTAACTGCTCACTGATGTCCTCATCACCTTCTTAAAGTAGGAAGTTTAATTTTGCAAGTTTTTATTTGTTAGGACTTAGGCATTCTTAATTAGAATTCCCTTTTACTTGTTTGAGTAGAGTCTTATGTGACTAGGAATTCCAATCCAAATAGAATTCCTTTCTGAGTTCTTGTCCAAGTAGTCTTCCTTTATTTGTTGAGTCCTAGTATGATTTCCCTTAGTTGTAAGGCTATAAATAGAGCTCAGAAAGGAAGACTACCCTACTTAGTATGATTTCCCTGCTTTTCTGAGTTCTTGTCCAAGTAGCCCTACCCCTACCCTACTTCCTTTCTCTTCCCCCTCCACTGGCTGCCCCTTCCCATCCCCCAAAACCATAAAACCATAACCCTAATTCCCATATCACCCTCTTTTCTATTTTGTGGAATTTTCGGGCTTATTTGAAGACCTAAAATTCAAGGTCAGATCTACGGCAATCTAAGCGTTAGATCTGTCCCAAACTTTAGGACCTCAACCCCCCAACCCTAGTGCGCTTCCCTCTCTGTTTCAGCCCAATTGGACCAACCAAACCATGGTATAAATCCTAAATTCCCAAAACCTTAGGAATCTTAATTTTAACCATAACTTTCAAAAACTTCATCCAAAACCTAATTCTTTTAGGATCATCCTCTCTAATCCCTATTTTTCACTCAAGCCTAACCCAACCCTAGTTCATTCCCTAGAAACCCTATAATTTAAAAAACTCTAAATTTCATAAGCCCAGGCTTTGGGAATCAGATCTGAAATTGAAATTCAACAAAATCAGATCTAATTCTCTTGAACCTTAACCCTAGAACCTGCTGGCTGAAACCTCTCCTCAATTCCCCTCCACCCTAGAACAACTCTAGAACACTAGAAACCTTAGTATGCGTTTGCTAACGTTTCTGTTCTGAGAAACCAGTTCTTATGCAAAACCGTTTTTTAATGTTTCTGTGCTAAAAGACCGTTCTTTACTTGAAAATGGCGTTTGATTAATCCGTTCTGAAAATATTTTCAGAACACTAATAATAGAATAAGTTGGTGTTTTTTTTTTCTTCTTCTTTTTCTTTTTTGGGTTGAAAATAAAGTTGGTGTTTCATAAACTCATTTTAAAACTTCAATTTGAACCAATTTTATCACTTTCATTTATGTTCTTTGGTAAAAACATCTTTTTGATGTTCTGCAAAAAGCGTTCTTTAGAACACTTTTCTGTCCGGTTCGTTCTTAAAGAACAGAAAAATGAACCGTTTTATCAAACACCTCTAACCCGTTCTTCCGTTCCCAAAGAACAAAAGAACGCAAAAAACTTTTTCTAAGAATGTTATCAAATGTGCCCTTAATTTCTGACAAATCCTAAGTTGCAAACTATAAAACTTGGAAATTCAGTTCTGAACTTTGAATTACAGCAAGGTTTTGAACTGAAATTCCTATAATCCTAGACCCCTAGCCTACCTGAACCCTTGCCAACCCTTTCTAAAACCCTAGAACCTTCAATGCAGCCCAAAACCTACAAAAGCAGGGCGTTTAGACCCTAAAACAGCTGCTGCTGGAAAATTACCTGTAGTATGTGCTAAACAGCAGGGTTAAAACCTGAAATTACTACTGGTTCATTAGAAGAGGATCTTGACGACTGGCCCCTGACTTGGGGTTACGTCACTACGCACCAAGGGGATACGATCTGTGAGGAGTTTCTGGAAAAACCTGTTATTGCTTTGGGTGTTTCTTGTTATTGTTGTCTCTCTTGAGGGACTTATTGGTGCTTTTGCCATGTTTCATGGTTCTCTGGGTTTACCTTCTTGCATTTGTTTGTTCTCATGTTCTTCTCTTCTGTATCTGGTTGTGAGGTCAGGTGGGAAGTCCCCACTGTATTTTCTATTTTCTTTAGGGTGTACCCATATTCTGTAGCTTTTCATCTTCTTTTTTATAACATTTAAAGTGCTTCCAATTATCCCAGATTTTTGAGGTTAAGAAGGAAAGTGAAATTGATTTTCCAATTTAATCTCCTTTTGGGAACGCCTTTAACTAGTCCTAGTTTCTGCTACCGTTTTTTCACTTAAAATTTTACTTCAAATATTTAGTCTTGGGTTCTCATTCCAGCTTTTCTTATACCAACTAACCTTTTGAGATGAAAATGAGCAGAATGCTCTCAACTGTCTTATCCCTAAACAACTATCAATAAGAAATGGCCTTCCCCTCCTTCCTCCAAATAAGAGATGCTTGATGCAATGAATCATAACATTGTTTGGGGTTTTGGATTTGTAAAATGTTACTACATAGGGTTCAACATAAGCACAGAAAATGAGGGGGACATACATCCTGAAGATCTCATAGAAATTTGTGGGTTTACTTGTCAGTATGCCAGCCAGTTTAAATCTATGACCTGCAGAAAAACTAGCTAGTCATTCATAAAATGCAATTGTTTTTGGAGTGAAAAAGTAATGCAACATTCTTTTATTTATGCACGGACAATGGTACAGCCCAAGGTGGCAGTGTTGCTTAAGTGTGTACTTTTGGGAAACATAGTTTTGTATATAGATGGAAATGCTATGTTCTCTTACCAAATATCAATTCGAATTCGCTGAAACTGGCCCTATGTAAATAGGGTGGAGAACTAGAACCTCTTATCACCATGCCTGAGTGAAAATATGAGTTTATTCATGCTGTGGTCTTTACCACAATCAATAATTTTATCAGGTTTACAATATGAGGAATTAATTCAGTTTTTTCCAGTAATCCTTAAAAATCCTAGTGTTACCAACTAGCACAGATAAAGACGTAAGTATGGTCGTGAACCAGAGATATTTTATCTTTCGCCCTTTTATACTTGGGTTCTTCAACCTAAGGCAAGTTGTGCTGAAATAGATGAGGTGGATGTGAGTTCTATAAGATTTTTGTTGCAGCTTAGGCATATATTGGTGATATCTGGTCTATTTCAAATTTTTATTATTATTATTTTTTTTATTACATAGAGCTTACTTCATCCATGTTCTATGAATATGTCCATTTGACCTCTAACTTTTCATCCATATTTTGTTGGTGTACAGTGTGGATGAATTTTCTTGTGTTTTTGGCTCTACCATTAGAGAACTGGATATTTTGTTGTCACTTGATGAATTGAGGTTAATGACTGCATTGGAGTCCTACCAGCATATGGATGCATCTAGGAAAGGTCCTTTCCGAGCTCTACAACTTGTGTGTATACTCATTTTTACCATCCATACCTTACATGAAAGCCCAAGTCCACAAATGCTAAAACATGTGGGGGATGTGCAGAAGCCTATCTTTCTGCAGCTAGCATTGGCTTCTACGTTCATATGCATGGGTCGCCTTGCTGCTAGATGTGTAATGAGTGATCAAGTCATTCACAGTCCTCTCCTACCATCTTTATTAGTATTTGCAGAGTGGTTGCCGGACATGGTAGAAATAGCGGAAATGTATGAGGTTGATAAAAAGTATGCAAATGCAATAATTTATTTTTTTAGTGCTTTTGTAAATCTCCTGAACAAGTTTGGTGATAAAAGGGGTGAAAATGAGCCTCTAGTTTCTACTGTTCTGTGGGAAGATCATGAGTTGCAGGGTTTTGCTCCTATGGTGCGGTCTCATACACACACAAAATTTTCAACTCAACAACGATGCAATTTTGATGATGGATACGAATGTCAAAATCGTATTAATCGTATATATTTTGCTGCCATGAAGCTTTCAAATAGATCAAGTGGCTCTCAGAAGTGGATCGTTTATGAGAAAGAAGCAAGAAGATTTTGTACAACTGAGTCGGAGAATCTCCAAGAGGTGAGACAGACAGAGGAGCTGGAGCCCAAGTCTGATACCAATATAGAAGAATTGCAGCAGCAGCTTAAGCATGGTGGAGCCATTAATGAAAGAGAAGTGCAGAATAGTGAAGGTGATGGAAGTGACCTTGATGTGCAAGGAAAATTTCCTCCTGTGGAAGATGAAGAAGTTATTCTCTTCAAGCCCATCACAAGGTATAATTCAGCTCCAGTCTATGTTCTTGAAGCTGCAAGCTGTGATGCTGTACCATCTAGTCAAGACTTGCGTCGTGGCTCATCATCAGTTGCACAAAACCATCATGGTGGTGAAGCATCCGGTTCCCTACCTGCTAGTTCAAGCGGCATGACGTACAGGCAAAAGGAGACTCTTACAGAGGATTTATTTAAGTGTACATTTCCAGAAACCAGCATAGCTGCTGGGCCTCCATCTCTCAGTGCCTGGGTCCTTAACAGAGAAAATTTTGGCATTGCAGGAAAAAAAGGAACTAATGATATGAATACTTTTGCCTCAGGTAGTAGTGATGATGTTGCTTTAGCACGCTTATCCCATCTCTCCATCGGTGGGACTAGAGTATCTCAGCAAGAAGTACGGGCATCGTCTCCCAATTCAGTGTCTCAGACTATGTATGGTCACATTTCTGTAGGTGAATTTGTTGCTGCTCCTGGGTATGCTTCTACAGCTACTTGTCACTCACCATTTCCCTATTCAGCTCCTGTGCCTTCTGCACCACTTTTACCAGAAGATGCCACTTGGTTTCATGATGATTCTTCATACTACACTGAATTCAAAGACTTGGAGAGCATGAAAATGCCAAAACTATCTGCACCACAAGTAAATAGCCACTCGAATTGGACTGGAACTCAGTTTCCATCTATCCTAGGTCCTGGCATTGCTGACTACACTTACGGATATGAACCAGTTGCAAGAAGAGCTGATTCTACTCTACAACATCAACAGTACAGAGGCAATATTAATGTTGATCCCAGCAATAACAATATTGGGCCAAATTTTTTTTATTCACCGACTGTCCTAGGGAAGCCTCATGATCATGATATTTCCAGCTTAAGCCACCATAATCAGTGGAGAAACCCTCTGGCTGATAGTTCCAGGAAATACTTGGGGACTTCACTGTTGTATTCAGGACTGTCTCCACTGCAGGGTGGTGAAGAACAAGTGAGGGATAAACTTTCTCATGGATACCAAAGACCAAGCCCATTTGTATATGGTACTGCTGGGGACCTAAGGTCTGAGCCTAATCCGCTGCTTCAATATCTCAAAGAGAGAGAGTGGCGCATGCAAGGAAACCCCAACTGAAAGGTCTTTTTAGGCCTTGAAACTATACTCAACTCTTGATGCAACAGAATAAAGACAATTGGATGTTTATTTAGTTTTTTTCCAATCTTGTAAAGCATTGTAAATGACAGTAGTGAAATGTTCAATTATGGATAGCTGAACTCACTTATTGACAAGAAAATGAAAGGACAAGTGCCTTTTTTGTGACTTTTTCAGAGTGGGGAAGGAGGAGCTGCAGAGAAAAAGAAGGGAAGGAGGTGTTTCTTTTTGTGGTGGGGAGGGGAAGGTTTGGTTGGTTGGTTTTTTGAGGGAGGGGGCAGTAGGTGAAGGTGGGGGAGTGGCGTGCAGTAGTCTTATTCTTTACATAAAATTACCCAATGGCTCAACAGAAAGCCAAGAAAAGTAGCTGGATGCCTGTATATGAAGGGACCAAATTCTGACTGAGTTTATTTCTTTTCACAGAATTTGCTCTTCGTATTTTAGAACATTTGCTCTTCCTAATTTAGAACATTATTGCGTATTATTATGTTTGAAGTCTTTAAATTCTTGCTTGGCGGCATTCAACCCTTATGGCCTTACAGCGTCCAATGAAGCTTCATTTTGATGTATGAAGAACTTGTGTTGTATATTGCTTCTGTATTTCTAGACAGAGAATTCCTTTCCTATTGGGGATGGGTTATTTTCTTTGAATTTGAAACTTAACATGTGGAGATGGAGAGGTTGGGATCCATTGACTTGAATTTTGTTAAATCCTCTTTAGAGAACGAGTGTTGGTTTATACAAGATGCCAATGATATAGGGAAAACGTAACTTTGATTGAATATTTTGGAAAATGTTAGATTGGTTTGAGAACCTATCGAGAAAAGGTTTTTGTGTTTCTTGCTTCGAGAAATAAAAAAATAAAAAAAAAATTCCAAAAATCGGTTGATAAAATTGTTTTATTTCGGTTGATTTTGGAAACATAAATTTAAATTTACAATTTTTTTTTAATACTGGAAATATAATGCCGTCCGTAAGCGTCAAACTTAATACTTCTCCACTGAGAAGTATGGATCTTTACCACTCCACCAACCCTGCATTGGCAGCAAACAAAAAAGTGTTTCTGCTTTCGAAAGTATTACAAAACTATTTTAGTGTTATTTTAAAAAAAAATAATTGATGAATTATCAAATAAGTCCATAATTTACCAATTTGAATGTTTAAAGGTCTTTTCCCCCTTATTTTTCTTTTGTAGCACTAAAATAGAACCAAAGCCATTCATGCCATCGCATGGTAGCCAGCAATTTATTTTTCTAATTGTTACTTTTTTATTCGGTAGATGTGAAAAAAAAAAAACTAGAAAAGAGAAAAATCTATCCGTTGCATGAAAGGCGGCGCTTTTTTAACTTAAAACTACATTTATCGTTACCCAAGGTTCTTCTCTTTTTACTTCCAACTACATTTGGCGTATTATTTTTCTTAATGGTCCACCGTTCCCTTTCCCCGTTCATATAGATCCTGCAAGCAACGTGATGCATCGAAACGGCTTCTGCTCATGACGGCAGAGTTCCTATTCATTACATTACCTTGAAATTCAAAAGATTTAAGCCCTAACTGCCCAAACAGCCTTTCTCCTTTCCTTTCTCTTTGTTTTGAATACAAGGTAGCACCGATCACCTTTTAGATCTAATTCTGGAAACAGAAATGGACAAGTTACAGAGCCAGAAAGAAGAAATATCATCTGGGCAAGCAGTTCTACTCGGGGCTTTGGCTCCTGGTGTTAATGTTCAAACGTGGGCTGTGCTCAAAATCACGTTTCTTACGCTTGCTGTTTGCCTTGCTGCCATGTTAGGTTTAGCTTTCTCATCCACTGATTTCACCATGATTTTTCATGTTCTTTTTCTCGTGCTTCTGGCGGGGGTGCTTTTCTTTCTCCTTAGCGGGTACTTATTTCTCTCCTCAATTGTAATTTATTTACATTATGTAAATTTTCATAAATATTTATTTGATGTTGACTTTGAGTTTCTGGATCATGCGGTTATATAGTTATTCTGAATATTGTGTTGCTGCTGCTTGAATAACTGTTGAAAGTTAGTTGGTGCTTCTGTTTATGGGCAGGGTCTTGCCGTCTGCCTATGATTGCTGTTTTGAGATTCCAGAAAATGTTAGGTATTTTGATTGATATATCAAAACGCTCCATTCCCTGATGCAAAATTTTACCCTTTCGATACTAGTTTGGCCCCTACCACCCATATATTAGATCAAACCTCAGTAGGCAACGATCCAATGTAATGTTCTCAGTATATTTAAGCCATGAATACATGCTATGAGCTTGCTAAGGTTACCAGGCTGGAAACTTGGATATTTATGTACCGCAGAGTTTTATTGCAATAAAACATGGTGTTGTTGTAGATTTCTATTGCAATAAAATTTAAAGAGAAACCAACAACTCGAGGGGGACCCTAACATTTTTTAGTTTCATAGCCCTTGCTTCCCTTTCATGTCTTTGTTTTCTCTTCCCATTGTCATTCAGGTGCCAGCTCTTGAGTTTCTTATGTATTCAGAATTTTATAGATGTTGGTGCTCTTAATCCTAGATATTGGGTAACAGATTGGAGCTCTTAATCCTAGAGAATAGCTGGAATAGAAAACTGTAAGGTTCAGCTCAATAAAACTGCAGAATTCATCTGCAAGGATGTAGTATGAACACGATGATTGAACAGAATTTTTTCTCAAGGCCCTTAGTTATGTGAACAAGTATACGAATAATGCAGGTTTCATAAATGTTCGTATCTGTTAAACTGAAAAATTCAGAGTTACATAAGGGAAGAGTTCAGGAGACTTGCAGATTAGGGATTTCCTTCTTATGATAGATTTTGACCACTGACCCAGATACCAGGGAATTGTTCGTTGTCTTTTATGGTGCTTGCAAACTGATACCTATATTTGTGATGGCTGTAAGTGGTGTTCTGTGGTTCCTCTTGGAGTACGGTAGTGATGGTATCTGCCCTTAAGCTCTAAGGGTTTGATAATAGGAGAACAAAGGGTGATAAGTAGGAGAATGAAGGGTATTACATGCGAGCCATGAAAGTTCCTATTTAAGAAAGTTTTTGGATGATGGTTATGTTGTCTCTTATTTTGGTGCATTTGTTTGTGGTTTTTTCTATAGCTCAAACTCAGATCCTTACTCACCGTCTTGAAGTGCATGGAGTACTTCATATATGTGGAAAGTCATACATTTTTAATTGGATAAAGATATAAAGATCCATGTATTAATTATCCAAGAGCGGAAAGTGTTGTCAGAGTTGTTGTTTGTCTCAGCATCAGATATTAACAAAATGGGAAGGTAGGAGAATACCTAAAATTAGTCAAGGCATACTCTTTAAATTTCAGACCATAGGAGCAACTAGTGAGGTCATCTTCATAATTCATTTTGTTGTGGTTCAGCAAAAGGTGTTGATGTAGCCTCAACTGGATTGATGGCCAATCACTAGGATCTGTATAAGAACCAACTTAAGATTTTGGACTTTAGTGTAAACCTGAAAATTGGTTAGGGGTTTTGGGGTGAAAACTGGTTATCCCAAAACCGGCTCCTGGAAGGCCTGTTTGATTGATAGCTTTAGAAGTGTGTCGGGAATGATAAAGGAAGATGGTGTATCAAGTTTCAAGTGATTCTGATGGGCAGAAGTAGGTTTTAAGGTTTTGATTATAGGGGCTTTAGGAACTGTTTTGCTTTCAATTTACAAGAATGCAGTGGATAGGTTTAGCTGAAGTTGGAATCACAAGTGGGGTAGGACATATGGTCATGATGCTAGAAATGGGCTGCAATCAATGATTTTGTGTGTGTGCTTTTTTTTAATTTTTGTGTGGGGGGGGGGGTGTTATGAGGGACAGCTGTGGTTGGAAACTGGGTAAAAACTGATGGAAGTTATGAGATTTAGTCATTTAGGGAGTTGCAGGTTTGGAAATAAGATGGGCCAGTGGAGGTTCTTGAAGTCAAGTAAAGAAGAAGGGAAAAAAGGGAAAACAGATTGATGGGGATAGAAAAAGGCATGGGGATGATCAGATCTTCTTAACAAGAAGTAGACTTCCCAAGGCAGCAGCTGGTAGGGCTGATCTTCTCTGAAGACTGGTCGCAGTCAAAATCAGTAACTTTTTGGTTCCTGAAACCAAGCACTGGCACTCCTGGACTCTGAATCACCAGGGAAACACTACTTGGATCTCCACACCAAGCATAACACTCTTGCAGAGAAGGCGGCAGCAACCAAACAGAAGTTCATAAGCAATTTTTGAAACTCTGGACTCCATTCTATTCTTCACAGTGGGGTATATATAGGGCGCTATAGCCAAATAACAAAGTTCTAGTCATAATAGACTTGAAAAACTGACTTAAGAAGAATAATAATGCTCCCATGTGTGGAGGCTTTAGATAGGTCCTTTTTACTAATTTAATAGGACCCTAGAACTAAATGACTTTAATTATTGTACTAAAAGTCAGAATAAAGTGAACCAATTGGACCACAGTTCACTTAAAAACATAAAGTTGAGAACAAATGCAAGGTTATGGAATCTACCTTACAACTGCCACTGGTACTAGTATGACTGTTAATATAACTACTTGGGCAGCTTCTTGGACTTTCAGATGTAGGTCTTCTAATCTGCACCAGGTATATAATGTTTGTCTGGATTCCATCCAAAGTATGCCAGTGTGGGTTTTGTGTCCTTGCCTTGTGGCATGAGGCATCTGATGTCTACATTTTCATTGGATTCATAACTAGTCAACGTGAATGTTAACTAAGTAGTCTTCTAGTTCTGGTTGCTCACACTAATCCCAGATTATGAACGTGGGTGATGTAGACAAGCACTGCAAACAACACAGTCTTAGGCTTAAGAAGAACCGGGCATATGGTTCGGCAACTGGATGGGGCAGGACCAAACCCATGGCCTGAGTTTCCTGGATATAGGTTGGTGGGTTTTTTTTGGTAGTATTGCTAGTTTACTACTAGCTACTACCTATCTTAGTTACTAATTTGGTTTTTAGTAGTCATAGTTGGTTTCTACTTTCTAATAAGTTGTTTGTATTTGCTTCTTACTTGATGTTTAATGATCCACTGCTACTTACGTCGACATTCTTTGTCAACTTTGGTTTGACTAGTTTCCTTTTGGAGGAAGTGGACCTTCTATATAAAATATGTTGTAAGGTCTACCATGTGATTTGAATGTGTGGCTTTTGTATCTTAATTGCTGCAAGAAACAGCTGAGATGCTATGGTCATACCCTTTCTGTCTTCCCCTTTTTCCTATTGCATTTTTATGCAATCTTATCTTTATTTGAAGCTGTCTGAGACCTTCCTGAAGTAGTGGTAATTCCCTGCTGTTCCATAGAGTTGGAATACTGTTCGCATTGAACTAAAGTCAAGTGAAAACAACTACTTCCTTCCATATCATTTTTTTACCCGTTTATGATGTTCTGTTGTGGCAGTTTTTGTCTCTCCTATATCTATCATCCTGTCCATCAGTGGTTCTTGTTTACATGATTTTGATGCTTAATCGAACTCATCTGGTACTACCACTGCCATTGAGAATTATAAGTTGAACTGGGGTTACCATGCTTGTAGATGTTATCATTTTGGGTTATTTCTTTAAATTGCATTGACACATCTTGTAAGATATCATGAGTAAACATTAATTCGCATCTCTACCCATTTCTGTTTTTTCTTTTTGTCCTTTTGAAATTCACATTTCATTCGCTATAGAACTGAGCTGGGCACAATGTCCATGATATTTACAGTTAAAGCATATGAAATGGTAATCTTGAAGGAATGGAGTCCCCAAAGTAAGTCCAATGCTATGGGGCTTGTATTGGTTTCTTTTAGGAAGTCACTAGTTAACGTGATGTGCAACGAGATCGCTTCATATTATCATTGATAAAAATTGCATTTGTAAATGAAAAGTTGTTGAAAGCTTCAATGACAATAAACATTTGAAAAGTGTCAACATAGCCAAACAATTACTAAAAGTAATACTCTTGAACGGTTATTATTAATCTGGTATTCACAGTTTGAACCACAAATATAAGATGAAATTGTAGATTATTGTGTGTGCTCAATTAAAACAAAATGCCAGCTGTAGTATTTCCAAGTGTATAGACAACAAGGCTTGCAAAATCTGACCTCAAGTATGAATAACCAGTGGCTCGGTACTCGTTTCCGTGCCCAGCAATTTGAAACCTGATCCAACAAATGTATATTGAAAATCTTTTGTTTTGTTTATTTATTTGTTATTATTATTATTATTATTATTATTCCTTTTCATTTCATCTCTTGGAGACCACCAAAGCATTTTTTTGGGTCATGTAGACATATGTCCACCTAAATAT
This sequence comes from Hakea prostrata, assembly GCF_041222555.1. Lineage (NCBI taxonomy): Eukaryota > Viridiplantae > Streptophyta > Magnoliopsida > Proteales > Proteaceae > Hakea > Hakea prostrata. Next base: position 15,888,284 of record NC_142608.1, read on the forward strand.
GCGTGTTTTGCAGAATACGAATAAGCCTTTATGTTTGGAACTAGGAATTAAAAAAATGTACTTTTTGTAGACTTGATCTTTGATCGGATATATATATATATGTATATATATATATTCTATTAGTGAAAGTTGATGCATTACTTCTGCTAAATCTATTATGGAACTATCCTAATTACTGTCATAAGAGTTCTGGTGAGTGTATCAGATGAAGAGTGGGAGATCTATTTTCACCATCTTGTGTTTATCCCAAGAGAATCTTTGTTTCTGCTGTAGTTGAGATGTGTTATTAAGCTGTTGAAATTGATTGTGCATGGTCTTTCCTTGTGCCTATAAATTTCATGACGTGATGATGCTTCTTGAGATGTTGACATACTTGCAGTTCCATGGTCAGTTTCTTCAGTAATGGGACGAGTTGGGGGTGTATATCTATTAATGAAGCCTTCATATTTTTTCATTTTTGGAGCTCTCGTGCACATCTTTGATGAGTGTGTCCTTTGCAGTTTTCTTGCAGAGACAGGTTTTGTGACAATTGAACAACAAATTCAGGAGATGGGTATGATGCCAAAAGATCAAAATGAACAAAACAAGAAGAGAAGCTGATGCTGATGTGCTGCAGTAGCATAGATAGCATTTAAAACTAGAAGCATCAACAAGTAGACCAGAAAAGGCCTTGAGGGACCATTTTATTCCATTTTACATCATTTTGGGTTAAAAGGCACAGTGCCCATTAGTACTGCCAAAACAAAGAAAGAGGTTGAGCAGTAGTAATGCTCAAAAAACAACCAACAATAACAATTATTTCTACATTGTTGAAGAAATCTTCAGAAAACTTGCTGCTTCGTTCATCCTGCCTTCTCTCCCTTCTCCTTTGGTTTCCCCTTCTTGGGTTTTATGAAGCAGAAGCACGAGCAGCATGGCAACTGGACCAAGAACTTCATCGCCTCTGTTTTGGTTATGCTGAATGTTCAGAAACCAAGCATGTATAAAGAAGCTTAGCCTTGGTTTTCCTTCTTTCTTCACAATTTTATCACTTACCCATTGTATTATGTTCTTGTCACTTTCAGAAAAGAAGATGCCTAATCTCTCCAACTCTCTGAGGTAAGGATGGTTGGCTTTTTCTTTTGTGGGTCATCTTTGTCAATATTTGGGAAAAGTCGTTTCCTCTTCGTTTAGTTTTCCAATAACTTTTGTGGGTTTGCAAGGAAAGCAATTGGGTGAGAGATGTAAATTCCAGTCTCGATTGGTTTTTATTTTATTTTATTATGATTAGTTTTAATCTCAATCTTTCCTTTCATCCGATCAATCTAGATCAGTGGAGAAAACTATCACGAACCAGTAACTTTCTATCTAGATTGTCCTCTTGAAGGGTCCGATAATAGAGATTTTTTAAAACTCCTGGTTGAGATACTGAGAACTGGATACTAGAATGTTGAAGAAATTATAACAACTGAGTTGAAAAATACTGATTCTTTTTTGGTGTTTGATCATTGGCATATTGGAAAATTCCTGGATGACTAACTATTCTGGTAAATATTCTTCTTTTCTCCTGGTAGTAGATTAATTTTAGCTAAAGGGAAGAGGAAAGCTTGTATTCTCTGAAAAAAATTCCTATGCTTATTTTTCTTTTCTTCTCTCTCTGGCTTTTTTTTTTTTTTTTTTTGGGTTAACTACACTTCATTTCACCCTAGAAACTTCATGCAAACACAAGAAAATCACACTAAAAATCCAGTTACAAGAGAGTATCCAGGGATCGGAAATGGACCGGCTTGTGACGGAAAAGGCCCTCCGGGCTAGGGAGCTAGTAAAAGTTTTCTCATTCCTAAGGGTATAGAAAAAATTACAAGTAAGTAAAGCCTATCTCCAAATCCTTTATTATGTTCCCCTAGTAGACATGAGATTTCACTTGGCCAATTCACATTTCTTGCTGGTGGAGTTGCTTTCTGCTTTTGTCTTTTGAGTTGAAAGGAGTTGTCTTGTTATCATTCTGCTTTTATATTTGTTTTGCTTATAATACCAAACAGTTGGCGTGGAGGCTACATAAGCTTTTAGGGGAATAGAAAGTGTTTGGTGGTCATTCATGTATATAGCTTTAGAAAGGTGGAATTTTCTTGGGCATTTAGGGTGGTTGTGTTTGGCGTGGCTGCTAAAAAACAATCTTTCTAGATTTTAAGAATCTTTCTATATTAGAATGAAAATTTTACTGGGACAAAGTTTTGGGAAAAAAGGGATACATGCCTAGTGTGGTGAGTGCCTTTGTGGTTCTTTAAGCTTAGACAGGGCCACACTAAATGACCATCATTATTGAGGGTTTTTTTTTTTTTTACTTTCAAGAAGGGCGTAATGGTCTTTTGGAAGGCTTTGCGTTTAGGTTTAGGGTTATATAAACTTATAGGAACCCTGCTCACAATCCTTCCCCCTTTTTTAATCTAATGGAGGTTTTAGATGGCACAAGTTCATATCTGAGATCTTGGCATACGAAAATCTCGAATTAGAAAATGGGATAAGATTTTTGTACAGGAAAATACATGTAGGTTACCACAGGTTCAACCATTGAGTGGACATGATCATATGTAATAAATGGTAATTTCCACCTAATAATATGTAACACCAAAGGAAAATGGGGTCTCTCGATCTCCAACACTTCACTTAGTCCCTCGTGTCCTTACTTTCAAAAAAAGAAGAAAAAAAAAGGTGCCCCATGCCAAAATTTAATGGTTGTTTTGTCTAGGGTGACAACTCTCTCAATTGTCATTCACTGTGTCTCTTCCTTTCGTGGTTGCTTCCCTCGCATACTTCCTACTTTTTTGTTTTTGGTAAAGCACAATGTCATTTATTTAGGGAGAAACCCTTGTTACAACCTACACCTAATAGATATGGGTGAAAGTGAGAGATGCAAATTGAAGCCTGAGTTCTTGAATGTCGGATATGATTGGGAATATATTCCATGGTACTTCATATAGATCTTGATGCAAGATGTGAACTAGTGCCTGATTGTCGGTTTCCACTTCAAACTCCTGTAAATGAAAATCACTGGCCCACAACAAGGCTTGACGCATTCCCAGAGCTTCAATAATGAGAATGTCTTGAGAATCGGTCCCTCTTCCAAAGCAAAAGAGTTTATTGTCCCCATGATCCCGCACAATGCCTCCAAATCCTACAGCTCTTCGATCTTTAAACAAGGAACCATCCACGTTTAATTTGATACATGGAGGTATAGGTGATACCCATTTGATGCGGATTGGTTCGTTTTTTGGCAGCTTAACTTGATGTGATCCCTTCTCTTCATTTCTTCATTTCTTCATTTCTTCATTTCATAAGGTACCTTCAAGATTTCCAATTTCCCAATAAAATAAAAAAAAGGTAAAAGATTGATAATGAAAAAATTGAAAATCAACTAGGTTATTTCAAAGTAGCATTCTTATGGTTCAGTGAACAGGTCATTTCTTTTTTTACTTTCTATGAAGTATAAACATAGATAATTAATAAAACCACAAAGATCTTTGTATTCATCACCGAACCATGAAAATTCGTGTCCATTGTGTGATTATTGATTACATTTTTCTTTCTTTGTGAAAACTTTTCTTCAAAGAACTCATTGATATTGATGCTTTAAGGTTATAGTCCAGTGGTGGACATTGAAGAAACCCAGCTGTTTTAGGTTGACGACAAGAAAACCTCTAAAGCTTCAAATCATTATTATATATACGTTAAGAACTGGTATGGATTATGCTTGATTGCTAACAAATACTTGGAAATTAAGTTATCTATTTCCCCTTCCTGTCATATGACATGAACAGACTTGAATAATCTCCTGATTTTGACTTTCAAACACATTTTGGATTAAAAAAATTGCATCGGTTGAACCCATTTGGTTTGATTAAGACACTAGAGCTGTAAATTGGTATGGATTTGTTGAAATTTTCCAGTCAGAAATGAGCAATAGACTAGAAAATATGACTTCTACTTTATTAATCATTAAATTGTTGTTTAGCTATTTGGTTTTGAGAATATTGGCTGGAATTATGAGGGAGATGAATCACAAAACTAGAGATATCTCAGCATAATGGAAATCTAGGTTTTCCTCATTGGAGAGGGTGAGGGTGTCAGTTTTTTTTTTTTTCCTTTTCTTTTAATCAAGTTGGTTAGGACAGTTTATACACACTTGACTGATCTTCATAAAAAAACTTATATATTAAGGAGAGACCCTAAAAAGTTTTGAACTTTTGACATCTTATGTATCATCAGTCTTTGATAAGTTAGTTGTATATGTTAATTGTAGGGTTGGACATAAAAGGGGTAAAAAAGGTCTTTTCCAAAAGAAAAGATGAAAGAGTTTTGCATGCTGGGCTGATTATTATTTTGCCATCGCAAGGATGACTTCTTGTGTGGCCCGTGCAAAGGGCAGAGCTACCTGGGTGCAAGCCCCCCCCTTTTTTAAATTTCTCATGGTTCTCTTTCTATGTGTGAAATATCTGTACGTGACCCTCCCAATGTTTGAAATTTCAGTAAATTTCATCAAAATTTCAGCGAAATATGGCTAGATTTCGACCCCCCATTTCAAGGGGTATTTTAGGTCGTTTTGGGCCCAAATTTGGTATATAGGCTAATTTGATGTCAATATTTGATAAAATTTGAATTATTTTCTATAAACTCTTCTATGCAAATTCTCTTTCCTAGCCATATTTAACATGTTCTCTTTTTAGGCTTAAATCATTGGGACATAATTGGAAAGATCACTCATTGACTTGAAGATTTTATTACAGATGCCCTTCATAATTTGAATTGTTTCCATAATTTCTTTCATGTACATACTCTTCCTTGACCACATTTAACACGTTGCCTTTTGAGGCCTAAATCACTAGGATATAATTAATAATATTGCTCGTTGATCTTGAAGATTTTGCTACAAAATGTCTTCCTAATTTGAAGGGTAAATATCACTTACCTCCCCTCTTAGATAGACAAATAGCACTTACACCCCCTTTTAGTTGGATAATATCACTTACCTCCCCTCTTACCTAGCAAATATATCAAACACCTCCCCTCTGTTAACTTTCTCGGTTAAATATAACTTTTATAGTTAAATATTTTTCTAAAACCCCAAACTACCTTTGCTAAAAATATTTCCTTTTTATTTTAAACCCTATATTACTTAATCACCATAATAGTTAAAACCAAAATTATCTTTAATTATTAAAAGCCCAACATACCTTTTTTTTTCTTTTTCTTTTAATTTATCAAACAATTTAGAAAAACACGTACTACTATCAAGTAAAATTAAAAATTCAATTAAAAAAAAGGTATGTTGATAAAATTAAACACGTACTACTATCAAGTAAAATAAAAAATGCAATTAAAAAAAAAAAGGGTATGTTAGATAAAATTAAACACGTACTACTATTTTGGGTTTTTTCAATGGTTTGATAAATTTTGTTTTTTCTTTCAAAAAAAGGTTATGTTGGGCTTTTAATAATTAAAAATAATTTAGTTTTTTGGTTTTTAATAATTATTTTAATTGAGGGTAATTTAGTAGTTTAACTGTTAGGGTGATTTAAGTAATATAGGGTTTAAAATTAAAAAATATTTTTAGTCAAGGGTAGTTTAGGGTTTTAGAAAAATATTTAACGGTAAAAGTTAAATTTAACCGAGAAACTTAACAGAGGGGAGGTGTTAGATATATTTGCTATGAAAGAGGGGAGGTAAGTGATATCATCCAACTAAGAGGGGTGTAAGTGCTATTTGTCTAGCTAAGAGGGGAGGTAAATGATATTTACCTTAATTTGAATTATTTCTTGAAATTATTCTATGTAGATTCTCCCCCCTAACACATTTGGCACATTGCCTTTTAAGGCTTGAATCATTGGGACAAAATTGGTAAGATTGTCCATTGACCTTGAAGATTCCACTATAGAATCGTGAGAAAAATCACCTAAAAATCTCGAGAAATTGGGAAAATATCGCAAAATTGAGATATCGGCGATATATAGGTCGATTCGGTGATTTCGAATGAGATATCGCCGATATTTTGGTGATTTTGAATGAGATATTGCTGATATTTTAGCAATTTTTTGCTTATCTCGGTTTCTCTTGGGAAACAATTTCGGTGTCACCTAATCAGCCAAAATTCGACGACATGTTTTACTTTGCCTCCACCCTAATTTTTTGAAATTTTTTCTCTGGTCCTCTTTTCATGTTGAAATATAAGTACTTGACTCCTACAATTGGAGAAAATGGTTTTTAACTATAAAGACAATGGTTGAAAAGTCAATGTGTTTTGTGTGAAACATCAATGCTTGTCCCCTCCCCTAATGTTAAATCCTAGCTTTGCCCCTGGGCCTATGTATTTGCCACTTGTTCCTTTTTTAGATCCAATACTTGTCTTGGTTTTTTCTCAGCTATTGGATCTAAAAGTGGAGCGGTGAAACCTCAAGGGGTTGCTCAGTTGGTAAGACATTAAGACCAACGCTGCATAACTATTAGGTCAAGTATTCAAATCCCCTTGGGCCAGCGACAAAGTCCCACTTTATATTTAAATTATCTGGAAAAAAATTATCCTTGAGGATGTAGTCAAAGTGTGCATAAATTGGCCTAAACGAACCTCAGTTCTAGAAAAAAGTGGATGAGCGACGATACACATGCGCGGCGGATTATCATATGTGGCTGCAAACAAATATTAGACTCTGGCAGCATTTATTAGCACTTCTTTTTAATTTTCTAACTTAGGTATTTCATGTTTCCTTTAAGATGGGCAAATTCTGTTCAAATCAACTTAGACGAAATATCCATAAAAAAAAAAGTGAATAAAAATCAACACATAATTAAGTTGTTAAAGTAACCATCATGGACCACTAATCCCCTCTTTTATTTGTTAATTAGGTGCACTATGATATCAGTTGGTCTATCATAGAGAACAAAAAGTTATATTATTGAAATTTAATAATTGAAAAATGAATATAATACAAGAAGCCAGGAAGGTAACTTCCATTTAATAAGATGCTAACTACCATTTATCCTGGGAAGAAGGAATGCTAACGAGTTTATATAATTGAGTTCATTTATTCACCAAATATGCCGAAATATGTTTCTTCTCATGCATGTTACAAAGAAAATACAAAAAACAAAGAAGACAAAATAAAAATTATAAATAATTAATTATGTTTTGCTGATGAGGATATAATTTGAACATTCCAATGCTTACCAATATAAAAATCAATCTAATCTGAAAGAAAATTAATATTCACCAACCTGGTTAGTTAGGTGGTGAGGGAGAGGCAATTAAACAACAAGAACACTACATTGACTTTACTTTCTCTATTTGGTAGAGTAGATGAAGTAATTTGTGTAGTTATTCTAAAGATACATAAATGGAATTTGTAGAAGCAATAGTAAAGTGTTACAATATTGTGAATGTGCTTCTAAGAGAGTGATGGGTCTAGTGGTAACTTTCTACATAGAGACAATAAGATTAAGGAGGTTTTGGGTTCAAATTTTTCTGTATCTTTACATCTCTCCCGCCCTCATGACCCTCTCCCATTCCAATCCCTTGAGCCAAGGTCAAAGTTTCTTTAGAAAAAATCATCGTCGGGTTTATTGAAAATATCTTATATGGTAGGGTTGTGCTGGGCTATGTTAAATACTGAATAATGCTATCCGATCGTAATCCTAATTTAGTACCATCTTGAGCTGGCTATTACTTGACTTACGACTAGAACTTTGAACACCTAAACTTTATTCGAGCTCAAGGTAAGTCATCGATAGACTTAGAGCCATCGAGAGCAAACTTTTATCCCAAAAAATGTCATAGGCCACCCATGGATGGTTCAAATTGACAAAAATCAATACCTCATGTTGAAGAGGGTAGGAATTCTTATACATTTATTATATAGAAAAGTGAAAGCCATATATATGCGAGTACACATTCTCATGATCCTTGGCATTTTTCATCTGATCGAAAAGAGGCTCAATCAACTTACTACTCATATTTAACCCATAATTGCTAAGGAAATGAGCAGTCAGAACAACACATCAGTAGGTGAACAGAAAAAAGACAATGAACCACCCCAGTTGGACATTTCAACACTTCACAACTAACATTGCCCTAGAAACCAACACCTCCCCTCTCCCAATAAAAAGGAAAACAATTGAGTCTAGATAGATTGTCTATTCAAATGGATAATAGATGTTCACCATTTATTACCTTAAAAAAAAAAAAATCTTCACCATGTATAAGGTATTGGCATGAGTCTCCCACATGCCCCACACCTCAAAGTTAGGTTTTTTTAACTTTAAGGGGTGATTCAGTTGGTAAAGACCAATACCTCATACGTAAGAGTATACTATGATCCAATGAGGAGATCTCCACTCATATATACATGTTAGTATAAAATTCAAAATTTCAATTTTCTTTTTCATTTTCATTTTCATCATCAAGTTAGTTGCAAGGACTGGAGACCCAGGACTCATGTTGGGGGGGGGGGGTTGGGGGTTAGGAGGTGTGGTGTGAAAGAACGGTGACTAGACCCAAAACCTCTTTGGTTTTATTGCTTTTGAGTAAGAGATTGTCTTTATAAAAAAAAATCATAAAAAATTACCACCATTGAATTAGAAGTACATCTACAACAAAGATCAACTTTGTACAATATTACATTCATCTATCTCAAGAAAAAATTCTCTCCACCAAACTTGCTGATTGACTGACTGTTGTTAGATCAATTTTTTTGGTATATGAGGTTCATTCAGGCCAGCTTATGTGCACCTAAGGGCTTTGTCGTCCGCAAGGTCGAACCCATGACCTCTCCACTGAGATGTATGAATCTTACCACTTTACCAATCCTGCATTGACTGATTACGTTAGACCATCCTCTGACATTAATAGGTTTGTCCACCTTGACCAGAGCAGTATGAGTCCCACACTTATGCCAATGTAAGAAAGATTGTCTAAATGGCAAATTGAGTGGAGGGGATTTTTTTAATGTGCCCTTGGTCTGCTAATTTGAGTTGATATCCTCAGCTGAGAGACTCAGCGAGCTCAGTTAGAACTTCGAACCGTCTAACAGTAACCGTTACCCAAAACGTATTTACCCAATTGCCAGGGATGCATTCATCATCCATAAATTCAGTCAATTACATATGGACTGCTTTTTAACTGTTGCCGCTGACCTTCATTCTTGCCTCTCACCCAACAAAAACAATTGCGAACATCGGTACATCCCATCCGCCATTTCCACTTGCAAGAAAGAGAGAATTTTCAGAACCTACACCCCATCAACCATCAACCAAGAACACTCGTATATCTAATCAATCTGACTGACCTCTTTTGTATTTTAATTTATCTTAGTTTCTGTTCTCTAGTTCAGCTAACAACGGGTGTAGGTGGTCGCTGTTGTGGCTTAGTTGTTCTGGTTCAATCGTTCGTTGGGCTCTCGTTTTCCTTTCCCGATCGTCTGTCGATTTGTTGCTACTTCCAATGGTTGACTCTACTTGAAGCAACCGTTTTCTTCTTCAATTCCTCTCTCTCTCACATGGGTTTTATTTGGCTCTGTACGATTCTTCCTGTAAATCAGCTGATTAAGCGGAGATGTTTGGGGGAAATACAGATTTGAGTTTCGGTGGTTCTAAAATGATCAGGAGGCAAAGTTCTGATTGTATACAGCTCAAGAGTGAGAAAAGGGTTTTGTTGTACGGTGCCTTGGTGGGGCTCTGGATTGTTTCCGCTTTTTGTAGGCCGGTCAATGCTCTCAGACCTCTAAGGGAGAAGTCCCGTTCCTGGGGTGACGAGGTTGGTTTCCTAATCTGGTTCTTCTCTGTTTCTCTGTGCTTAATTTGGGACTACTTCAATGTTTATGCATGTATTTTCTGGCAATTCTTGAAATCCCTTGCTTCTTCCATCCCCCTCCCCCGCGTGGGCACTGAGCCAAGATTCCGTTTCTGTATTCTTGAATTCTGAAAGTGTTGCATTGGTTATTTGACTACACAGAGGGGTTTCTCTTATATGTTTAGTTCTATGTGGTGTTGGTCTCTGCAAAAGAAATGTTACATTTTCCCCCTAATGTGGGCTTAGGTTCTCGTTTCAGTGTACCACCATGATTGGTTTTAAAAAAGAAGAAGCTGTACTTATTGTTAGTGCTGAGCAGTTTAACTTGTTTGTTTCTCTTATGAGGAAGTGAGTGTATGGGAATTTTTGTTAGTGGTTAGAAAATTTTCTGATTATTGACCCATTTGGGAAATTTGTTTAGGTTGAGAATAGATGAGAATACATAATATAGTAGGAAAGAGAATTTTCAAAGGAAGCTATGGATAAAAGGTAAATAATTTGGAAAGTTTGTTTAGGATGAGAATACATAACCTAGTAGGGAAGAGAATTTTCTAAGTAAGCTATGGATAAAAGGTGGATTATTTTCATCAATTTCATTTTTATAGGTATCAGTGTGAGGTTGGCTATTATTGAGGTTCTACAAGTGAAAGTTATACTTCAGTAGTATTTGACCCCTCTGAAATGTTTCTTTTAAAGTTAAACAGCATAGTATACTGGCCTAATGCCAAAAAATGTATTGGAGCTGGAACTCATAATATATAAGGGACTAGGAACCAATCTCGTATTTTTTCTGAGGAGCTACTTTCATCGACATAAAGTTTAGCATCAAACTTGTCCAGGATATGAAAAGGCTTTACATCTTATAGCTGTTTGTGACAGATAAGTTAGATTGCAGACTTTTAAATGAGTCCAGAGGGGCTACTTCTTCAGACTGGTTAAGGCATTGGGACAAAATACAATATTTCTGTCTCTGAACCTGTAATTGACTGTCAAATTGGGTTAAGCTGTCACATCCATCTACAGTGTCAGAATTTTCCTTGTTCTAGAATTGATTCTGTGATTTTAAGGCCTTAAATTCCATGGTTTGGTCTAAGTGGGATGAGATTATTTTTCATGCGGATGACATACAGATCTTTCAGCACCTTTTTTGAGAGCTTCCCCCCATCTTGGATGAAAATATTACCTCATCAAAAGAAGAAAGAGAACTTTTGAGTATAAAAGTAGTTAGGAACAGAAGACAGTTGAAGAAATGGAGCTTTTGAGGATATAAGTAGTTAAGGAACAGAAGACAGATCAGAGAATGTGTAGTCTCCACTTTTCTGTGCATTTGGTAAGCCATTGCTTTTCTCGATGGCTTCCTTGCTAAGCCCATAGTTGATTTTTTTGGTGTAGTGATAGCTTTCTCTATTTTATTATTAAGGGAATAGTTTTTCACCTTCTTAAAAGATTTATCTTATGCAGAAGGAGTGGGTTGTCTGCATAAGGATAGGTGTATATTCCATGTATTCTTTAATGAACTAAACCTGATTGAAAAAAGGATGGATAGTATGACTAGTTAAATTGGCAGTTTTTTATTGTCTTTCTGAAAACATGCCATATATGAGGGCAATGGCAGATTACTGAGCTTCGCTCTCAGATAGGGCTGAAGACCCTGGACCATCTCTGATGTTTTCCAATACCACATAAAAGATCAGAAGTGAAATATGTGCCTTTTGATCAGGCCTCTCACTACATGGTAGCACATTCTTCTAGCTTTCTAGTTTGATTGTTTGGCTGCTAATCCTTAACCTCTATCTGTACTGTACTTATAACAGTAGTGTGGTCTTGTGTCTCACCATGTCCATGTTTGGATCAAATTATTCCAAGTTGGACCTCGTTATAATGGTTCATTGGGCTGTTTCTAAGGTAATACCATATCTACAAATCCTCCTCTCCCTTAAGCTTAAAAAAAAGAGGGGAGGGGAGGGGAATAGAAAAACACTGCTAACTTTCATTTGTGTTTGCCCTAGGCTAATGTAGAGGATGTGCCGATGAAGGTTTATGCAAGTGCTCTGGAAGTATTTATTGAACAGCTCTGTCATCTTTTGTAGTTCCTACATGGAACAGAAAGTGGCATATGGTCTGTTATTTGAAAAATGATGTATCAAAAGATTCAAAGCATTGGTCTATGAGTCACCAACAGAAAACATTTCTGGAGTGGGAACAGAAGTGTTATGTGTAACCAGCTTATCATAAGCATCTGACATCGGAATATGTTTGTTGGTCTATGCTATGAGGTGTCAAAGAACTATCTAATTGGTTCCTCATTGTTCCTTGTGTAGATCAGTCTGTTCTAGTCATATCCTCTTGAAATTCATCTTTTCTTTTAGCTGAAGTTGTAGAGGGAAAGTACACCATTTCTTGGAGTATCTATTATTATTCCATTGTTTTTTTCCCTTCCTGTTGGGGGGTGGGGGTGTGGTGTTATTGTTACCAAACATGGAATATATTTGTGAAATATTCAACCATAGAACATGCAGTTGGTGATCTAATAATAGTTGGTGGATGGTTTTTTATTGTTAAATTACTTTATCTAAAGCTGAAATTCATATATTTTGGCTCCATTCATTGTGCTTGCAGTGGTTATTTATTAGAAGAGATGAAAATGATCTGGGCCCATATTCCAATTGGAACATCACAGGAACGTATAAAGGTTGGCACATTTTCTTCTAGTTATTTTTCTATTAGTTAAACCATGCTGTCCTTTTAAGCATAGGCTTCCAAATATGCTGTAATTTGGTTTCTGATGTTTCTTCACCTTCTTTATGTGTCTATCTCTAGGCAGGAAGGTTGAAGGTTTTGTCCATGAAATTCATTAATATGGTATTTCTAATGTTTATCTCCAATTGTTTCGGCAGGCACTTGGAGCTTCCAAGATTCCACCAAGAGCTCTTCCAGGTTTCCGGATTTCGGAAAATCTAATGGAATTTCTATCTTTGAATTAGTTAGTACCCCAACAAAGATCAGTGGAGTCCATTATGTGCAAGTAAGGACAATGTTTCATTTCACTGTTACTGCATCATTCATTTCCTCTATTTATGTGTAGTTCATCTGATCAGACCCCCTGGGAGTAGGGGAAGGGCTGCGTACATCTGACCTTCCCTGACCCTGCTAAATGCAGGAGCCCTGTGCACTGGGTATGACCTTTTTTCTTCGGATCAGATGTTCTGTAAGGGATTAAAGTACCTAAGTTTCATTTTCCATAAAATCAGTTGGATTGATAAACTGTATTGTTTTCTGTGAAGTAAACTTTCTAATGCACTTCTGTTAATGATTTTGTTTATGTAAGGGCTGGACCACTTCTCTTCAGCTCTCTATTGCTTATGATGATAAATAAGTTTCTTCTCTTGGCATATCTTTTTTGCTTCTTACTTAATTTTGTAACTTGAAGTGGCTTTGAGTAGAATGGAATGATGAAACTGGGAAGGCCTCCTGAAAAGGATTGCAATTAAAAAGTCCGATACTATTGATAAATTTGATTTCCTGTTGACAATTAATGCTGTTTTCTTCCATTACTTTGTGGGTGAGATATCTTAAGAAGGTTGTATGCTCTCTAATGTTACAAGCATATCATTTTAAGTGTTTTTCTGATTGTTATCCATTTTCTGCTTTGTGGAGACCACTATCATGTTTATAAAGCTGCATTTGAAAAACTTGTCATTGGTACTGATGTAACTTTGTATGATCTTTTTTTTTTTTTTGGGGGGGGGGGGGGGTGAGAACTTTGTATAATCTGATACTTATAATATTGCGTTTAGGATTGTTGATCTTTCTCTGGTTTCATATGATTTCCACATACATTGACAATGTCCGCATCTGTTCTTCTTATCTTCTATTGGGAATGTGAAAAGAATATTTAGCCTGACTCTTAAGCATTGGTACTAACATAAGTTTAAAGGGAAAAAGAAGAAGAAGCTCACTTGTGATGGAAACCTTCAAATGGGTGAGTGTTTGGACTTGAAAGGATGGAATTGGAAATGAATGGAGGACAAATGGTTTACAAAATAGGAAAAAGTCAATTGTGATGATGCAGCCATTTACACTGAAGATAAACAGATGCACCGGTTAGTGGGTAAAATGGAAAGGGAAAGGCTGTAGGGGATCTGGTTGGCTTAGTGAAATCTCCCCCCTCCCAAAAGAGGAGGGGAAAAAAAGGAAAAAAAAGAAAAAAGAAAAGAAGTTTTCTTACGATACACATCAGCTTTGATCTGAAATAGAGTGGAAATGGAGAACAAGATTTCTGTATCTCTATCTGATTGATAAAACTTAGTGCGTTCGTTAATAACCTGATAATGTTGGATTCCACTAATGCAAACTCCTAATTTCTCTGGTTTTTAGATTTTCTTATTGTGGAGGGGGCTCTTGGCCCCCCCTTAACCCAAAAACCACCCCCCCCCCCCCCCCCCCCCCCCCCCCCCCCCCCCCCCCCCCCCCCCCCCCCCCCCCCCCCCCCCCCCCCCCCCCCCCCCATATTTGGCTGTTTTCACACAACCCAGCACACACACAAGGAAGACAATCATCCACTGCTTAGAATTTATGATTTAATGACTTATATAGAACCTAATGGTTGTATATTTTTTTCTTGAAATTTGAGATTGCGAGTCCTCATTTGGGAATTTATTATAAGTTGATAGATGTTACAATTACAAATATGGGTAGCCTTAGCAACGAGGGTTGGTTCAAAAAAAAAAAGGACAACGGTCAAAAGGCCTTAAATAAGCTAAATACCCTTTGAACCCAGTTGGGACAAATCCCGGATGGGCCACCGAGGAGCCATATTACTCGGGATCTCACCGAGATGGTCGAGTCTCTCTTTTCAAGGTGGCGAGATCTCTCTCGGGGGGGAGATCTTCCAAGAATAAATATCAACCATGCTGAATATGCCAACAAGAGAAATAAAACTTGTGCTACTTAATCTTTTGGTAGGTACATCAGTTAACTGGCCATTGGAAGGCACATGGGAAAATATTCAAGCGGTTAAACAACCCAACTTCCCATGGGGAGGTCTTGGGTTCGCACCCATCCGGCGGCACATAAATTAGTAATATTCCCCCCCCCCCCCATAATATCAACTCGCCAGCTCCAAAAAAAAAATAAAAATTCAATACTCTCTTTTAGATAATGCGACTGTCAATCTCCACATGTTGGTTCAATCATGCTGAACAAGATTTTGGGCAGGTGATGCTGATTGCAGACATACTGTCAGAGTAAAGGTGCATAGGTATTTACATACTAATACAAAGTCTTGGAATAAACCCTTTTGGCTATGATAATTCATGAATTCCAAAGGCCATAGCCCAAAACTCTACCTCAGCGCTGGACCTTGCCATAAACTATTTGCTTTCTTTGCGACATAACTAGGTTACCATCATAGTTTTCAAGGCGTTGCCTAGATGGCGCTTTGTTCCACCTGGGCTCCTTGGTCTTGTAGGTAGGCAGCTTAAATGCCTTGGTCACCTAATTGGTGTTGACTTGGATCTTTACCCTGTCCACCACTTCTTTCACTTAGTGGTTGTGACAACTAGGGTTGCCATCAACTTTGGTACAACCTAGAGGTAGATCTCTGATCATCTGTAGATTCTGTGTTACTAGCCCAATCTGCTTCTTTATCCTAGAGCTGACTTCAAGTATCTCAAGATTCTATACACAATATCAAGATGTGAAGAATAAAGATCATTCATAAACTAATCAGGCTAACAACAAAAGCTATATCTAGTCATGAGTAGCTTCCTTTGGCCATGGGTCCACCATCTTGATTCTTGAGGTGAGAATTAGGCTTTGTTTGACAAACTTACACCCAGGAATACCTGTCTTTGTCACTAGGTCAGGAGTATGTTTCCTTTTAAGAGAGAGAAATCTTTTGAGTAGAGAAAACTAGTTCTTTGCATACAAAATTTCTTAGTTTCCCCGTATCTTTTATCTCAGATCTTCAGGGAAGAAATCTCAGCAATATTACTCCCTGTAATGATGATCTCAATGACACAAACACAATTGATCAGGATAGTGACATGAGCAATTGCCTTCTGTCTAAAAGAGTATGCTCTTTATTAGCTTGTGTGTAGGCAACGGAGATAATGGCTTTGTGTAACCTTCCAAACCATGTTCCAGGAGTGTATAGTTCAAGAACTTGAGCTTGAGGTCCATCTTTGCCATCTGAAAATAGCGAGGTGACTGGAGATCTTGGCAAGCAGTCAAGTTGGTGGAATTCCCCCCCCCCCGGCACAAACACAAAAGAAAAGGTTTCGACTCGAGGGGTATTAAGGGTCATGGGGCTGAAACTTGCTGTCCAGTCTGTTCAAGGCCTTTTAAATACAGTGGTGCCTTCAGATTTATGAAAAAGAAAGTGTAAATAAGAGTTCAGCTTCTGACCCACATTGGGAAGTGTGACACTAAAATGAAACCTTTGAATAGCCAATTGTACACATCATTATGTCAATACATCATATACTTGTAATAGTAGTATATTAGTGTTCAAAGTTCAAAGTTCAAACAAGTCTAATATGTTACAAATGTTCATAGTTCAAAGAGCAAATTGCACTGGCACCCCAAAATGGATGCCTTAAAGCACTGACACCCCACTTTATGTTTAAAAAGCACAGAGACCCAAAATTGGATTTTCATTGGATATATTTGTCCAATTTATCACTGAAAACCTTTCATTCACTGTTTATTATAGGGATATTTTTGAAAATAAACAGTAGTTTAACTGTTTTCAGTGATAAATTTGACAAATATATTCAATAAAATTATAATTTTGGGGTCTCTGTGCTTTTTAAACATAAAGTGGGGTGTCAATGCTTTAAGGCCTCCATTTTGGGGTGTCAATGTAATTTACTCTAGTTCAAATGATGATCCAATCATCAAAGTTACAACTAGAGAATTCAGATGAGACTAAGCATTATGCACCAACTCACTAGTCATTAAGCAGCTCCTCCAGCTCCTACTTGCTACCATCAATAGCTGCTTTGATCAAGAATCTGGCAAAATAGGTGAAGTGGCAGCATGCTATGAATAGCCTGGGGAAACCTCTCTGTCTGAGCAAGATTAAGTCAAGATATCTCAACTCAGTGGAGTTGGGATGCTTTGTATGGCGGAATGACTCAGCCTAATCGGGACTCAGGCAAGATTTCATGCTTTTCTGTATCGGCCTATATCTCGCCTCACTAAGTTACAAAAGCAAGGTCTCACAATTTGTCCCCCCCCCCCCCCCAAAAAAAAAAAAAAAAAAAAGATGTCTCACAATATCTTGTACTATGTAGGAGAGTACTTTAATCTGCATAAAGCCTGGTAAAGCTTGCCAACGTTTCCTTAGTGGCAAATTCAAGTGGATTCTCCATGTATACCTCTTGAAGTTCTCCATGCAAGGATGCTTTCTACCTCTAACTATTGGAGATCTCATCCTTGATTTACTGCATAGGAGAGGATAACTTGCATAGTCTTCATCTTGGCTATTAGTGCAAAAGTTTCTTTTATTGAACTCCGTAGGTCTGGATGAATTCTGATGCAACCAATCTAGCTTTGTATCAATTGACAGCCTCAACAACTCTATGCTTCACCAATGACACCCATTTTCACCCTAAACCTTTTTTCTGAAAGGTAGCTGAACCAATTTCCACATGTTGTTCTTCCCCAACACTCTCATTTATCGATTCATTTCCTCTTTCCAGTGAGAACTAGCTACTGCCTTCTTCCAAGTGTTCGGAATCGATACGGAGGATAATGAAGAGACAGGTTGGAAAGTATGATACAAGGAGTCAGGGTGCGAGAATGACAAAACGACCAAAAGGACCACGGAACAACTCAGATGAAGGACGAAGAAGAAAAACAGAAAAGGAAGGCGAAACCGAGGGAGAACAAGGATAGGAAGAACAAGACAACAGGCAAAACAGCAGAGCAAAGAAGAAGGAGGAACAAATAAGAGAAAAAAGAACAAAAGGACCCAAAGCAGACACGGCCCCGCAGGGAACGAGGACGAACACCAACACCGACAAACACAAGGGCCCAAGAGGAGGAAGCAGCAAGCAAGACACACAAGGGCCACCCAAAGCCATAAGAAAAGAGACAAAACAAAGGAACACCAACCACAGCAACACCACCACCAAAAACCACCACCGACAAAGGAAAACCCGACAAGAGCACAAACCCGCCCATGACTAAACAGACGGGCAGGCAGACATAAAGCAACAAGTGGGCAACCCACAAGCAGCCCGGCCGGCGTGGACAACCGGCTGAGGGCGCATGGCCTCTCCTGTTGCGCCTCGCCCAAGGGCAGGGGCATGTTCTGCTGGATTTTCAAAGTAATTGGTAAATTCATGTAGGATCATTTTAGAAATAAACTTACCAGGCAAGGGAGAACAATGTGGGGCTTGAAATTGGTAAAGTCCGATTGGTCAAGACTCGAGAGGCAGCAAAGGGCTAGAGATTTCACTTCATTACTTTTTTCTAATAAAAAAATATTTTAGCAAGACTTGTTGGCATTTGAGGTCCCTTCTCCTGACTGCTGGCTGTTGGTCCTGTCCAGCAATGTGAGGTTTCTGGTTGGTATGCTCCTTCTCCAACCATGGGCTATTCCTATCCTGTTGCACCTTCTTCAAGTACTCCATCCTCCAAAATATTTTCTAGTGAAACATCCGTATAGTAATTGAGAATGGCACCCCTTCACCTAAACTATTCTCCTCCTGAAGAGGTGAATCAGACAAGTAAAAAGGATCTTCCTCCTGAAAAACCACAGCGGTGGTATCAAACAAAATTTTGAGAAGTAGGGTGGTTGCACTTGTAGCCTTTGTACATAACTAAATACCAAGAAATATGCTGCTATGCCCTTTGGCATCAGGCTTGCCATGCATGTGATGATTGTGGGCAAAGGTGATTCACATGAAAACATTGGATGGTACGGCAAGGAGGCACAACAAATGTGGATTAACCATGACAAGATACAGGGACAACGCTGGTCCAGCATGCGAGATGGCATTTTATTTATAACATAAACATCCAGAAGAATGACTCCACTCAAAAACAAGTTGTAGAATGCATAGAAAACATAGGGAATGAGCCACTTCTAGGAGATGGTCGATTCTTAGGTGCAGCCAATTTCTCTGGGCACGGGTGTCAACGCAACTAGTCTGATGAATAGTACCATTATCACATAGGTAGGATTGAAGATCACCAAGCATGTATTCATTACTGTATCAATCTGAAAAATATTATTCTGGCATCGAACAGTGTTTGAACCATCCTATGAAATGCTTGGAAGCAGTGAGGTGCATCTGTGCGTGAATGAAGCGAATAAATTCAAGTAGCCTGACTAAAGCATCACGAAAGGTGACAAACCAGCAAACCAGAAGTAGATACACATCATGTTGAGCCCCCCACACATTAGAACGAATCACACCTAGGGAAGTGAGCTTCAATTACTAGGGATAGGATAAGTGTTATGTGCGCTTTGAATTCTTGTGTCTTTTTTGAAAATTGACGTGCTTTGACATATTTTAGCTGCCCACGCCCTTTGCTTTCATCACTGGTCCCTTGCTCAGTATTTTTTTTTTTTTTTGGGGGGGGGGGGGGGTTTGGGGTGGGGAGATTTGCAAGGGTGAAGCCCCTGTGGTATGGTATTACCTGACCTGAACCTGTACACCATTAGAGAATTTTTTATATGCCTTACTGTTCTCTTGTACCGTGACTACAGTCATAGTGAGATTTGGTTATTTTGAATTAGGGTTTTGGGTGGAGTTTGTAAAGCTGTTTTTGGGTGTTATTGAGAGACCTCCATTGTATCCTCCCTCGCATAGTGAAAACTTCTTCAGGTTTGCTCATGGACGTAACATATCAAGTTGGTACATGAACCATGTCAAATCTGTGTGTTCCATCTTATCTGTTTTCTTTTCTGTTCGTTACTTCTTTGTTGTTCAATCTAACAATAAGTATGTCTAGTCTGCTCTGACAATTGACAAAGTGCAATAATAAAAAATAAAACCATCCAGATTACAACGCCTAACCAACTCTGGAAAGAGTATCTATAAAGTCTCAAAGAAGGTGACCCTACCAATGATATCATCAAAATAGATATAATAAAGCCTACTGTGGATGACCCAAGAAATGAAGATGACACAATAGATGAAGCCGAGGAAGAGTTCTCAAGCTTGTATAGTCCAACACCCTGTCTACTGCCAATCATACGGCTCGTTTCCATGCCCTGACAAAGACAATGAAAGGGGATAAAGCGATTTTACAATTTAAATCCTGGTATGAATACTATGGACAAAAGATTAGTAGAAAAATTGCGAACATATAAAATTCTAGGAAAGGGATACTGTAGAAAAACAGATGGATGGATCCCTTGCCAAAAACAAAGGAAAGAGACCCATCAGTCACATGAACTTTACAACTACCTGAAAAAGGATATAATAGGAAATAAAATGAGAGGTAGATCCAGTCATGTGACTGCCTGATTGGTGGCATGGGAGCCATTTATCCAAGGAATTAAATTGACTGAGGCACTATTTAGTCATTGAAAAAAGAACAGGGAAGGCTAAATGATGGGAGTGTAGCAAAGGTAACAACAGCACTGGGTGGTGTTTGGAGAATCATCAGCTACAGTAGTATGGGCAGCCTATTTCCGCAAGAAGCAGGGAAAAGTTGTGGAGCTTTCAACAATGTTCTTGTATCTATTTTCTCCTATACATGATAATCACATTTCACCAGAAGACGGACAAGACCAGAAGTGACAGCCGTTCAAGCATGAGAGCCAGTGGAAGAATTCCCAGAAGATGAGCACCGCCAGAGTAGGGGGCTGACTGTTCCATGGGCACAGTGTGAATCATAGTAGTACTGTAGTGCATAAGCCTGTTTAAGAGCTGGAAAGGGTCTGGGTGAGAACATGAGCTCGTATCTTATCATCAATCAAAATTACCAAAAAATTATACACGTGCAGCTTGTCTTCCCTTTTTTCCCAGGTGCATGTGCATGCATGCGGGTGTGTGGGGCCGTGTTGTATACACAGAGCTTTTTTTTTTCCCAGTTGTGAAAAGCAAGAGCATCAGTATCACAAGTCACATTGAATGAGAAAGAGATGGCTTTTCCAGGATGAAATGAAACATTTAATTCATGTAACAGGAAAAAGATTTCACATTCCTTAGTCAGAAAGCTATGTGGTCATGAAAGGGGGAGTAAGTGTAACAGAACTGACGGGGTGGTAGAGTTGTGGAAACACTTGTTTCTTCCATATTTTGGACCTTAGCTCTATGGAACAATATGCTACTGCTGAATCATGGAAGAGTTGAATTCTTAGATCAAAACACTATGTAGGGATGGTATGAACTGCCTAAACAAGAATTCTTGAACGGCGAACTATTGGAGTCTATTACTCACTACATCCAAAAATTTCCATTAATGAAACATGTAGAGTACAGAACTTGCCATAGACCAGACATGTTATTGTTATTTTGGGACAAAGACAATTCCTTTTGTTACAATTGATGATTTTTCATGTGAATATAAAAGCACTGGGCATCATTGCCCACCTTCGAATGGGACAACTTAGTAGCCTTCCAAACTGTGGCAGCATTGTCAACAAGGAGACAGCCTTTGGCAGTGGCAGGATCAATAGAGTTGAGGTAGCCCATAACCAAGTATTTTTTCTCTCCCACTTAATCTGAGTAGGACCTAACAATGCGAGGTTTCACAGATGCTACAGTGAGATAGCCAGTGAAAATATAGGAACCAACAGCATGAGGGCAAGATGAGTACCACTTTGAATAATTTCTCCTATTGCACTTAATGGAGTTCATAGGGAATGAAAGAAACATGTTCATGCTATTGAATGAAGCCCTTCATTCTGCTGATCACACAGCTAGGGCTTTTTTTTTTTTGGGGGGGGGGGGTGTTTATGAACACAAAAATTCACCACATAAAATCCTTAAAAGGAAAAAGAAAGATTTAAGCCATAAACATGGTAAGGCCTTCGTGGGAGGGAGAAACTCACCACCAAGGGGAGAAATAGATGAAGGCAGGTAAAAAAGGAAGGGGGCACAAAGGGGAGAAGGAGGTGCTGGATGAAAGAGAAACAAGGAGAGGGGCGGATGTGGGGCTGGCTTGCGAAACCAAGAAGAAGATGGGAGGGGGAGGCAGTGGCTGGGTAGGGTTGCGAAAGTGAGAAGGGGAAGGTGGAAGCAGAAGTGGCACTGAGGAGAAAATAAAGAGAGAGGGAGATTCTAGGTCTTCAAAAACATGGGACACCCCAAAATTGATTTTTGCTCTGATGCCATGTAGAATGTTTGGGAATTGAACTTATGTTAATAAGTTGATGTGACACAAATCTTCTTCATTTTAAATAAGCAGTAAAGTGTGCAGATTACACTAAATTAGAGAAGCATAAATAAAACTCTATGGACAATGATACCCTTGTACCCATATTATGACATTTATGAATTAGAAATTGGGATTTTGTCAGCACCTGAAGGCCTACACAAAAGTTGAGTATCAAAAGCGTATTTGTTGTCTTGCTTCACATTTGATCTACTTTGCTTATAATAGATTTTAGTTTCATGAATATAATTTTGTGTGAAAATGGATGCTTGTACTAATCTTTCATGATAATTGTTGTTAATTGCCAGTTAACATTCAGTCCTTAACATGTTGTTTGCAACAGGGAGTGCTTATTTTCCAGGATGTGTTTGAAGACGAGCGTGGAGGTGCATCTGCTCAACTGCGGGTCGAAGGTGTATATATATGGCCTTTCAGGCAACTTAGAATGGTAATCAGTAGGTAAACATTCAGTCCTTAACATGGGTTGCATAACTTTTTCTTAGCATTGTTGGCACAAGGTGTCACATGAAAATAAAGCAAAAAACAGTAGAAAAGATGTTTATCCCCATTAACATCTTTACATATATGAAATAGATAAATTGAGGTTTTTTTTTTTTTTTTTGGGGGGGGGTGGGTTGTCTCTTCTTTGTGGATGTTTGCCCTGGTGTTGGTCTTGATAGGGCATTAAAAGCAGGCTCCAATATTCAGTTACTAAGATGGCTTTCCAATAAACAGATCAAACTTATGTTATAAGGTTTCAAAAATGCTAAGCTGGAAAAGGTTAATATGATCATGGTGGGAGATCTCGCTCTCAAGCGAGATCTTGAGACTCAAGCGAGACCGCCGAGATGGCGAGATCCGGCCGAGATCTACCAAAACATGGCGGTAGTCTCGGTGGCCCATCTCGGTGGGTTTTAGGGCTCTGGTTGGGCTGAAACTTGGTATTTAGCCTATTTAAGGCATTTTGAACACATTGGTGGCCTTAGATTTGTGAGAAAATAACCCTAACTATGTCTCCTAAGTCGACCCTATGTGTAAAATCAAAATTCTGGGAAATGCAAGGTTAGAGACTTAGAGTCTTAGTCTCTTAGAGTCTTAGAGAGTCCGAGAGACAGAGACAACATGTAATATTGTAATGGAAAGATATCAAGTAATTCAAGTTAATGAGTTATCATTTATCAACTATCAAGTATCAACTATCAAGTATCAAATACACTAACATTACACATCAAGTATTCAAGTCAACAAGTGATCAAAGTTCAAACTATCAAAGATTCAAAGTAATAAATTGTTAAATACTTAAATGTCTTCAAAATTTTACAACCATAAGAATTAAGAAGATTACAACTTACAACTTACAACTTACAAGACTAAGAGTCTAAGACTAAGAATGTCAAAACTCAAAATTACAACTTACAACTTACAAGACTAAGACAGGTAGTATGAGTATCACTCAGCATTCTGCATCAATAATAACAGAAAATTAAATTTTTTTCCATGAAAGTGTAGATCAAAGCTTGATCATCAACATATATTTATACCACACTCATACAATCATTGTAGAACCTTGTATTTGAAAAAAATCAAATTTGGCGGAAAATCTTACATTTCTTGAAGATCCCTTGAAATAGGCTTGAATCACTACAAATATGCTTGAATTTATTGTTGTAGATGAGTTGATGATGTTGCTATGTTGAATCCCCAACAAATTCCGGCCAAAAATCGAGTTTTCCGGCCAAAATGATGCTCCAGAGAGAGAGAAACAGGCTAAAAAGCCCTAAAGCAGCAAACGCAGATCTCACCAGAGATCTTATCTCGCCACTCACAAAAAGCGAGATATCTCGCGAGATCTCCCACCATGAATATGATAGCTATTGGAGTCCTCTGTTCATATGCTTCCTGTAATTGCTATGGTGTTGGGGTTCTGGTTTTTGGTGCTGCAGTCATTTTAGTGGCATCTAACATATGTTGGAACTTGGAAGATCCTCAATGGATGTTCAACATTTAACATCTCAATACAGAAGAATGATCAATGATGCATTGAAAAGAGGATTGATGTGGGTCTGTCAACAGTGACAGGGAATAGTGATTCATTTGAAAGAACAATATATTGGAAGTGGGAGGGTGAGTTTATGTTTACATGTTCCTTCTACAATTATTTTTGGAGTTTGGGAATAGGAAACTATATGGAATTCAGAGAGCAGTGGACCACCAGTTCTATATTTCCTGTTTATGTCAAAAGCCTTCAGATTGATGGATGGTTCTGAAATTGGTGATCAAAGTTTTTGGACTATCATCCACTGATCCAAGAAAGTTTATGTCTTACATTTTGGTTTGGGTTATTTTTTAGAATTTTTTTTTATAAAAGAAAAAGAAAAGAGAAAGTAAAGAGAAACAAAATAGAGAGGGGTTGAAAGCTACTTTAGTTTTGAGACTTTCTTGTGCTGGTATTATTTTGTTGCTTTTGTTTGCATAACTGCTCCTATGGGTAAAGTCTGGCTATTCTAATTTTTAACCTGACTTTGTTTACCCGCTTTAGTCCCCATAATCCTTACTATCAGGGGGAAAATTTTGTCATTTTTCAAAATCTAAGATGAACCAATCATGTTCTCCTTTCCTGACATTTTTCAGCTGAACTGAAATATCAACCGTTACTTTGTCTGCGATCTTTATTTTTTTCCCCAGCCACTATCCTTAAACATCAAAGTTGAACAAATCTTCCCCTATATTAACTGGGGCCTTGATGGTAAGTTGGTGTGGAAAGAGGAAATTTGCAACATTGCTTAGAAAAATAAAAGGGGTGGCGGGGTGGGGTTATCTTGGAGAAATAGAAGAAATCAAGTGAAAGAATCACTATTTGCAGGACGGTAGTTGCAGCAGTAATTGTCAATTTTCCCAGTTACTGTTGTTGTCTCCATCAATATTTCTATTATCACCAATGCCCTTTCACTGTTGCTGTGGGATGTAATCGTTGCAGATAAGCCATGGAGAGTGGGTAACACTCCCTGCCACCATCTGTCATCATCACTATCAGATTTTCCTTTAGCGCTACCTCTGTTGACATTGCCAGGGAATTGGATGAGGGAAGAGCTGAGAGGGAGGTTGCTCTAGGGATTGGGGTCGGACTCCCACATGGACAAGTTCTTTCCTTCTTTTTCTTTGTGGGGGTTGGGGGGGGGTGATGGATGACGTGGAACTGCCTTCCTACCTGTGACTGTTGGGATACCATAAAAATGGGTAAGAATGTAAAAATGTCCAGTTGAGATTTTACGACACCTTCTGAGGTGTTAACAAGAATAATAACCTATTACTTTTTCTATCAAGGGAACAAAGTAGAAGATATGTGATGGATTTGCCTGGGTACTTCCTACAATTCTGTCAGCTGGTGACTTTAGATCAAAATAATTTCATTCGTTCAAAGTTTGCATCCCACTTTGGGCATGCACTTGAGGATGCTAGTTGGCCACTCATGTAGACATCTCAAATTCTCATATTAATGACCTATGCTGGGAAATTTTATACCAACACATATTAATCTTAACCTTGAAACATCTACTTCTGTAAACCTAGAGGAATACGACCGTTTTCTGTTTGCTTTAGTTCAAAATAAAGAAGTGTATCAAATATACCATCGTCCCAGTTAGTTGGGACAATCTTTTGTTTTGTGGAGCTGCCCTTGTCCTCTATGTTATGAAACTTTTACCAATGATGATGCAGCTTAAATATGTGGACCTTGTTGTGTATCATGAAAAACATTTGGTTGTCTGGGTTCTTGTAATTGATAGTTTTCTTTGATGCTACTTACAGATTTCTTGATCTTGTTAAACCTAAGCTTTTGGGTTCCATTCTTCTCTTTGTAGTGGAAAAGAAGTAGAGCTGGGACAAGAAGAAGATTATTTTCTGGCTACTCCATATCACTTGGTAACGAGCCAATAGTTTCACTTCATGAATTCTTCTGAACCTCTCATTTTTCACATTGTATTAGAACTATATTCATCCTAAAGGAAAAAAAAGATACAAGTCTTAGCTGGTCTCTATATGCAACAATGCATTACACGTGCTTGGTGTTGGTACGTTGCATGTGAAATAAACTGTGGTTATGTTTGTTGTTTTAACTTTCAAAGGATTGCATGCAGTTTCACATCTATAGAAACAAAGCATCCAGGTAGTCTAGAAAGTTCCTGTGTTGCTTGCTACCTATCATTCTTCATATGTATAGCTATTCCTTTGTTAGCTTGCTCTGGTTCTACTGGCATTACCCTTTTCTTTTATATGACAGTTACATGGTGTTTGAGACTTCAGAATTTTTAGAGTTTCGAACACACAAAATCTTCCCATTTCTTGTTCTAGGGAAGTTTTATTTTACATTTTTCAGAAATCTTTCAATTGCATGAAGAAGCATTAGAAAGAAACCATATATTTCAGTTATAATTGAAGTCAGAGGTAGAGAAATAGGACGAAAATTGTTGAATACAACATTTTGATACACAGTATACAAGAATCTCCAAATAATGAGGGCAACTATCTTGGTGTCCCAGACATTCTATGATGGGACTTGGTGAAGATTGTCAGTAGTCCAATTATAAAAATCTGGACATTTATGTAACTCTCTTCCCTCCACACCCCCCCCCCCCAAAAAAAAAAAAAAACCCCCAGAAAAAAAAAGTGTGAAATGAGCATTAAAATAGTGGGTATATGTGGCATCAATGTATAAAACACCCAAGTAAGTAAGTTCAGTCATCCCTTGCACACCCAAACGGTCTAATAATTCCTTGCCTACTTAATAAATGGGTAAACTTTCGCCTGTGACTTTCACCTTGCAATCAATCTGGTCCAACCAACAGTTTATTTATATCAGAATAACTTGCCTGGAACTTACCTTTACAGGTTTGTTTCAGGTGAGGAAGTGAACAAAAGAATGTTATTATCATCTTGCATATGTAATTGATCAGCTTTGCGTACATGATATCGAAATTTACTTGTTATGCATCTTGTTGCCTTGAACAGCTGGGAGTTTTCTCATCTCAGGTTTTTCAAAAGTCTCCTATTGATAAAACTTGGCGAAGGAAAAACTGTAATTTCTTCACCTATTCTTTTAAGAACAACTCTGGACAATACATTCATCTTGGAATCATATTTTATTGATGATTTCATTCTTTTGTATTGCAGCACCTATATATGACCTGGAGAAACATTGTAATTTAGAAATTGCAGCTCAAATTACACGTGTATCATCAGGCCAAAGTGGTATCTCAGTTCATTCAGCTCTGGCTTCTGTTCTCTTTCCATTACTTGTCTATGAATTTTTTGCTTCCAGTAACTGTGTATAACAACAATGTCTCTTATCAATTACTAGAAACACTTGCATAAGTTACGTACTTACGTGTTGTAGCTTTAAGCTCTTCTGAAAACCCAGAATGGCAGAAAGACATCTGCAAAGTATGCATGACTGTAACTGAAATGATATCAATACAACCTAGCCAGTATTTATACTGTGATATGATACTTCTTCTTGCCATATTGGGGAGCCATTCTAGTCTGATGAGACACTTAGGTCGAGCAGTATGTATGCAATACAGACTTCAATGCAATCTCTTGATGTCTTTCTATGCAAACGGCTTTTTAGGGTGGGTCTTGCAGAATTATGCATTCTATGGTTGCTCATTCTTCTTGCGTAATTTGTGTGTGGTTCAGGTGGGAGGGGGGGGGGGCACTTAGTCAAAAGAAAATTGACATGGCCTTTGATTGCTGTTTTCCTCTTAATGCAAGACCAGGTCTGTCATAGTCAGCTGGAACTAATTTCACAACAGGATCTCAAGAACCACTGTGAAATCATTCAAGGTTAAGGAATAGTCAACAAATCAATATTCTCAGATGAAGGTCAAACTCTACAATTTAATCACCAAGAATGAGGGTAGACACCTTTCAGAATATTAGAGAGAGATGATGGACAGTTTGAAGGGTGAGTTAGAATTTCAAATCTGAAATCAAATTTCCCACAAATGGAAGAATCTAATTAAATCATATCAGCAGGTAACCCCCAAAACTTTAGTTGAGCTTGCACTTCTTCATTGCTTATCCTATGCTCAAAAGATGGATTGAAATCAAATGGTGAGATATAGATAAAATCACTCAAACTTCAGACCTGAGTATCACAGATGTCAGAGCTGAGGTGATTTTCAGTAGAAAGAAATCTGACAATCAGAAATCTTAGAATCAGATGATGACAAAAATCAGGTAGAGTGGCTCCATTGGTTAACCCTGTAATATTCCAAAGTTTGGGATCCATGGGAGTAGCAGAACAGGATCAGTTGAATAGACATTATATTCTGGAAATTTGAAGTAAAACAGAGTTGCTGCAGGTTGGATAATCTACTTATTTACCCTATTGAAACCATGGATCTAGGGTTAGTGGTAAAACTGTAATTTTCCCAGAATGTGGCTGCCCAGAAAATTCTAGCAATAGGTAGAGGGGTTTTAGGGGTTTCTAATGTTGTTTAGTACCTTCTGAAACTCAATTTCAGATCTGAATCCTTTATTACTTTGAATCACAGATTTGAAATTTAAAATTCAAAAGTAGCTAGGGTTTTGGTTAGGGTTTGGGAAGGGCTAGGTTTAGCTGTATTGCTGGACTAATCTGAGAATACTACTGTTCTGTAAGTTCAGAAGCTATCTCAGAGAAGCAGGGACTGGAACTTGGGTGTTTAAGAAATTTCTGGAGTTTCTCAAAATTCTGCAGATCTCTCTTGAAGAAGATGAAGTGCAGAAATTTCAAAACCTAGAGGCTTTTGTGATTCTAATGAGGGAAGAATGGTTTAGAACTGAGCAGGGAATAAGGGAATCCTAATGGGGTTGGGATTCTGAACCCGTGGGGAGGAGGAGAAAAGGCAGGGGGCCACAAATTCTAAGGGGAAGGGTTAGGGTTTGCTGGAATTGAAGGGAAGGGGCTGAGGGTATTTGCGATGGGGTAGGGAGGGTTCTCTAGGCCTGCACAAGAGGGGTTGCATCAAGGAAGCTAGGGTAGCAGTATAGAAGGGATTCTAGGATTGGACAAGTAAGGAGAGGGTTGGGGAGGGCCGCACAGGGGGGGATGGCAGGGGATGGATGGGGATGCTGCTGCACTTGCTTGACAGTGGAGTTTGCTTGCTTGAATGCTTTGATGAATGCTTGAAAGCTGCTGGATTGTGAAGAAGATGAAGTTGCTTGAAGAAACTTGAATGGGAAAACTGATCATTGGAGAATTCTTTCCAAAACCTGTCGAGGCCCCCTCAAAACAGGAACCCTGTTCCTTAACTCAAATTTCATTTAATAATCCAGACTGAAACTTACAATTTAGAAAGAGACTATTTATAGCCTAAAATTAAAAACTCAGACTCAAACTGGGATATCCTTAACTAACGAGATCCAATTACAACTTAAATTGGACTCTTATCCAAACTTAATAGGGAATCGAGTTACTATGAGATTACAACCCTTAGATTGGAATCTTATACTTCAATAAGTTATCCTTTTAAGCACATGCCAATGAGATAACTTAAAGCAACCAACTTAGGATTCTTTCAAGTTTCAAAACAACTCAACTCAAAGTAGAATACTCCAAGCAAATCCAAAACAGACTCAAGCTACCAAACTGGACTCAACTAAAATTTTAGAAAATTCTATTAATAATTCCAGAAATAAATGAGGTAAAACAAGGGCCAAAATGCCCAAAATACCCTTCATAGATGGTTCGGCCAGCCTATTGAAGCTTCTTGGATCCATCTTGGGGGCCCAACTTAGGGTTTCAGACAGGGAGGGTCCTTGCGTTCACATCACCTATTCTGGTTCTGTTTGAAAAGTACAGATTGAACATATTTACCTTGTTCTGGTTCTGGTTTGAAGAGTCCATATCAATGGAAAATATTACTAGATAGAACATTGGTTGGATCTGTTAATGGTGGAAGGTTAACCTCTTTGCAGTAGTATATCAATCAATTAAA
This sequence comes from Hakea prostrata, assembly GCF_041222555.1. NCBI lineage: Eukaryota > Viridiplantae > Streptophyta > Magnoliopsida > Proteales > Proteaceae > Hakea > Hakea prostrata. Next base: position 15,918,419 of record NC_142608.1, read on the forward strand.
ATTACCTGATGCAGATCCAACTCTGAATTGGATTATTTTCTCGGGGAATCAACCTGTGGTTGATAGATATGGGTGTTTGCCTTTGTCCCACTCAGGTTTATGTGGTCTTGGTTATTTTATGGCCCCATCTCTTTCTCTTTAATATTTGTTTTCAGATTTGGAGGAAACTTCCATTAAACCTGCAATTGACCTTCTCCAAGGTGCTGCCCATTTGGAAAACCCTAAATGCCCATTAAAAGAATACAAGACCATGTGAATAACCTTCCTGTTTTTGACAGCCCTTGATTGGAAATCAAATGACTTCCAGTGTTCAAATTCCCATTAAACCATCTTGGAACCCGAAACCTGCAACTGAATAATTTGTGGGGTTTTATTAATCAGACCTGCTTCTCCTTTTGAGGAAGTCGTCTTCCCTATTAGGACTCCATTTGATTCTAGTTACGAATCTAGATTCCTCCTCTAGACCCTTTACATATTAATTCCTATATTTTCTAACTTTTAATTTCTTGGACTCATCCCTAGGGTTTCAAACTTATCAGTCCTTCCTTGGGCCGGCTGCACATCATTACCCCGAAGCCCCAAGCAGAGACCCTAAAAAATCCCCTTTCACACCCCATGCCCAAAACTCCCATGTTGGTATTTCCCTAAGATCTTGGTGGACTGGTCTTGGTTGAATCCTTCAATCCAAGGCTGCATTAAAATCTGGTTGGTGGTAAAATTCAGAATAGAAGGAAGAAGAGAGAAGAATAACCTAGTTCAAGTCTTGCATGTCTCACCACCACTGCCTCTCACAGATCCCATGTCAAAGGCAGCTCTTTTTTTTTTGTTCAATAATCAAATCTTTTTATTTTATTTTATTTTTTTTTTTTATGGGGTAAATTCAATAATCAAATCTTGCTTGGCTAATGAAATGAGCCTGACAGATTATTTATAGGAAAACCAAACTCCTATTCTAATTAGGACTTATGGGTACTCTATGTAGCTAAATATATATAATAACTTAAACTGAAATAAAATGGAAATTAATTATGCTGTTCCTACTTGAACTAGAAAAGAAGATAAAGCAACTATTGAGCTAATTATAATCCCCACGAGCTGAATGGTCCAGCCTTTTACTGGCCAGTTAAACTCCATTGACCTGGTCCTTAAGTCTTCCTTGCTGGTTCCTGTGGCTGTATTTAAATCCTGTTGCTCATTCACTCACTTGTATTCCTCTATTTTCACTTCAGATGTATTTTTTGGATTTTGATTGCACAACCTCAAGAGTGTATTATACTCAACAGTCATTTTTCTTTTGGGTGGGTGGGGTAACGTGGATCAGTTATATCTTGAAATCTTTTCTCACCATTTGTTTGTCTCACATGTGCTCATGTCAGTCAATACATGATAGCAAATCACAAACCACAACACAAAGCAATATTTGAGTTCAGCTGTGTGCTGACATTCACAGTGCAAGTAACTTTCTGAGCTACAATTCCTATCAGGCCTTTGTATAATGCACAATACAATTGTTCAATCACGTCCATTGTCAGGAGCATGGAACTCATATATTTTTGCTTCCACAACACAGGAGCCCACCCTTGGAATTTGTATCATCCACTACATAGGAGCTTTGACCCCCAATATAAAATTCAACCTATCACTCACTATTAAGTATAACCCTGTTACAGTTGTCATGCATCCGTTCAACAATGTTTACTATCAGTGATTAACAAGCTTACAATGAAAACCTAGTGCACGGAATCTACCCTTGCCACAGAGCAAACTTATGTTCAATGACAGAAAATAAACAATTTACCCACTGATTTCTTTGTTTCCTTTCTTTAAGATGCATCTCTTTCTTGTTTTTCAGATACTTATATACACTTTTTTGAGATTTGTACTGTTATTTTAAATCTAATGGATTCAAACAGCATTTAATCAACTGCATTCACAATATCTTCATTCCACAACCCATTTTTTTTAATGTTGAAATCGCAATGTTATGCATTGCAAAGCAAGTAACTCCCTTTTCTTGTTGATGGAATTAGAACTTATCTTTATTGTTTTTTAGTAGTATATTCTTCTTGTTAGGATTTGCTGAGTCGCTGATTTGCATTTGCCTTATTGTAGATGGAGATCATGAACGTTATCAGTTGCAGGGATTAATAGAGAGCCAAACTGTTGATGATGAGGGGGAGTGCTTTTCTTCCATAGTGTTAAATGCTACTTCTGTCAACATTGAGGTCTACTACAACAAAGCAGTCAACTATACTTTGATGGTCACCTTTGTATCCTTTATAGATCATAATTTGAGTTTTTCATCAATTCATTGCCACCTTAGTTCTATACCCCCTTTTGTGGAATCCTTAGCATATTCTTTCAGGTCTCTTTTCTTCAAGTTCTTCTGTTAATTCGACAGATGGAACATAGCAACACTCAATCTGTAAGGTTCTCTCACAAATTGTTGAAGACCTTTCCCAATTATATATACCCATATATGTTGATATAACCCTTCTTAATGCTTAAGCTTTTGTGGTAATGGTTGTAAGAACTTATATATCACAGAAGAAAGTCCATAATGATAGCATTCTTTTACAGGGAGCAGCTAAAGTTTCCATTTTTATGATTGGGCAACAGGCCATCATGGATGCTTATCTTTGTCTTCTACATCTAACTGCAGGCATATTAGTTGGTAAGTTGTGTGGAACGTCATCATAAGTATAGTAGCTAATGCAATAAAATGTTCTACATGAATCCAGCCAATTTGAACTTGGTGATCTAGGCGCTATCACTCTGGTGGTGTGTTTCCATTGCTTTTTGTTGTTTATGTAACTGTGCTTACTAACCAGGCAGTTGGAAAAAGAAAAAAAGAAGGAAGCCTTGTCCTTCTATCTCTTTCTCCCCACACCTCTCTTTCTGTTCTCTTTGCAACTCCTCCATCTCTCTCTCCAGTGTATTTGCTTGTTTGCCATTTGTCTTTCCAAATTTCTGCATCTCCTTATCATGTGCTTTTGTTTGAAAACAATACAAGCCTAAAATCTCCGATGGTGTATGCTCTTCTCTGATGATATTGTTTTAGTGGATGAGCTAAAGCAAGGTTAAATCCATATTTAAGTTTAGACCTAACCTGTTTCAATTGATAATGAAGTAAAACATTAAACGTATATTGAATATGCATAAGATATAACTAAGACATACACACATACGTCATCAATAGTCAAATGTCAAATACAACTCATGTTCAAACTGTGCAAGAATGGGAGTTTGCATGATAACTTTAATTCATAGGAAATACAAAACAAAGAAATTCCTCTAGAGTATAGACTAACAGAGGCAGTTATGTCGGCCTCTCTCAATCCCACTGTAATTCCACCTGGATTCGATGTGCATTGTGCTCTGATTGACACAGGAATCCCATGTCATAGACTTCTAGTAGAACCAGACGTAATCTGATACCATAGACATTTATGTCACATTATCAACAAATTGAAGGTAACCCAGTTTTAGAGTTAGGGTTCCTAGGATGGTTTCCCTAAAATTAAGGGATTGCCCAGAATTTTCCCGCAAAGAAATTAAAATTATTATGGGATGCCTATGGGTATCTAAGAAAGTTGTTGGAAGCTCTTAGGAGGGATATGGGTTGGTAGGGAAGTTGTTGGGAATTCTTAGAAAAGATATGGGTTGCTCTGATCTAGATGGGAATTGGGGATCCTATGGGATGATAGGGAAAAGTTAGGGATTTAAACAAACCCCAATGGGTGGAAACTTTGGATGGAAAACATTTCAACTTGTGGGATGGGGTGGGGTTTTGAAGATCTTGGGCAATCATTCTTTCTTCTTTTCTTTCTTTTTCTTATTTCTGATCTGCCACAAGTCAGAAACAGGGGAGGGGGGGGGGTTAGGGTTTAGGGGTTTTTAATGAAGAAAATGGGATTGCAGAATTTTTTTAGGGTTTAGAGGGGAAGGGAGGGCTGTAACCTATGATTGAAGGCAGGGTATCGGGAAGGATTCTAATCCCTAGTAGGGATAGGTCTTGGGTAGGGGAACCCTGGGGTTTAGGTTAGATATTCTTGCTTTTAAAATTCCTGAATTTCCTGAAGTGCAGCAAGCTGTAGAGGAAGAAGAAGAAAGAATTGAGAGGGGGGAGGGTTGGGAAGGGTTTGGGGATGAATTGTGATGAGGAAAGGGGAGGTGGAATGTTGAACTAGGGTTTCGGACGGGTAGGGGAGGGTTGCGGATGAGAGGAAGAAGAGGTAAGGGGTTGGGGATAGGTTGGGGCTCGGTACTTGTGTGTGTAAGGATGCTAGGGGTTCTTCACAATTCTGCAGTTCTTCAGAACTCTACTATCAATGGCTGCTGCAAGTTTCCTCAATGGGAACCCATGGACCTCTCATTCTTGCTTCTTCAATCTCAGATTTATTTCATTAGTCATCAACTGAATATTGCATTTTAGTGAGGCTTATTTATAGCTTAGAAGGAACTCACTCTAGGACTCTAGTTTAGAAAATCAAATCAAACTAAAACTCCTACTTGGACTAATCGCTCATGCTCACACAAGGACTCTTTAAATCTCACTCTAGAAGGATCCAAATTGGAAATTTAGAGCAGATATGGAATCCTTGTATGGAGTAGAACAAATCTAGGGAGATCTCAATTTAGTAATCCTAACCTAAAAAGGACACTTATCAAATATTGGCTCAAACCCAAAAATGAAAATAGATCTAGGGTCCCACAAACATATTGGACCCAACTAAACCCCAAGTAGACTCAACCGGAATATAGTAAAATTACAAAAATACCCCTGTTGGTTCTAGAGGGCTGTAAGGTATGGGGAAGCTACACTAAGCCCTATTTCAGCCCTAATCTGGTTCACATCAGATACGTATTTTGTCCATTGGCAATTATTGTAAACTTGTGTGATAGACGTATTCCATTAAAGTTTAAAGGAAAATTTTATAGAACTGTCATTCAACCAGGCTAACCAGCTATGATGTATAGTGCCAAGTGTTGGGCTATTAAAAATAATCATATAGATAAACTCAATGTAGCATAAATGGGAATGCTAAGATGGATGAGTGGCAAAACTAGGAAGGATAAGGAATGATCATATTAGAGTTGGTCTAGGAGTTGCTCTCATAAGTGATAAGTTGTGAGAAAATCGTTTGAACTTTCAACGGAGGCCTTATAAATGCCCCTGTATGGAGAAGTGATATAATCCAAATTGAATGAACTAGAAGAGCTAGGGGCAGATCTAAGAAAACCTTAAGAGAAGTGGTGAGAAAGGATATGCATAGCTTAGGCCTTGTATCTAGCATGGCCTCAAACAAAATTGATTGGAGGGCAAGAATCTAGGTAGTTGACCCCATTTAGTTGGGACAAGGCTTATTGTTGTTGTTGTATATTGTACTTTGTCCTTTTAATACATGATACATTTTACATCTTACTTATTTCTAGTGTTTTTATACATGAGACATTTGACTGTTTTGTTATGCGTCTTTCGCATGTCTTGCTTTTTCTCTTGCATGATATGATGTAATAGGTTGCCCAATACAGATACTGTAAACCTTATTTATGAGTGTGTACTGTTTATCATCTGGTCTCTTGTCTTATTTATGATTTGTCTGAAAAGTCTTATTATCTGCATGACAGTCTACTTGCATTAATTTAAAAAAAAATCCAATTGTTGTGTGCAGAATCCCTGTTTAATGCTTTTGCCACAGCTGCCTTCTTCAAGTTTGTTGTCTTTTCCATTTTTGAGATGAGATATCTTCTTGCGATATGGAAGGCCAGTAGGCCTCTGAGCAATGGAGAAGGCTGGGAGACTGTGAGGCGAGAGCTTTCCGTTCTTTACAGTCGTTTCTGTAAGTACATCTTCTGGATGTGATTTATTCTATTCAATACTAAGGGTTTTTTTTTTTTTTGGTGGGGGGGGGGTTGATGATTCAAAAGTCCCAAACTGATTACATGCATTCTCTGATCTGAAAGTTTAGTTGAGCATGTTTAAATGTTCGACCTTTTATGTAGGCTGTAGTAGGTATATTTCTCCTTTAGGCAGTCAACCAGGCAGCTGCAATAACATTTCCTCTTCATGCTAGTTTGTTTAGCTACTTTTTCTGTAGGCCGTCAACCAGGATGTTGCAATCTTTGTTGGCACTTGAAATAATATTTGGACACCTGAAAAAAGTTTCAGTTGTAGATGGTTATAAAAATTGGGTCTAATTTTCTATCAAATTCATTCTGGTCATCGTATTCATGTTAGTGGTTCTTATTTCTCGATTGTTGTATTTGGACTTCCCAATATTTTCTATCTGATTGTTCTCTGTACAATGTGATAATCAGTGTGTGAATCTGCCAAGAAATTTGTTGAATAAAAAAACTTCACTGCTTGTCTATTTTTTCTCTCTTCTTTCGAAATTTAAGTCAATTGCCAATAAAATTATACATACATTTTAATGAGAAGGACAATTCCATGATGACCCTTTTTCCTAGGAGAGGTAATTTCAGTGTGTTTTCTTTTTGGACGAGTAAATGATAAAATTATTAAGTAATTTTGGTGTTTGTTTTTCTTTGTCAGTTATTATCATTATTTGACTTTGATATGGTCTTATGATGTGTTGCCTGATGTATGTTGAATCTTTGTATTGAGAGTAATACCTTTATTTGCAGATGGGATTCTTCTAGGAGGAATTTTAGCCATGTACGAGTTCCATAATTATCTACGGCTGATCCTTTTACTTATGTACTCCTTTTGGATACCTCAAATCATCACCAATGTTGTCCGTGATTCAAGGAAACCATTACATCCTCATTACATAGTGGGCGTGACAGTCACACGGCTTGCAATTCCATTATATGTCTTCGGTTGCCCAAATAACTTCATGCGAATTCAACATGACATGAACTGGTGTATATGTTTGGGGGTGTTTATGGGACTTCAATCATTAATTCTGCTTTCTCAACACTACTTCGGATCTCGATGGTTCATTCCCCATCAGGTTTGATTTGTTTCACATTATTATTTTTATGCAATTCTTAATTTTATTATTTATTTTAATTTTTTGCCCTTGCAACCTGTTAGTTGTGGGTTCATAAAATATTGAAGACAGCCTTTCTAGTGAAGCAGGAGTTGAGGCTGCCTACATATCCCTCTTAGAAGTTAGACCCTGCAGTATCTGGAGCCTCATGCACTGGGAGAGGACACTGTTTTGAAACAAAAAAAATTAGACGATGATTATGTCCTTTCTTGTTTTCTTCATACTCAGTGTCGGTCTCTTTAATTTAGATTATCACAACCTCTTCAATATTACTTCTAAATATCAAAAGCATGCTAGTATTTTATAACAGAAAATGTTGTTTGTCTGAGTGATGGGGGGAGTGGGCCGAGTGGCATGGCAAATTGTCTTTGGAATTGTGTGTTAGAACTGCTTAAATTCAACTTCTACCTGACAACCTTCTGGTTCAGGATATGTATGATTTGGGGAGTAATGAGGTCATTTCTTTGGGCTTGGAATGTGATGTGTTTCAGATTCAAATTGTCCCTCAACTGATTTTGGTTTTGAGTATTTGGAAGGGAAGCAGCAAATGTTGTAAACCAGCCCCTGAGAAGAAAATTTTGATCATACATGTTTATATATGCAAAATTTTTGCATATGGTGGTAGAGTCTACAGCATGTATATTGTAGTTTTATGTATGGTACAAAATGCAAGGACGTGATTAGCACAAAAGCTGAATTTTAAAGGCATATTATCACACCCATTTTAAAAGGCGATCCCCCTGTTTTTTCTAGACACATGCCTTGAAACAAAAGTTGCTGCCTTTTTCAATTGTTATCACTTAATCAGACACCTTTGCTTTATTAATACCCCTTCAGTTGAATGTGTGGTTCCGCCTTGTTCACTTTTACAATGACATGTTGACTTTTATGGCTTGCCTCTCTCAGGTAGTTGTGTGATTAGCTTCTTTGCCCTCCCATTTGTTATTACTTGATAAATTCAGCATCTGCAATTAGTTAGATGAAGAAAATTAGTTCCTTTTATTTGTCTCTTTCTGCATCTATGTTGGTATGCTAAGTGAACTGTGATCATTGTTCTGAAACCAACTCTTCTTTGATGGCTAACAGATTTTACCTGAGAAATATAGCTACTATAGAAGGTTTGATCAGGGCACAACTCATGGTACTGACTGTGTCATTTGCATGACTGCAATTGATCTTGCACAACGGCCAAATGATTGCATGGTATTTTTTGAGATCTACAGGATATATATTTTCTTTTCATGTTCTTTTCAGATTCTTATTCTCCCTTTCCCCATATATAGGGTGACAATTTTGGGAGCCATGAGTTCACTTTTATACACATTCTTCCACAGGTGACACCATGTGACCATTTCTTCCACACGGGTTGTTTACAAAGGTGGATGGATATAAAGATGGAATGCCCAACTTGCCGGCGTCCCTTGCCACCTGCGTAGATCCCCCAGCTCTATCTGTATATTCGTAGAATCAACTGACACTGTTCACACTTTAAATTTCCATGGTAAGGAATGGCGTGTGCATGAACTTCTTTTATAGTTTTCAATTCCTCTACATACCTTTCCAAAAATAATAATAAAAAAATCCCTGTACATACTACTTCTGATCTCTCCCCCTCCCCCTTCCCCCAGAAAAGAAAAAAAAAAATTGTTCTTCGAGTTGCTAGTTGCTTAACTGTCAATATTTCCGTTACAGGGAGGTGAATAACATCAAATTCTGCATTATCACTTCCAAACAAGGTATAATAGATACAGCATTCCAAATTCATGACTTCTGGAGGCCTCTTGGGGCTGTTCATGTTTGTCACGATTTGTTGTATTTTCCACATAATGTAAATACGGTTCAGATACAATTTTGTCATTTACATAACAGGGATGAGTTCTCCCCAATTCTGTATTTTATTCTCTTTGGGATAGGAACCCCCTGAATGCCTTGGAATTAATTAAATTGAGAAGAAAATTTAAATGAGCTTGTCTATGAATTAGAATTCAAAATAGATGTTGCTTCTGCAGTGGTGAAAGATGTTCATGACTTCATGGTAAACAAAAATCAGCCCCTGTTGGGAAAAGATTAAACCTTCCGCCAGCAGATTTTTAACATGAAAAACCCTTTTCAGAATAAAAGCTGAAAAAAATAATTATCCTTGTAATCCATCAGTCCTGGATGTGGAGCTCAATCCTCTCTTCTTCTCTCCAGCTCAGCTCCATTTTCTGGTTTCTAGGTTTTGAATATTGAGGAGTTGGAATCAATACTCCCTTCTAATTATGTCTATGAAATTTGGCAATCTCAAATGATGAGGATGCCTGTCCTTGTACTCTCCAAGAATGGTCGGTTTACGACCAAGAAGGCAGCTGCATTCATTTACAGCAATGGTTCAGATAAATTGTTTGCTTCGGAAGTTTAGAATACATCGAAAATGAACTGTTTCTAAATTTATTTATTTTTGATGAAGCTGAAAAGATTCATTACTAGAAAGTCTGTCACAACCAAACTGTTATATCATCCTGTGATGGAATTCGGAGTTGATCCAGAGATGGCGAATTGGACAACAATTCACTTTGGCTTGGCTAACTCTAGATGCAATGCATTCCAGGATTCGCTTCATCTTTTGAGTTGAAAGTGTAGGAATCCACCTTGCTATAAACATGCTGCTTTTCAAAGTCAGATTGCATTGTTGAAGTTCAGAAAGTAAGAGAAGGATTTATATGTTAGTGTAATGTAATTCTCGTGTACTGTGTGAGAGGAGCACTTGATTCGTGTAACACGTTAGAGCTGGGAATGCATAGTCAATATCCAGAAAGCTCAAATGTGTTTTGAAAATTCACTAGTAAAGAAAGTATGCCCAAGTGTTTCATTGGATTTTTTTACAGATGGGGCAAACAGTAATAATGAAGTCCATTTTCCGACAATGGAATTGACTAGTAGGCAATTTTTTTAGTACTCTGCCAGAAAAGCATTTTGTATCTTGGATGCAATTCGAGTTTCCTGCGAAAAAACAGACCACCACGTGAAATAACTTCAGAAATATTAGCACGAGAAGGAAGGTCTAGAGTAGTTTCCGTGCAGAGAATTTGGAATTTTGAGCCATGTATCCACTTCAGCAGAGGTCATGTTTTACATCATCTCAGAGACAATGAGTAGGGAGAATCGTTGGTAATACTCCATATAATTTTCAATTCCATAATTAATAGGAGAAAGATCCTTACCTGGATTCGCTTTCTTAAATTATAGAATGTCTGCAACGGAAGTAAACTGGATCTACGTCCTCGTTCCTCCACCAAAGCTCCACTGAGGTGATTCCACAATCACTAGGAAAGGGAACAAGTTCCACAATGCCGTGTGGAAATGATGGTAGAGAGATCTAAAGAAAATGGAAGGAAACCTCCAATGGCTTCTCCTTCCTGCGTTTCTTGGAGAAAGGGAGAGAGAGATGGGAGCTACCTTTATGGGAATTCTCACGAACGAATAATTCACACTTACTCTCAAGTGATGCGGTGGTTACAAATATATAACCTATATTTTGTAACCGCCTAAAAGTATTTTTCCAGTTTTGCCCTTGGGCATTTAATTTATTAATATAATTAAAAATCCCAACATCTCTCACTTTCACAAGGGCAAGTGTTTATCTCTCTGTAATAGTGTGTCCTAGACACACATGTATATCCTAGATATACACATTCGATCTCTCTGCTATGTATCCCAGATACATAGACCTCTTGTGTCCCAAACACAAACATCCACAAGTCATATTCAAATGGGTTGTGCGACCGGTGATATACCTGCACGTGTGAGCCCCAAACTAGAAACCTTCCCAGAAAGCTAGTATACCATAGTGTCCTAGGTTTATTAAACTCACCAGACTAAATGTATCTCGATCCTTCTGAGAGATCACCTTCTTGTCCTTAAAATGTTCACTACTGTAACACATATAGTTGGCGTAAGCAAACACTTTTAGGGTGCAGTTGAATCAAACCTTTTCTTTTGCCCTAGACCATCACTACACTTAGGATTGACTCCTTTCCCAGCAATGCCCCTTTAGGTTGAATCAATCATGACCATAGGTAACACCCCAAAGTAGCTACATCAAACCTTTTCGTTCATGATGTCGTCGAAAGTCACTAAAAACACTTATGGACCATAAGGTTTAGGACTCACACAATAAGAGGAGCAGGGATCCATCCTCTCATTTCCAATGATCGCTAAGCACACATAGTATGACATACATGCTATAGTGGAGAATTCTATACACAATAGAATGTATGTCCCTCTCAACGCCATATAGGTCTTAGTCTAGTCGCAACCTCTTGCGCCTAACCTGAGTTTCTTTATTGTCGCCACCCTAGTGCCACATAAAGTACTCGCACCTAGCTCCTATATGTAACATGAATAGTGGGAACATTCATGTCGATTCTCTTCACGATAGAGAAACTCATATTGATTCCAAATCAAGGCGACATCATGATTATAAATTAACCTACACAAAGTCATTCACAATTCGTCTCATCTCTGCTCGCCTTTAAGGTGCCAGAGGCGAATGTTTGTGTGAGTGAGCCATTCTCTTGCCTATTGACATATCTTGTTTTATGTTAGAAGAACACAATCACACAGAAAGTGAATAAAATAAATGTTGGAATGAACTCATATTACTCATTACTCAATAATAAGAAAGTTTCAGTATGAAAGTAGGTCACAATCTAGGCAAGCCCAAGGATTTTACATGAGAAATAAAAACATCCTTGGCTATAGGTTTGGTAAGAGGGTTAGCTACCATCTGACTAGTAGATATGTGCTTAAGTACAACTTTCTTCCTTGCTATAATGTCTCTAACAAAGTGATATCTCAACTGTATATGTTTGGTCTTCCCATGATACTTGGGATCCTTGATATAGCTCACAGTAGACAAGGGCAGCCTCTTTGGATGTCATCACAATTCTAGTATGTCGAAGGAATCTCCTCAACCAAACAACCTCTTGAATTGCAACTGAGCATGCCACATACTCTGCTTCCATGGTCAAGAGGGATATACAAGTTTGCTTCTTGCTACACCACGAAATGGCCCCGCCATTCAGCAAGAAAGCATATCCAGAGGTTGATTTGCGCTCATCAATGTCTCCAGCTAAGTCGGCATCGTTGTAGCTAATTAACTGCAAATCCGATCCTTGGTAACACAACATGTAGTTGCCGATTCCTCTGAGATATCTCAATATCCTCTTGACTGCTTTCCAGTGCTCTATGCTTGGGTTTGATTGGTACTGACTAACCAAACCCACTGCATAACAAATATCTAGCCTAGTACACATCATAGCGTACGTAAGGCTACCCACTACACTGGAATATGGAACTCTTTCCATCTTGATTTTCTCCTCTGGAGTCTTAGGACCCATATCAAGGCTCAAATGCAAACCCTTCTCCACTGGAGTATCAATTGGTTTGCAGTTGTGCATCTGGTATCTCGTCAAGACATTGTCAATATGGGTCTCTTGAGATAAACCCAATAATCTCTTTTGCCTATTTCTGACAATCTTGACACCAAGCACATAGCTTGCTTCACCCATGTCCTTCATATCAAATACGAAGGACAACCATTTCTTAATGGTTTCCAATAGCTCCTTGCTATTGCTAGCCATAAGTATGTCATCTACGTACAGTGTCAGAATGACATAATTACCATCATATCTCTTGGTGTAAACACAGTGGTCTTCCTCAAGCATGGAAAAACCATTTTCCATCATAGTTTGGTGGAAGTGCACATTCCACTGTCTAGATGCTTGCTTTAAGCTATATATGGACTTCTTAAGCTTGCACACTTTATGCTCAAGTCCATTAGCTTCAAAGCCTTGAAGTTGATCCATATAGATCTCTTCCTCAAGTTCTCCATTGAGAAAAACAAATTTTACATCCATCTGATAAAGCTCCAAGTCCAACTGAGCAACAATGGCTAGTATGAGGTAGATTGAGGCAAACCTAACCATAGGGGAAAAAGTTTCCTCATAATCAACGTCCTCTTGTTGGGTGTAGCCCTTAGCCACTAAACGAGCCTTGAATCTCTCAATAGATCTATCCGCCTTTCTCTTGATCTTGAGAACCCACTTGTTCCGAATTGACTTTCGGCCTGGCGGCAAGTCAACCAAGTCCCAGACATGATTAATTTTCATTGACTCCAACTCTTCCTCTATTGCTTTTAACCATTCCTTTGAGCTTGACCCCGCAAGAGCTTCCTGCACGCTCTTCAGTTCATGCTCATCGACTGAAATCATCTCACAGTCGATCTCTTTAGGAGTTACCATGTAGGCTTCATCCTCTATGTCGAAACGTCGATGAGGAACTAACCCGCGCCCACTACAACGCAAGTGCATGTCAGATTGCTCACCCTCTGAGGTAGCTATCACATCTGCACTCCCACTCCCATTAGGATCTTCTGGATGAACCCCAGGTTCATTATCCAGAATCTAAATCCCTGGAGTGACAAGACCACTATCTTGCATCTCAAAGAATTCCGATGATTCTTTGTTAACTCCTGAAAGAGATGGAAAATCATTCTCGAAGAATGTTGCATCCCTAGACTCAAGTTCAATTCTTCTCTCACTCTCATCTAGTCCAATGAAGACATGGCCCTTTGAGGGTTCAGAATATCTCACAAAGATACACTTTCTTCCTCTGGGTCCAAGCTTTCCATATTGGTGAGAAGTAGAGTGAACATATGCTGCGCATCCCTATACGCGCAAGTAACTCAAATCTGGCTTCCTTCCGGTCCACAACTCATATGGTGTAGAAGGAACTGATTTGGTTGGGACTCTATTGAGGATAAAGGTCGCAGTCAACAAAGCATCTCCCCAATAAGAGATGGGTAGATTTGCTTGCGCCATCATGGATCTCACCATGTCTAGCAAGGTTCTATTCCTCCTCTCAGCAATCCAATTTTGTTGTGGAGTCCCTAGAATAGTAAGTTGTCTAGATATCCCCTTTTCAACACACAACACTTTGAACATATCGGAGAGATACTCTCTACCTCTATCCGTTCTAAGAGTTTTAATCTTTTTATCTAACTGATTCTCAACTAAGTTCATGAATTTCTTAAAATATTATAGAGCTTCTAACTTATGAGAAATTAGATAAATGTGACCATACCGTGTATAGTCATCTATGAATGTGATGAAATAAGCTTGTTCTTTTCTAGTATGCACATTCATGGGTCCACACACATCTGAATGGATAAGTTATAAAGGAAGAGAGGCTCTCAAAGCCTTTTTAAATGGTTTACTAGTTGCTTTTCTTGCTAGACATGACTCATAGGTTGGCAAATCAGATAGTGAACCTTGGCCTAAGAGACCTTCTCTTGCCAACCTGTTCATCCTATCTAAGCCAATATGTCCTAGTCTAGCATGCCACAAATTAGAATCAATACACACAATATTTTGGCAAACAAAAGCATTACTAGGATTAGATAAATTATCAATTGTATCCAATACAATAAAACCATTATGAAGAAAACCATAACCATAAATTGAATCACCTAGATACAAAACCAAAGAATTGTTTTCAAATACAACTCTAAAATCATGTCTCAAAAGATAAATAACAGAAACAAGATTCCGTCGAATGTCTGGAGCATACAACACATCATGGAGTAACAGCGTCCGGCCGCCTTGCAAAACTAATCTGCATGTGCCTATGCCATGAACCTCCACACTTGAGTTGTTCCCCATCGTTATTCTCCTACTTCCTCTTGGAATACGATGGTATTCCATGAAGCTCGAGCGTTCCCTTGTTATGTGTTTTGTCGCACCTAAATCAACAATCCACAAAGGATTTAGTTCAGCAAATATAGTAGAACTTGTTATATAACAAGATGAGGTATAACACAGTTCATACCTCCTGCTCAGTGCAATCACGAGCAAAATGACCAGGCTTTCGGCACATGAAGCAAATCAAAGGTGATTTCTTCTTGCCAGCTCTAGTTCCCCTTGAATGCTTGGGGCCACTCTTGTTTTTGTTCCCGCCCTGGTTACTTTGCCTGGACCGTTGAGGTTGAGCTTTCTCCCTCTTGCGCTTAGAGCCTGCACCCTTACTAGTGCTAGCTTCAGCAGCAAGTACTTCTGTTTGAGGGGCATCGGCCAACATCCGATCCTCCTCTAGCTCAAGGTGCTTGGCAGCTTGATCAAAAGTCTTGACATCATCATCATGAGTCAAGAAGATCTTCATATGCTCCCAAGTCTTCGGCAGTGACCTGATGACTGCAGAGACTTGCTCCTCATCAATCTTTTGGCGCCCACATGCGCTCAACTCACTAATCATGTTTGACATGATGGTTATGTGCTGCCTCATGGTATGACCCTAGGGCATTTTATAATCTTCAAAAATGAGTCCGAACTGGCGGCCTCTTGTGGTGGAAGTCCCTCCACACTAGAACTTCACAGCCTCCCACAAAGACTTTGCAGTCCTATGATTCTCAAACCGAAGCATCAGGTCATCCCTCATGGAGCTCAAGATTGTAATCTTGGCTACCAGGTCTTTCCTCTTCCAGGCATTGTATGACTCAAGGTCCCTGCGATGCTGTGCAGTGGTACCTTCCTCAGGTGGGGACATGGTCTGGTTTATGGTTTCCAGCATATCCTGCTCTTCTAGGAGATATTGCACCTTTCGGTGCCAGAGGTCATAATTCCTCTCATTCAGCTTATCTCCTTTAGTGAGGTCAGCAACTTTGCTCTTTGTAGCAGCCATTTATTCTAGAGACATTATATGCAAGGTTGAGCTCAACTATTCTAGCATAAAACATAACACAAGCAACAACAAATCACACTAGCATAGTCAACCTATGGGATAAGCATTTAAACCAAAAGAGATGCTAACAAACATTCAATCAAATTCTCATGCAAACCCACATAGACTTATACACTAGTTCATTCTGTGCAAGAAACATGATTAATAGACCCATAATTAAAAACATTTTTAATAAAATAAAACATGCAATCATGTTAATGCTATGAGGTGATTCCAACAGAACACTTCTACCTCATTAGCTCCCATTAGGCCCCATTAGGCCCTCAATGCCCAAACATCACACAAATTGTCGAGCCATTGGTGTCTAGTAAATAGAAACACATTCAGAACTAGACAAACTCTTAGATGGATTCTGAGACGGATCGCCATCTGGGAGTCCGTCTGGCCTTTTGTGACTAGACAGACGACCGTCTGGCCTAGATGGACGATTTCCGTCTGGGTCACTGTGATCAAGCAAACCAATAGACGGACGTCCGTTTGGTCCACATTGACCAAATGACGTCATTTTTTCCAAATTTTTTTTTCTTGAACGAAATTTTTTCAAAAAATGAAAGAACACGTTTTTTCTCCCAAAAAATTAATCAAAAAAATATACATGAAAAAAATCCAGCAATCATTAAACAAAAATAATTCTCATGGATTATCAATCATGCAATTTTTCATAAGGGAGATTTAAAAAATCCTCCCACTTGGATCCGAACCAAAACATAAGGGTTTCTAAAAACCCTATCAATTCTCCCATGAGTTTCCTATTAAACCCTGGATTCTCCGTGGGTTACCATAAACCCCTTGATCCTCCCATTGGATCCATACAATGAAAATAAACAATGGGGAGGAACCAAGAAGTGGGAACCTGGCTCTGATGCCAATTTTGGTAATACTCCATATAATTTTCAATTCCATAATTGATAGGGGAAATATTCTTACCTGGATTCGCTTTCCTAAATTATAGAGTGTCTGCAGCGGAAGTAAAGTGGATCCACGTCCTCGTTCCTCCACCAAAGCTCCACCGGGGTGATTCCACAATCACTACGAAAGGGAACAAGTTCCACAACCCAAATGCCATGTGGAAAGGATGGTAGAGAGATCTAAAGCAAAGGGAAGGAAACCTCCAATGGCTTCTCTTTCCTGTGTTTCTTGGAGAAAGGGAGAGAGAGAGAGAGAGATGGGAGCCGCCTTTCTGGGAATTCTCACGCACGAATAATTCACACTTACTCTCAAGTGATGCGGTGGTTACAAATATATAACCTATATTTTGTAACCGCCTAAAAGTTTTTTTTTTCAGTTTTGCCCTTGGGCATTTAATTTATTAATATAATTAATAAATCCCAACAAGAATAGTCATGAAACAACTAATATCCCAGGTGCCATTTGAGGTTGCTTGAGATAACCATTTTATTTGGTTTCTATTCAGACAAAGAGATGTTGGAAAGAGTGTTGCCTCTCAGAGAAGGTAACCAACGGTTGGGTCCAGCCAGAAGGAGGTGTGAAAGTATTTTATATTATGATCTCCACATTGGCTGAAAGCTTGTCTAGATTTCGCATCCAAAAATGTTCTTCCAGCATCTAAAATCCAATTAATTTTGGAGTTCAAACCGTCTAGGACCTGCTATTCATGTGAGTCTTTATTTTCTTCCTCTAAATGTTGAAATAAAATCATGTTTTTAAGATTTCAACCCTGCCACAAATATCTCGATTCCACTTGCATAGAACCATTGAAAGTGCAGCTAGTTTTGCCTGCCAAGAATCATTAGGAAGGGAACCCCAAAAGTTGTTTACAAAATCACTGAATTGGGGATGAGTTAACCAAGCTGATTGAAAGGGGAATAGTTTCTTATGGGAGTTCACTTTGGGAATGAATTGAAGTAATAGGATTATGATCTAATCCTGTCGATGGGAGTTTAGTCTTGTTGGTGCAGATTTTGTTGGGGTTTGTGAGCCATGAATCTCACACCAAACTAAACCAGATTTGGCTCGATCTGAACTGGAACTCACTCTCTCTTGCAAGATAGAAGAAGAACTGTTAGAAATGGAGCCGATCAGCTGGATCGGCATTCCGTCTCTAACGGTCAAGTCAGTTTGGATTGAAGGATTAGAGTTGCATCTAGAAGCGTTTTGAATGCTTAAAGGTGGGAAAAGTGCAGGTTTTAGTGAGTGAATTTGAATGTCTTACCTTCTGTGCACGCTACAACCATATTTATGGATTCCTTTTGTTGACTCCCACTTTCCTTAATCGTGGATTGAACACTTTAATATCTAATGGCCAGGATTAGATCCTTGTGTGGCTTTCGTGTTGACCCTTTGTTTGGTTTGAACCATTGGTTGATCCTGACTGGACTAATAAGAATCGGGTCCAAGGTGATTTATTCACAACAAATCCCCTTTAGAAAAGGAAAAGATATGGTCCAATTGGGTGACACCAGGAGACGATCAAGTTTTTCTTTGATGAAGTTTGGGCCCTGTTATTTATTTGTCCAGGTGAAGGAAGAGCCATGTAAAGGAATATCGATTAGGCCTTTTGAATTAATGAGGGAGATAAGAAACCTTCCTGAGGAGGATTGGCAAAAATCTGCTCCCCCTTGTATATCGAAAACAACAAGCACTTTGTTAAAATCCCCTAATGCAAGGATCTGTGATGTTCTCCAAAAATTCAGATAGCTATTGCCAATATGGCATTTTGTCTTTTCCTTTAGGGGGTCCATATATACAAATAATCCAGCCTCTACTGGATTGATCAAATTCTAAATTGATTGCAATGGTTATGTTGAGAATTGAACAGAGGAAATTTTAGAGAAGGATTACCCAAAACCCATTACCCACCTTTTCTTACTACCTTCCCATAATAGGGGATTTGAGCAATAGAGTTAAAGAAACAGAGAGGGCAAGGAAGTTTAAGGTGAGAGAATAGTCGACATAAACCACTTGGCACTTGTTTCTTTCTTGTGAATCATCGAAAATAATTTGTGCAATTAGACGATTGGAAATTAGGTCGGAGTTGATGCAATTTCAATCCATACAACATCTATGCCAAATACTTTTTTTGTATTACTCGTAGGGTGTTTGCTTGTGTCTAAAAATGCTACTCAAGTGCACATGTTGCAATCACGTAGTAAAGAATAAGTAGAGTATCAATCCCATGGAGAATATTATCCTTGAATCTCAATGTAAAAGAGATATTAATTTAAACATGATTGACAAAATTACTTTGACTGATGAATTAATTAAACGAAGGATAGATGAATTAAACAAGAGATCCTAATTTGGAAAACATACAATGGAAAAAACTATAATAAGTCGTATGAATGTTGAAAATCAATTTTCCCCTTCCTGAATTTGGGTTGTGAATGTTATAGCAAAATTGCAACATAAGGCATATTAGAGAACCTGGATTGAAATTGCACGTGGGTATCTCCCAAACCACATATGCATTAACATCCTAGTTCAAAACCATCATATTCCTATGGGGAGTTGCATTAAGGATGCGAATTACGCATGGATTCCAATGGTGGTTACGTGATGTAGGTGACTATCCCTACCCTACCCACTAATTAGCTAAACCCACATAAGGATCAAGTTAACTCACGTTATTCAACATTGATCTAGCTCCAATTAACTTTTCAATTAACTAAAACCACAACATTCACTCCAGGATGGTCAATCAATAAATGAAATTACTCAAAAACATGCATGTTGAATGCACTAATAATAAACTGTGCTACAGTAAAATTACAACAAACTGAATAATCACAGTTCAAATCACAGATTTGAGTACTCTTATTGTCACATCCACTTAGCCGATACCCCATTGGGCATATCCGGGGATGTGATCCACAGTCCCAAAGATCAAGTATCGAGCAACCATGCCTCCCACATACGCGATAACACAATCATGAACGATAATAATCATGGTTTAAGCATATAATAAAGAATCATGAATAAAAACGGATAATCAGAGTGCGGAATAAAGATGATACCAAGATATATATAGAATCCAAAAGGAGAGAGAGTGATCAGAGGTCACTTCCTCACATAGCAGCGGAAAAGTAGCAATTTAAGTTAAGTTTACAAATCACATCAAATGAGTATATCAAAGAAAGTTAAATTACAGATCCGGTTTTAAAGGAGAATCCAAAATGTAACATTAAACAAATGTTTCTTCGGTCACATAGAACACATCCTCATAAGTGTAAATATCCGAAGTCCAAAACAGCTGCTCCAACACCAGTGTCGGGCTAATCCTGGTGTGCAGCATAGTCCTCTTTGGTACCCTCACAATAATCTTCATAGTAGCCACTACCCTGAGGGTAGTGTGGCTCATCATAGGGTGCTTCGAAGGACGTGCCATCGGACTCTTCAAAACCTGTAGGATAGTCTAACAAAGCAAATGCACAGAAAGGAATGAGTTCAAAGGAACTCAGCAAGGCAGTTAATCCATAATACATAAATCATATGATACAAGTCATAACATAATGCAAATGATATGAGACAGATGATGCAATTATGATTCTAACTCTACATATGCTAGTCTCTATGATAGACATGCTTTAAGTCATAGCACCATACTTCCTTGGGTAGGTCTCAAATCACTCTTCCCTCAACCATCCAGGTATCTTGGGTTCTCCGGTGTGAATTGGGTCCTGCATCCATCTCGGACAATTCCATGGTTGGGGTTTAGGTCATCATTCTCTCACATCACCATTGGTATAAGTATTGGCGTATGTCACGGTAAAGCCTAGCCCAATGCAAGTCATCCACTCAGTCATACCATGTCAAATCCAAGTACGTCCATTCCTCGCCTCGGGCGATCCTTTCCGGTATCCTTCACACTAGAGTCACGGATATTACTCACCGAACTCATCAACCCCATTGGTCATCCACAAATAGTAGACGGGAAGCTCTCACGTCCCCTCACGGATATGACTCACCGATCTTTGAGCGCCCGTGAGCCCAAGTCTGACTATTTGCAACCCTACCAACAATGGCCCATTTCGGGTATCCGTAATATGATATATGTCCTCTCACAGGTTGGTTACCGGTCTTGAGCACCCATCAAACCACACTACTACCACGGGTTGTTCGGTCTCAATACCCTTCCGATTCGGGTCTGACATGACAAGGACATCCTAGCCATACACCTAGACAAGTCCTATATATGTCATCCAATAATCCGGAAAAGCGTCGATGGACACCTTCGGAGAACATCCCATACTATTCCCTCCGATGTCCAAGGAAAGAAATGTCAGTAGGACATTCCTCAATCCCAAATTATATTTATCCAATCACATTCTCAATTCATCATATCACACATACATGATACATCATCATATTGAAAGTCATATCATAACATCACATAATTCAAGTGTAATGTAAATAACAATAATTAAATAGACATGATGTACAAGAGTAATTAAACATGTTACTACTGTTAAAAGACAACTACAGTAGTCATATGATGTCTAAATAGAATTGATAAGCAAAGTATATCAAGTTGCCAATCATCCTTGAATATACACATAGTCCATGTCATATGGGTATAATTGTCCTTACCTTAATGGAATCGGGAATAATAGCAAATACCACTTAGAATAGTCCCCAACTTAGTGCTTGAACCCTAGACAACATATATGCAACATTAGAGAAGGAAACAATCAAATCGGAGATCAAACGAGCAAGAGTTGAGTTGTTGTTTTCCTTTGGTCGACTAATTGGTCCACTGACCAGTCGACCAAGAGGATGAGTAATGGGCAGCATAGGGAAATTGGGCCCGAAATCGATCTTCATGGTCTCGGATCGATCTGAAATTTGGAGGGAATGATCATAGAAATATAGGGACACTATACAATGAAAATTATCATGATCCAACGGTCCAATTAGGAATACCCAAATTGAAACCCTATGTTCTATATGCTAACATCAAGAATTGAAATGGGGTTTGTTGCAAAGGCAAGGAATGATGGGGAATCAGCTAAGGAAATGATAAGAACTATACTAGAATCATTAACCAATAGTAAATCAAATCTAGCATGCATCTACACATCAGTTTAGGTTGATAAGACAAGTTGGAATGACAAGAATCATAGAAATGCAATGCTATTGATTGTATTGAATGCATAGCATAGCAAGAATGAAAAGAAATTAATGGAGATGAAAGGGAAACACATGGCTAAGTGTTTGCAAGGTTGCAGCACTTCAGCCATAGTCTCAATAGTGAAAAAGAGTGGAGGAAAGAGTAGATTAGAGAATGAAAGAGATGAATCATACCTTGAGGAAGTGAATGAAGAGGGAATGCAATGATTGAGACCAAGATCCTTTACCAACTTCGAGAGAGGGCTTTGGGAAGCTCACTCCTCGAGCTCTGGAGTGCCAATGATTAGGTTAGGCTTCTATTCATGAGTTCCCAAAAAATAGGGTTAAAATAATAGAGAATTTTTTAATTTTCGAATTTACTATTCTGTTGGTCGACTGGTTGGTCGACTCGCCAATCGACCAAGCAGTCGACCAAGCCTGAACAGCAACTTCAGTCAGGGAAATGGAAGGCCAGACTAATCCAAATTGAGTTGGGTTTTCTCCTACAAGTCAATCAACAAGTCTAGAAT
The DNA here is from genome assembly GCF_041222555.1 of Hakea prostrata. Classification (NCBI taxonomy): domain Eukaryota; kingdom Viridiplantae; phylum Streptophyta; class Magnoliopsida; order Proteales; family Proteaceae; genus Hakea; species Hakea prostrata. Next base: position 15,940,809 of record NC_142608.1, read on the forward strand.
AGATAAATACCTTCGGAACGAGATTGGAAGTGCATCACGTACTTCAACTACGCTCTCCCCCTTCTAAGTGCAGTTTCTCAGTGAAAACTAACAGTGTATCCAAGTAAGGGGCATCACTGTCAATATCCATAGGCTCTGAGTAATACACCGAATCTTCGACTAAGAGGGCCCACAAGTCTCTTCTTCCACTACTCCGGGTCTTCGGACCGACAAACACAAATGGATCCGGGTCAGGGTCAGGGTTAGGAAAGGGCTGGATTTCACACTTATCATCCCAATAAAATAAGAAACTAGTTCATATTAAAGTGCAAATACAGATAAATAAATGCAGTCATTAAAAGAGTTCGCTAGAATATAAAGAAGTAGAAACTATAAAACCCAATAGAGAACTAGGAGAATACTTCCACAATGCTCCAGCTCCCTATCTCCAGCATCTTTTCCTCTTGCCTTAACTCCTTTTTGCACATTTAGTTCTCCTTGTTTTCTTTCAATAGTTCATTTTCTTCTCTAGTTCCCTAAAAGTTTCATTAAGTGATAGGGTAAAAATGGATTGTAGGATTAGAACCTTTTCTTCTAAGATCAATGGCTAAGATCCTTCATGTTACGACAAGAGGAATATCTAATCAACTAGCCCTTTTTTAGTGATTTCACTTGATAATGTCACGTGTATCCAATCTGGAAAAATCATGCTGCCGCAATATTGCAGCATCTTTATCTCAAATTGTCACACCCCACCCGCCGGTCTCGGTTACCCGCCCGACAACCCGTGGGAGTGATCCGTCATAGGATCCACGGTTTTAGTCTATCAACAATATTAAATACAAATAAATATAATCAAGAGCAATAAATGTTCAATAAATGATTTAAAGGAATTACAGGAGTCCAAATACTCCAATAACAATAATAAAGGAAAGAATAATGAATACGAGTTCAGCGGAAGTAAACAAAAGAGTTATATTATCTTCTTTCCAGTTTTTTTTCTAAGGCTATAAACTTAGACTCAAGTTTATCAAGGTGAGGAGTCCTCCAGTTCTTCTCCATTTGCTGATCGAACTTTCTAACCACCTTCCGTCTCTGACCATCAATAGGTGCGATAAGTGCACTCCATGCACCCGCAGGAGCTCCCGCACAAGCTATCTCCATTTCCCACTGACGGTGTCACATCCTCTTCATACGGGATGGTTCCTTCATAAGAAACCAGTCCATCTTCCTGTATAATTCCTTATTCTATGCAGGCTAATAAACATATACAAAATAAAGGAGTGAGTTCTAAAGAACTCAGTAAGAAACAATCACAAAGCCCATCAATTATCCAACAAAGCATAAATACATAAATGATATGAATGAAGGCAAAGTATGAATGATACTATGATTTCTAACTATGCAGGTCTTTAACAGTTGACATGCTTTAAGATATACACCAGCTCTCCTCTAGGGAAGTCTAGTCACACTGATCCGGCAAGGACTGGTTACCTCTGTAGGGATCTTGGGCAAAAAGGGAAAGTCCACACCTGGCTCTCAAACCATGGCTGGGGTTAAGTCAACACTCTCTCACCAAGACCATTGGTAATGAGTACTAGCGCATGTCGGGGTTTCTAATCCAATGCAAGGTCATACTGGTAACATGTCTACATGAAGTCCAGATACATCCCCTATGGCACCAATCAACTAGGTTCAGTATCCTTCGCAACCTAGGAATGAGAATCCTCACGGACTGGCTACCGCTATTGGACTCCACTCGTTAACCCTATGGTCATTCACATATTATTGGGGTGGACGCTCTCATGACTCCTCACGACACCCGGTCAATTCCTTGGACGTCCATGAGCCCAACCCTAACATATGCAACCCTACCATTTATATGACTAACAATGGACCAATGTCACATCATTGTCATCACGGGTCACTCGGTTTCAATCCCCCTACCGAAAGGGTCGTAGCATGTGGGGTACCTAACCATGAACTTCTAGACTCTACCTAAGAATGTTATCAAACAGTCATGACAAGTCTGGAGACATCAGCAGGCATGTGTCCCATTCCACAGCCTTCTGATATCCCAAGCTAAGATATCCCAAAAGAATACCTCTTCCATCAAAACCATATACTAACCATCATCAATACATAACATTTATAATCAACAAAGTATATATGTAAACAAGACAAACAGCAGTAATATAACAAGATTAATATATAAGACATGAATACAACATATATAAAGAAATACTAATTCTAACAGACACTGGACTAGCATGTTCAAGTCAATTCAAAAGATAGGATTGATTGTCCTTACCTACATATAAGTAAACTGTCCGTAAAAAGAGATCCGTTAACTATTACAAGACTTTCTTTTCAAACAGAGTATACCTAAACACAATGTTACAATATTATATGAGTTAATTGAATCAAGGTGAATCAAAACCAAAAGTCATTTGGTCACTGTTTACCAACCGGTCGCTCGAGCCGGTCGCTTAAGTTGAGCGACCGCCACTAGTGACCGCCCCAAAAACATAGAGTTTCAATCCAAAACTCAGGCTTCTGATCACCCGTCTTCAATCCGGATTTCCAGTGATCATGACCTAAATCTCGAATCTAACACTCCCAAAGCCAAAGGGTGAAGAAAATCCTACAAATTGCCATCATTGGGTTACCCAGAACTCTCCCCTTGATTGGATTATCCTTTTCACGAAAGCAGGGTTTCGTTTTCGGATGAATCACCTCAAGTAGATTGGAAAAAGAGTCACAATGATCAAAGAGGGTAACCACCATGATGAGGGGATGGGTTAACACTAAATTAAAAGACAAAGGAGATAAAGGATGAAGGGTGAATTCATTACCTCACTTCGGAAAGCTAGAAAAAGGGAAGGACTGATCTCCAGATCACTACCAAGCACTTCAGATCCACTTTCGGAACTTTCCCGCAGCCGTCTAACCTCCAAAATTAGCAACCACGAATAAAATATTCGTTACTTGGATGAGGGTTACCTTTTATAGAAGTCAGGGGGCAAAATAGGGCAAAAGCTCGAAAACAGACCGGGCGGTCGCTCCAGGCGGTCGCTTGGTTTGATCAACTGCCACTAGCAACCGCCCCCATGTATTTTGCCATACAAGGGTGCTTTTGCTAGGGGGTTGATATCCAAGTACAACCTAGCCCTAAAGAAGAGATGGGGGAGATCTTACCTTCATTCCGGACATCTCCGAACAACACTTGTCTTCTAGAAGACCAACTACCAAGCAAGGCAGGCTCTTTAGACAAAGGATCCTGATCCATGGGTTTAGGGTATGGATCATGGACTTCTATCCGAACACTCCACAACTTTACCCGACTAGACCTTCGGGTTCTCGGACCTGAAATACGGATCTCGGGTTAGAAATACGGGGATTGTTACACAAATTGAGTAGACTCGTTCTTTGTTGCTCTTCTATACCTCATGTCATTTCTTGATATATTATATTTTTCTCCTACAATGCCAAGGAAAAGAGGACTGATCAATTCCATCAATTAATTAGAGGGAAATTCTTATATAAATGACATAAAAGACCTTTACAAGATTTACAACACTAAGACTCACTAAAACAAAATTTATTGAGAAATAACACTAATAAAGAGAAGATAATCTTGAGTCAAGCTATCTCAAGTATAAAAATCACTAGAATTAGTTATCACCGGGGATAAGAAAATGTTTCACGATTTTCTCAGTTATTGTTTTACTAGAAAAAAAAAATCTTAGTTATCAATGCGAATATAAGGGAAATTAGAATATTTCTCTACTTCTTTTGACAGAAGTAGAATTTAGTCACATTGCAAAGTTATTCAATGAATATTCAAAACCCTATTTATCGTTTTAATGGGAATTCAAACAAGCTTCTTATAAGGAAATTACTGACATCTTTTACTCTTTATGTACTTTGGCAAAACATATTTGGGCAGTGGAACCATTAGGATTTCAATCTTCTTCTTGTGTTGCCCTACGATTTTTTATGTATGTTTATCTTTTTGTAAATCCCAAAATGGAATAAAAATATTTTCAATTGGTGTTCTTTTTTATTTTTACTATGTTCGTCATGTCTTGGTACTATATTTGGGATTCATGTAATAAATCTCTTTTCGGGTATATGAAGGTCTCCTCTCTTCCTATTCTATATACAATTCTCTAAGTAGGGAATGACATAAATAAACCCATCACAATCGAGCGGATTAGAAGTGGAAAATAAGTTAGAATAATAGCACCTAATATGTGCATTGTGCTCCTTTTCATCCTCTAATCGATTCCCCTGTTGATCCTTTAGCCTAGTGATTCGGTTGAAGTGCTGCTAATGAGCAATTCATAGAGAAGAACTTGATCATGCTAAAATTTTTTTTCCAGATACTGGACCATCGAGAGATGGCCGCTCCCTTGACAGTTCCATAAAATGATATTCATGGTTATTGCCTGGGAGTTAAAGAATAGACCTGGGAGTTTTGTACATTTAAGTTGTATTCAACCAAGAAAAAAGAACACCATGAATATCCTTCACTAGTCAGCCACAATGGCTTATTTTATTCCTCGCTAGAGTTACAACCCAGGTTACCTAACCACAAGGAAACTCAAATGATAAATCAAACGATAATCCAATAAATATGTATAAAACAGAGAAAAACATAAAACATTGAAAAAGCTAAACTGATTAATGAACAATATATAAAAAACAAAGAAGGATTTTAACTGCGTTAAGCATCAAACCCTAGTTTGAACCCTTGCAAACCATCTTATGTAAAATACTCACCATGGTTTAAAGTGCATGGTAAGACAATTGTGGAGATTTGAAACTAGAACATAAAATCATTACTCAATGGCATAAACAAAGAAAACAAAATAAACAACATAATATTTGAGGAGATAGATGGAGGAGAAGAGAAATACGAAAACCCTCACCGGAGAAGCATACACCTCAAAAGTGAGTTTAAACTCAGCTAGAGGGAGAAATGATGCCAACAATGGGTAATTTTTAATTTTTATTCAGAGTATTCAAAGGTTCTTACCGATGATGCAATATTGAAGTATAAAGAAACGAGAGTGATATGATCTGTAAGCAATAAAGAAAGACTAACGAATAGAAAAAAGACAAAGAAAAGATAAAAGACACACAAGTAAATAATAATTAACCATTACAAGTTCCTCAAATGATATTTAAAGCATTGAATATAGTAATAATGTAGATTTTGGTAAAGTGACATCAGCTATTTGATATGCAAACAATAATGAAAAACTAGAAATTTAGATTAAAGTTCATAAACCCCAGAACTTCTGGTAGAGCTCTTACTCAACACAAATCCCTCTCAAAAGGGAGAGCCCATCGGTTAGTCAATGGCGAGGAAACCAGTATCCTCAATGTCAAATGAGGCAATGACCGATGCCCAAGAATTAGGGTAAGGTGTCATTTCCAACAACGGAAAAATCCTAGCTCTCATGCAAGAGAGAACAAAAAATGATGTAAGTAATATAATACTATAGACAACTTTCATTCCTGGATATCTCTTATTATCAGTTGAGCTTCAATTTATGTTTGGTGACTTTTAAAAAAGGACAACTCCCACCATCCACGTCAAATATACCAATTGTAGTCCATCATTATTTACAACTCACTATTATGTTGCCTTTGCCTCTTATTGTTTTTGTACATTCTTGCGTGTAAATGTTTAAAGCAGTATATGATAAGAGAGGTAAGTGAAATATGCTAGAAATTGGACAATTTAGAATGTCTTCCTTTGAAGTTGGAACTAATATTTAGATTAGCCAAGGGTATTTTTAAGGCAAGTATTTACTTACTAAAAGAGGTTATGTTATATTATTTGTGTGCACTTTTATGCCTTAGATAAAAAGTATTAGCGGAACACAAGAATAGGGTCATAACTTAAATATATTAAAAGAGAATGCAATAACAACCTGAGCCTTGGGAGGGGTACCAACATGTAATCTTACCTAAAAAATGGGTATTGTTATCTTTTGCCTTTAATATTAAATCATAAAAATAGCACAAGAGCATGCATAAACATTCTGTCATCCGAAAAATTCTAAATAGGTATAATAACAATATATAAAATGGCTTTTAAATATTTATTATGGTGATATTAGTAATACAATGGAATAAATAGAGGGATTTAATGAATAAATTAACATAAGGAAGACTCTTAGAAAGAAAAACTACATTATAATATAAAGGAAGAAGAATGTCACTATATTGTGCCAAACATACATGTTGTCCTTGCATAGTGTGTCCACAAAATGACTACGAATGCAGTGCCTATTTGCTTGTCCTTGTACCCTGTCACAAGGTTAAAGTGTTGCGCAAATGTGTGGTGTTTCCTTTTCCATTATATAAGTAAATAAACAAGGGCGGACCTATGAAGGGGCCGAAAGAGGGCCATGCCCCCCCCCCCCGGATTTTTAAATTTTTTATACAAATTCTCTTAATTCCCTTGTTTTTTCCATTTTTTTCTCTTCCTATATGTGAAATGTTGATATTTGCCCCCCCCCCCCCCCCCCCCCCAATATAGAGAACAATCTTTAAAGGTAAAATGATGGGCACATATGTCATTCCTAATTAAAATCTAATTCCTCAATCCCTTCTATAGTTAGTAGGTAACTAATTGCCATTGGTTTGCATCTCTTACCTAAATAAAATTTGGCTTACATCTCCTACCAAAGAAAATATTGGCTTGCATCTAACTTTTTAGGTTAAAGTGTGTATATATTTTTTCTATATTGTTGCTTTAATTTTACCTATATTTTGTCGGAAAAAAATATCATTATCAATAATTTACTCTTTCTTTTCAAATATGTGTGGGCCCCACAAAATATATGTGGGTCTATTCTTTAATATAATAAAATAATTTAGAGGTGAGACCTCAAATGAATCTTATAAGGGCCCACATAATATGTATGACAAAAAAGCATTAGTGCTTCCCTAACGGGAAGGTTATCTAGCTTTCGTTCTTCGGCCCCCCCCAATATTGCATCCTAGGTCTGCCCCTGTAAATAAATAAATGAAGACTAAGGTTAGTTAGCTCACTTGTTATTATTTAAGGGTTTGACTTGGTTAAGTGGAGCTTTCACGCTTATATGATTATTCTTTTAATTCATTGATTTTAAGGCCTATTAGAAATTTTGTGGGTTAATTTTGTAAAGCCTCCTCTCACTTTATTTTCCTTTCTTCTCTTTCTCTTCTTCTCATTTGTTGCTTATAAACATTGAGGAGGTAAGACGATACATTAGAGTGCAAAGGGATTCACTAATGTAGCAAGGAGACCTTCACTAATAATTAGTTGATGCATTGTCAAATTGAGACAACAGTTGATGCATGAGGATTTTTATCTTGGTTTAGAGTATGATATGTTGATGAGTTCATTCTTTGTTGGTAATTTTGTTTATTTGTAAACTATTTGAATATGAAACATTTCAATCTAAATGTAAGAAATTAATGATTTGGTATCCTCAAAACATAATTAGGAGGATTTTGGAGAAGACATTTTACCTTTTTTTCTTGATGAAAATGAAAGAATCATTTTTCTTCAACAATTGGTTATTACTTTTCATACCATAATTTTATTATAGTTAAATTTCATTTCTACCACTTAGAATATAACATCATCTCCAAACTATTATAGCATACTTCATCATATAGTAGAACTACATGTTGGGGAAAAAAAAGTGATTTGGAAGCAGTCTAATTTCTATTGGACATCCCAAGGGTAAATTTGGAATTAACCTAGCATCATGTATTAGTTGGGAAAAATTTTGATTTGGAAGTAGAATCTGATTTCTATAGGAAATCTCCAAGGATAAATTTGGAATTAGCCTAGCATTGTGTATTAGCCTATTAGGGTTTTGCTTTATATAAAAATATATTGGGAGACCTTCAATCTTACACTCTTATTGCGCCGTACAACGATTGTGGCTCTTTGTCTTCTTAGGTGAAATTGTGCTCTCTATTTCTCTACTAGTGTGTGATCTAAGGTTCTGATAAAAATCTAATCGATTGTGAGGGACCTTAAATTCAAGGCAAGGGAAAGCTTTAGGTGTGCGAGAGACTCATCACGAAAATCAAAGATCAAGTGGAGATTTGCATTCAATTGTTTCAGTTAACAATTGATATCGTAAGTATCATTATGAAATGAATAGTTCTTCCTGTTGGCTAATGATTCGTATTTGTTTATATTGAATCGTCCCTGCAATTCTTTCATTAGGCTTCGACAATGCTTTAGGGTCAAAGATGAGGCAATATTTGATTCTATTTTTAAAACTACCATAATTGTTGTCAGCTGCTTCCGTCATAGGAAGGTTTTGCATTCCTTTTAGAGAAACTAAGCTCCTAGGATGCACCAACAACTAATCATGCTAGGCCTGCACCAGAATGAATGCACCATGAATATTGATGGGGTTTAGGAGTATCCTGAGTGTGAATTAAGATGCATGGTCTCCATGCATCGTGGTGTATCCAATATGTCCATCCATTGTATGATCCCTTTGTGACACCCACCCTAGAGAAGAAATGACCATGGGAAGAGCTTAAGAGCAAGGTTTAAAGTATCGGTATCGAGTATCGTATCGGTCAGGTGATTTTAAGAGACGTATCGTCCTGTATCGAGTATTGTATCACTCTAGCTAATGTATTTTAGTGTAATTCAATGGAGAGACGTATCAGGATGTATCGTATCGGTTAGGTCAGATATGGATACATATCGGCTAGTATCGTATGGTATCGTGGGATACTTTAAACCTTGCTTAAGAGAGATGGTGTTTGTGATTGCACATCAAAAAGTTTCTTTAGCTTCATTATAACATCCAATCATAGGATTGGAATAGTGTATAAGCAAAGAATAGCCCACTTTGAGAACAGGAAAGATTCAATGGATGATTTTGAACTAAAAGAAAACCTTTCAAAGAAGGTGAGGGTTGATGTGTTATGTAGGGTTTAGAATTATGCTTGGTAACATGAAGTTACAAGAATATGAGAAATTGTACCTTGGCATTTTTAGATAGATCTTTAGATTCCAAAGGGTAGTAATTAATGTACAAGGTTCTTAGTAATGTTTAAGGAGGGTCAATATTTGGTAAAGAAACAACCATCTACCCCCACTACGATCCTGAAAGAAAAAAAGAAAAAAAGAGAAAAAGGACAACCACTTGACATTTAAGGGGGAACATGGTGCCCAAGGCTTCCGCACAAGTAGAGTCTTGGGGTGGTGGGGTGAATTTCCTACATGTGCTAGTTTTAGATATTGTTTTTTTCAAAGAAATATCCTTTTATTTGTTATAATTTAAAAGTCTTATATAGAATAGAAATATAAAGAACATTTTTTTTTGGAGTTATCAACAATTTTATTCATTAAAGACTCAAAGTGCAGTCGAGCAAAGCTCTATAATCACCCAATGGAACATGGTCATTTTGTTGGACTCTAGAGTGAGAAGGCCTTCCTGGCTAAGAAGTCCACAATAGTATTGAACTTCCTAGGGACATAAAGGGCTTTGAACCCCAAAATTCTTGTATGATAGGTAGAATATAGGGGAGGTAGAGGCATTATTGTCCATGATACTATCAATCAAGGTTTTACAATTAGATTCAATCAGAATGTAATCAAACCCCTTTGCTAGAGCTTCTAATAACCCAACTCTCATGGCTAGTTCCTCACATCAAAGGCCGAAGAACAAGTGACTGAGATGGATTTTGCAAACATTGGTTTCCCATCATCTCCACGTATGAGCTTGCCCAAGCCCCCTTCACAATTCTTGGCTTTCCAAAATGCATCCACATTAAGTCTCAAATAGTTAGCAGTAGAGGGATATCAAAAGGAAATGTAGCAGTAGGTTGTATCTCTCCCTTGGGCTATATCTTTGCTTCCTACAGTATCTCTCCCTTGGGCTATATCTTTTCTTCTGTGTAGGAAGCCCAAAATTCTGAGTGGGCTTTTTTGATTTCTTCAATAATTTCTATTGGTTCCCACTTCCTTCCCCCTTTCACTTGATCGTTTCTCCTTTCCACAGTAGCCACACCGTGAAAGTACACAGACTTTTCAGTCAATCGGCTTCCTCTTCTCCCAACATTTTGAAATGTTTCCAAGAGTCAATCCATTTCCTTACCAAGAAAATGATGTAGTTGAACATCGTCCTAACTTCTCACCAATCTCTTTTTCTTTGAGGGTCATTACAATATGAGAATTATTTCCTCCATGCCTCTTTCTCTTGATGCTTGCTACCAGTTGACTATATCTCATTTGGTTCAATTTATGTCCATCACAATTAGTTATTTGATAATATTGTATCCACATGAATTCTTAAGGGCCTGTTTGGTTACATGAATCTAGAGATTTCAAATCTCTGGACTCATGAATCTGAGAATTATACCTGTTTGGTTGTAAAATTCTCTAGATTCATGAAATCTAGAGATTCACCTTTTTACACTAAAAACGTGAATCTGTAGATTTATGGGTAAGGGGTGAAATCCAAAGATTTCAAAAAAGCTATACATTTACGCATTCACAAAAATCACGTCGATCAAATAGTTTTTTAGGATGAATCCATAGATTTCATTCCACAACCAAACATTTAATTTTATAAATTATGACTCCACAGATTTAAAATCTCTAGATATTTGAAATCTGTAGACTCATGTAACCAAACAAACCCTAACAAAATATTAGAAGTTTTATTTGTAGCAAAGTAGAAGGCTAGAAGTAAATTCAAGTATGAGAAATATTCAGTTGTGCTAGATTATTTTATGTTCCATGTTACATCTTTTGAGACATAATCTATAATTTCTACGATCTGATATTTCATGCTTTAATTTTGGTTATTATTTTATTTTTATGTTAGAAAAGATGGGAAATTGGACAAGTAATCCATGCATAGATAGTTGATAAACTAACTAGGTTTTTTTTTTTTTTGGGTTGGGGGGGGGTGTGGGTTAAAGATACGCCTATTGATTTGATACTTGATGATACTGCATCCAGTTGAAAATCATTCTGTTTCATTAGGTTTTTTTTTTGTTTTCTGTTTTATTCCCTAACTTTAGAATTTGGATAACATAATATAATCCTTGTGCATTTTGTTTGACAAAATGTATTCATTAAGGCTTTGCCCAAAATATATACCAATAATGCTTTATTAATTTGTTTTTTGGGTCAGGACAACTAGGGGTGTAAACGGACCGGATTTGGATCGGATAATGGTAATACCATATCAACATCCTATTATGTTCGAAGGAATTCGGATAATATCCTATCGATTTTCGGACATATTCTGTGAGATTCGGATGATAATTGGATAGTTATTTTCTTAAGTAGATTCTTCTAAATGGACATGAATTCATATCAAATACAAGTTTTCGACTACCTATTTACATCTTTACCATTTAATTTGTGAGGGCTAGGTTTGAAATTTAAGAATTTAACAACTTTTGTATATATTTTAGTAGAAATCTAGAAAAATAGTCACATATCACTAGTAAAAAATTTATAAAAATAAGAAAAATAAATTTAAATAAGTAACTTAATCAGATAATTTGATTGGAGGATAATAATCGGTAAGAAATGGTATACCATATCCGCATCCTATTAATAATCGGATGGATTCGAATACCCCTAAACGGATGCGGATGCGAATTCGAAAGCAGATTTCGGTTATCTACGGATACCCACTTTTAAGTTGTGAGACGAAAAATGGCTTAGGAAAGCCCACCATCACTTAGTCAATGTTGGGCCGTGCATTAGGAGAAAGCCCACCATCAGAATCTGATGCATGTGTTGTGTGTGTGTGTATGGATGTTTTTATATGTTTATCAGGGAAGAAAATTTTGAATACAAATTGACAACTGGAGAATCGGATCCATGTGGGACGCACGCACTTCTCACATTTCACGGCTCCCTCTGTTACTCGCCATAGACTCTAGGGGACTCTATAGAGGTCGTGCAGTTATAAACTCTCAGGACTCCTTTTGGAGTCTCTCTGCACCAAAAAACACAAAACACACCAAACCCTGGAGTGAAACAGTGAGAGAGTGAGTTTTTCGTTTACCTCAGTCGTTCCCCCTGGTTAAAGTAAAGGCGGCAATATAATAGTGAAGAGGGCGAGGAAGCAGAGAGAGAGAGAGTGAACAGGGGAGTATCTATATATATATATATTCCTTTTAAAATTACTCTCTCTTGTTTTGCTTTCCATTTTGCATGGCTTCTTCTCTCTTGCCTTGGCTTCCTCTTTGCAACATAAACAATGAACTACTGCAACACATCTCTTCTTGAACCTCATTCCATTACTCCTCTCCTCCATCGTTTCCTTAACATCGGTATTCTCTCTGCCGCTTCCCCTTCTGCTGCACAACGATTCTCTTGCTGAGCTCTGTTCATTTCATCTCCGTTTCTTGTTTGATCTTTTGGGTATCATAGCATGTTTTCCTTCTGTTGTTCGCTGATGAGTTTTTGGTCGTTTGCAGGAACTGGAGTCGATGATGGACGATCTTAAGTGGGATGCGGATATGATGTAACTGCTTCGGCTGTTTTTGCTTTACTTCTTCATTGTTGTTTGGATAAATCTTCTTATGGGGCATTTTGGTTGGTTTCTTCTTCAGGCTCATTCAATACATTCATGATTATATGATAAAAAAGAAACTGTATAAGGCTGCAGAGACATTGAGGGATGAAACAAAAATTACTTTCCAAACTGTAGGTAATGTATTCTTCAACTAATGCTCTGTTTCCTGACCCCTTCCATCCTCTTCTCCAGGCGGTGAATGGATTTGTGGTCGATGACAAGTTTTGTAGCTGTGACGATAGATTTATTTGGGTCTTTCACAGTAATTTAATCTTTGAAGTTCTTATAACCTGATATATCAGCTTGACCTTGTTCTGAACGATATATTTGAATCAATTCAAAGGAACACTTCAAGGAATTGAACATGCTTGTGGATTTTTTATTTATAACAAGGACTCTGGGTTCTCTTTTCAGCGCTTGGAAGTCCTGAAGGTTTCTTGTCGGAGTGGTGGTCAATATTCTCTGACGTGTATAGGTACAGGGAGAAGCAGGCCGAGGAATTAAGTCATCAAAATGCTTTTAAGGTGTGGTTTGAATTAGGTCCAAAAACTTTTTCTCCTAGTAGTATCGTTTTCCTGAAATATTCAGTTTGTACCATCTTTCCATGTTTCAGTCCAAACATGTTATAGATCCTAGTGAAGATGTTGTCGGTCCTTGGATGGAGATATGTGAGAGGAATGAGCAAAGACTTAGACAGCTTCCTACGGAATTTAGCCATACAAACATGCCAACTACTGGCATGTTGGCTGCCCATATATATGTGGACGAGCGTGTTGGACAACCTTCCTCTGAAACTTTGCTACCAGATATCCGGCTTGCCAGTTGTGGAAAAATGGCTTCCTGCAATTCAGTCGTTCCAACTCTAGGGTATTTCCAGCTTCTCTTTAAATACTTAAATTGGGTGGATTCAAAGTCTGAAGGTTTATTGTATATAGATTCCTGCAATACTTACTTTTTTTTGATTTTGCAGGAATGTCCATCAACAAGCCTGTGCAGAGACTCAACAGCGTTCTATGAGAGTATGTGTTTATCTAGTCTTGCTGTCAAGGACCAGCTTCACGTTTTTGGGAATACTATTTGACTGATGGCTGCTCCTTGTGTAGTGTGGCAGACAGGGTGTTCGTTTGAGCAGCTCACATCCTTCAGAGCCAACATTCTATGGTGTTTCAAAAGCCTTAACTGGGCTTTCTGAAACGGGTTTGTCTATATTCTGGCCCCAGCCCCCTTCCTTTTTTTTTCCCCTTTCAGTGATTGTCTTTTCTTGCTCTTCGTAATTCATTGGTTTCGCACAGAATTATTTTTACTTTTCAAAAGTTTACTATCATTTACATTTTTTAGCTTAATGTTCAGTTGTTGAGCTCATGATGGTAACTACTGAGGTCTACAGAGTCTTTGATCCATTCTCATGTTCAAAATAAAGTTAAGCTAGCTCATTGATCTGATTTTGTCAATTTGGTATTTTATTTTTTAAAGTATTTCTAACAGTATCAAAATGTTAAGATTTGATTATTAGGCTCACAATATATTGGTTTCACATTAGGGTTCAAGGTTTCTACATAGGGGGTGGCACCTTGATGCACTTCGAAAATCCAGATTATGGATCTCAGATGCTAGCAGCTCCAGTGGTCAAATTTGTGATCTAATCTAGATAAAGAAAGCAACTATCTTCTTAAGGGAAGAAATTAAATTGATGGAAGGAGAAGGTAGAGAGATTAGATTGATGTTCTTGGTAGAGAGATTAGATTGATGTTCTTGGTAGAAAGAATTGGTGAAATTAGGTCTGAGATACCAATCATGTAAGTACTCCTGAGTATCATCAAAGTTCTTAGAAAAACTAGTATATTGTATGTTAATCGTTGATAGTTTATGTATTTGGCCCCTTGCGGTGAAACCCTAAGAAATAAAGGACCCAACCTGATATAACTTCCCCATATGTCATGTCAGCCCATTGGACCTCGATAAGCACCTTGTAATATAAATTTTCCTGCTATGAATTTATGTGTTCATAGCAGAGAAGCAGCAATGGATCCAATGGACAAAAGTTGGGTAAAACCCATCTAGGATAAGCGATCACAGGTGAAATCCAAAGTTCAATGCAAGGAGTTCAAGGTTTTGTGGATGTCAATCTTTAGAAGCGCAGCTGGGGAGTGTGAATTGTGATCAATTTTTGCAGACTCTTCGCAGGGAATAATAATCTCAGCAATGTTTTTGCTAGAGATAAAGGCAGATTGGTTTTGGTTGATAAGAGAGGGACTTGTCAGTTTTAGCTGATTGGCAAGAAGCTTTGCTATAAATTTGCAAAGAAAGTTGTAGGGAGAGGAAGGTTTAGTTGATGCTTTCAAGCTGTGAATGGTTGAAGGAGAAACTAGAGATGGCATCAATGAGATATTTCTTGGTGTTTCCGCAAGAAAACCTCAAAAATCCCATACTACATCTGATGAGGACATTAAGTTTACCAGCGACTTTGCTGTAGAGATCGTCCCAAGCAGCACATATGTGGGTTGATGACGAATCAGAGGCAACTGAATTGTCAGAGTCCTATGGTTTGACGAAGAGCATTGCTCATAGGCAATTTTATGAAGTCTTTAGATTTAATTTGATGTTTTTTTCCTTTGAGTCTTTGTGGGTTGGGCATGGTTTGTTATTACTTAAATTTATGGTTATTTTGCATTTGGGATGATTCATGGGTTCTATTTAGTCCATGGGTTAATATTTTTAATTGTACTTTGGAGTTTTCTAATTTGTCTCTAAATATTAGATCTAAGTAGAGAATTACTTTAGGATTTTCTTGGGATTTCAGTTGTAGGGATGGTTGGATTGAAAATTTTCTATTTAAAGCCTTGCATTGGCAATTCGATTTATGATTGAATTATTGAAGGAAAGAAAAATTTCAGAGTTCTTTTGAGCAAGAGCTTTCTCTCTCAGTAGGTGGAATTCCTTTCTCCCTCTTTGATGCAGGACAACCAGCATGGAACTAGGAGGACCAAGTGAAGTAGCAATGGACCAGGCAAGTGCAAGCCAACCAATTCAGTTAGATGGTCTTTTAGAATGCCAAAAAAGAGGCCAAAACACTGTTCACTTGAACAGTGTCACAACCTATTATTTGGCCTATTGGGGTATTCTAGAGAGGATTTGTGGGCCCAAGATCAGATTACATGAAGATTTCATTCTTGGGAGATTTAGGACCTTAGTTTAATTTATATTTCGGTAGTTTTTACTTTAGTTATTTGTGGCTGAAATATAAAGCTTAGTAGTTTTAATTTTTATTACTTTCTATATCCATAAGATTCTATTGTCACTAGTTATTAGGACATTAGTTTCTATTTTCAGTCTACTAAGTTTCTATTACTTTTAAAGCTTTATCCAAGCTATAAATAGGCCCTTGCAATAAAATAGGAGACTTTTGGGAATAACTTGAAAAAAAAAACAAACTGAAGTTTTAGCTTTGTGCGTTTGGAACCCTCCCTCTCTCTCGTCTCTTCTTCTTCTTATGAGTGTTTTTCTCCTTCTTCCCCTTCTTCAAGTTTGATTCTTCTTAGATTTTTCCTTCTTTCCCCTATCTTCTTAACCTTCTGTCTTCCCCATCTGGTCCCCATTATTTGGTATTAGATCCCAAACCTGGGTAACTCTCTTTGCCTATTGGATTCTTCATTCTAATTGAGCTTGCTCTCTATTTTTCTTCCTTGCTAATTTCCTTCTTCTAATGATTTGTCTTCCCTACTAATTCTTCTTTTCTCTTTGATTGTCTTCTCTATTTCTTCTTCCTTTTGTGGTCTTCCTCCCCGTTCTATTCTCCACCTATTCACTACCACTATGATTAATATAACTTAGCAAATCTTATCTCTCTTCATTCCACACACCTTCCACCCCCCACCCCCCCCCCAAAAAAAAAAAAAAAAAAAAGAGGAAGAAAAAGAAAAAAGAAGAAAAAAAAGAAAAAGAAAAAGCATATTTCCTTTTGAATAAGTGCTTATGATACGACATTAGTTCTTATTTCACTAGAATTTGTGGATGAGTTTTTGTAGGAGAGGGATAAATCGATGCAAGACAACCGCCATAGAACCAGGACCAAGTGAACCAGCAATGGACGAGGCCAGCTGAACCCAACTCATTCAGTTAGATGGTCTTTTAGAATGCCAGAAAGAGGCCAAAACATTGTTCAGGTGAATGGTGTCACAACCGTTATTTGGTCTATCGGGAATGTTCCATAAAGGATTTGTGGGCCAAAGATCAGATTACATGAAGATTTTGTTCTTGGGAGATTTAGGACCTTAGTTTAGTTCTTGTTTGATCATTTCTACTTTAGTTATTTATGCATGTGGC
Organism: Hakea prostrata; assembly: GCF_041222555.1. Lineage (NCBI taxonomy): Eukaryota > Viridiplantae > Streptophyta > Magnoliopsida > Proteales > Proteaceae > Hakea > Hakea prostrata. The sequence continues at coordinate 15,957,695 of NC_142608.1, forward strand.
TGAAATATAAAGCCTAGTACTTTCTAATTTTATTTAGTTTCTATTTCTATAAGATTCTGTTGTCAGTAGATACTAGGATATTAGTTTCTGTTTCTTGTAAACCTTTAGCCAAGCTATAAATAGGCCCTGAGATTGCAATTGAAAAAAAGAAAAAAAAGAAAAAAAAAAAGAATTGAAGATTTAGCTTTATGTGTTTGTAGCCTCCCTTCTCTCTCTCTCTCTCCCTCCCTCCCTCTCCCCTCTTCTCTTCTTCTTATTATGAATGTTCTTCTCCTTCTTCCCTTCTTCAAGTCTGATTCTTCTCGCATATCCCCTTCTTTCTTCTATTTTCTTTAACCTTCTTGCTTCTCTATCCTGTCCCCCATTACTCTCTCATTCTCAATCCTCTTCTCTCTTCTCTTTCTTGCATGACCAGGCACAGGTATTCCTTCCCCTCTTCTCTGTCAATCCTACTGCCTTTAGTTTCATTTCTTTCTTGTCTCTTTCCTTTTTATTCTGTTCAGCGGACCCTACTGCCTTTCTTTTATTTTCTTTCTTGTTTCTTTCCTTTCCTTCCTTGTCCAGCAGATCCTACTGCCTGTTTTATCTTTCCTTTCTATCTCTGTCCGGAAGACCTTGCTGCCTTTCCATTATTTTCTGTGTTTTTTCTTTCTTTCTTCAGTCTAACACAAATTGCTGTCCTTTTGTGTTCACTGTTCCTAGTTCCTAACCCAAGTTTCTTTCCGTTTTCATTTTCCTTTTGTTCCTTTGTTACCAATAAAATACTTTTAGTGTTCCTTTGTCTTTCCATCCATAGTTTTATTAGTATTAGTTTTGGTTACCGTGGTCTCACTGCATATACCATATCCCTATTTCATTACTATTATTTCCCTAACCATTATTTTGCAACCCCATAAGAACCAATGGTTGTATTTATTTCCCTTGTTATCTGTGTTTAGTTATTCCCCATCCCATTTTTTCCTTTATTTATGCAGTAGGTACACTTGAATTATTCCTAGGTTTCTCTACATTTTTATTTGCTGTATTTTCATGTCAGAAACAGCATCTTGATTAGGACAGCTACTATTTTCTTGGATTCTTGATAAATTTGCATTCGAATTAGGGATACAATGCTATGATCCCTGTTAGAAAACAAGCATTAAATAATCAAAACAGCAATGGAACTTGAACAGAGAAAAGAGAGAAGAAGAATAAGAGAAGAGAGATGAAGAACCAGTAGAAGAGGCCTGTGATTCTTGCTTAAGAGTCTAGAATCACAGAGCCCTTTTATTTATAGCTTCTAATGAATCAAATACAACTTGAGAGACAAGTAATTGTCCTCTAGAAAAAGGAAACAAAAAATTACAACTTTAGTAACTTCCTAGCTTTTAAAATAGAAACTACCACCAAAATAGAAACTTGCTTTCTAAAAACTCCCAAAACTTATGTAGCAAGATTCCAACATTAGAAATAGAAAGTAGAATAACATCAATAGCATAATACTGTTCACGTAAACAGTACAAACAAAGTTATTGTTCACGTGAACAGTAAAATTCAGATTTTTTACTGTTCACGTGAATAGTGTCGTGAACAGTAAATAGCCCAAGTGTATATACTTCAACACTCCCCCTCAAGCTGGAGTGTACACAAATAAAACTTCAGCTTGCATAATAAGAATAAACGTGAAAAGTAGCACCAATCTTGAATTGTGTAGCAATGGCAGATGTCGATAAACACTAAAAAAAATTCACCCAGGAGATAATCAACACCAACTTAAAAAAAAAGTTAATTCTTCATGTCAATAGAACCATCCAATATTGAGAACAATCAATGATGTTGAAGACGAACAAAGTCCATAAGTTATGCAGGATCAAAGACACTATCCATATAATGCCGGTAGTAGGGAGAAATATCCACACTAAATCTTTAAAATTGTAACTCCAAAGTCCAAATAAATGCTTTGCAAGAAGCCAAGTTGTAGGTAGGCAAAAGGCACTATCCATATAATGCCTGTAGTAAGGAGACATGTCCACGCTAAATCTTCAAAATTGCAACTCCAATGTCCATATAAATGCTTCCCAAGGAGGCAAGTAATAGGTAAAGTATAGGTAGGTAAAAGGCAATATTGATTACTGTGGACCAAGTAGGTAGGTAAAAGGCAGTGTAGGTTACTGTGGACCAAGTAGGTAAGGTAGTATGGGTTACTACGGACCAAGTAAGTAGGTAAAAGACAGTATGGGTTACTGTGGACCAAGTAGGTAGGGTAAAAAACAATATGGGTTATTGCGGACCAAATAGGTAAGGTAAAAGACAAGTATAGGTTCTGTGGACCAAGTAGGTAAGGTAGTATGGGTTACTACGAACCAAGCAAGTAGGTAAAAGACAGTATGGGTTACTGCGGACCAAGTAGGTAGGGTAAAAGACAATATGGGTTATTGCGGACCAAGTAGGTAAGTTAAAAGGGCAATATAGGTAAAGATAGGTAATGATATTGTTGTAGAATGCCATAAGTTGAGGGCAAAGATCTTCACAAATAATATCCATCAGCACATCTTGAGTAGAATAATGTACCATTCTCCCCCTCACGTGTAGCATTACACGTGGACAATTAATGATGACCAGTGACAAGCATCTTAAGTATGAACACAAAAGAAACCCAAGAAGGAAAAGTAGCAGCCACAGAGCAGTGTATTATTCACCAATAAAGTTGATCAAGCAGCAAAAAATCGTCTCACAGGACAAAGTCTTGTGCACCAAGGGGAAAAAAATTATGGACCACCGCTAACCCTTAGGCAGGAGCTAATTAGATCAGGAAAAAAAATATATTGAACCAGCTTGGAATCTCAAATTGCAGTAGTCGTTGCAGCAATCCACTAGGAAGAAGTGCAATAACAGTTGCTGTAGTAGCAAATAATATCAGATCTCGGACCATAGCAGCAAACTTCTGCTAGATTTGAAACTCTAACAGATCTCGATATGAAGGAAAAATAGTCCTCTAGGTCTTTGTAGAAGTATTAGATAAAAAGAAGGCTAAACTTGATTCTGAAATAAACAACGGAAGAAGTAGTAAAGCAAGAAGGTAGCAGCAGAATTTTTCAGAAGAGAGAAATTCAATGAAACAGGGGTACTAGTATACGACTTGCAACTAAACTTATAGCACAAACAATGGAAGACAATACTTAGGTCTTGCAATCCGAATTATGGGCATATCTTTGCAAGAATCAAGAAGAATCCCAAGACATCAGTATAGTGTAGATTGAACTTCAGATTTGCACACAAAAAAAGGGTAGTAGCAGCCTCAGTTGAATCAAATAGGTAGACATATCCCCAGAAAGCTTAGGGCCTTTTTGTAGTATTAATACATAGATACTTGGTGCTTCAAAAGTTAAAGAAGAAGGACAGCCATGTACAATTACTGCAGCGAAGGTTGGGGCTGCCCTAGGTAAGAAAAAGGAAAAAAAAGAAGAAGAGAAAAACTAGGCAGCCAAGAGAGAGAAAACGGTCCCTAAGTTGATTAAACTTGCTCTGATGCCATGTTAGAAAACAAGCATTAAATAATCAAAACAACAATTGAACTTGAACAGAGAAAAGAGAGAAGAAGAATAAGAGAAGAGAGATGAAGAACCAGTAGAAGAGGCCTGTGATTCTTGCTTAAGAGTCTAGAATCACAGAGCCCTTTTATTTATAGCTTCTAATGAATCTAATACAACTTGAGAGACAAGTAATTGTCCTCTAGAAAAAGGAAACAAAAAATTACAACTTTAGTAACTTCCTAGCTTTTAAAATAGAAAGTTCTGAAAATAGAAACTACCACCAAAATAGAAACTATGCTTTCTAAAAACTCCCAAAACTTATGTAGCAAGACTCCAACATTAGAAATAGAAAGTAGAATAACATCAATAGCATAATACTGTTCACGTGAACAGTAACTTTGTTGTTACTGTTCACGTGAACAGTAAAACAGATTTTTTACTGTTCACGTGTATAGTGTCGTGAACAGTAAATAGCCCAAGTGTATATACTTCAACAATCCCCATCTCCATGTTTCCCTATTTAATCCTTGCTTAGATTGCCTAATTTGCATGTCTAATCAGATTATGACTGCTGCAATTCCCTTTTTATTTATTACTTACCATGAATAATTGTCTAACCTAAAAACTAGTAAACAGCTCTTGTAGGTTCCCCTTGCATCAACATCCATCAAGCTTGGGCCCTATTAGACTGATGAGAGTGGATAGCACAAAGAATTTCTTCTTCAGTGGGAATGGATGGTAGGGAACCAAGGAGAGAAGGGGAACAAATTTGTTGAAGAGATTTGAGGGGATGGAGTGGGAGTGAAGGAGGGGGACAAGGAGAAAGGAGAAGTAGGAGACGACTTCAAGCTATTTTGTGGGCATTGATGATCCAGTAAGTTAAAAGTTGATTGTGCTTCAAGAAACTATGAAAATAGACAGAATTAGGATTTCCAAGTTCAAGCCATTTGGTGCGCAACTTCTGCTAGAGGAAATTCTCCTTTGAAGGGGAGAGGAGTGAGAGCTTAGAAGTCTTTTTCCTCATAAAAAGGGGAGGCGGTTGAGGAGGCCAGCTTGGAGAAGGGATTGGATTCTAGAGAGATTGGAACTACAAGAGGAAACATAAGATAAAATGTTACCAAAGGTCAAGGAATTCTAGCTCTTAAGAAGCACTTTAGTGTTGCAAAGCGTTTTTGTAAAAACGAGTAGAGGGGAGGGGAAAAAGTGCTTAGACTTTGCCCAGGCCTCTAGAGGGAAGGAAGTAGGAATGGGAGGACCAAGTGAAAAAGAATTCAGGCTGAAGGAGGATAATGTTTGGATGTGAAGTTGACACTAAAAAGACTAGGGAGAAGGAAGAAGCATGGGGAACGGAAAGAGAGAGAGAGAGAGAGAGAGAGAGAGAGAGAGAGAGAGAGAGAGAGAAATGTCATTGACAAGAAAGCTAGACAACAGTTATGTCTTCTTCAACGCTCCAAGGAAAACAATTCATTATAGGACTAAGAAGAACAAATCGTCCCATAAAGGGATGCAGTCAATGGCTCTATTTAGAGTGTAGATGGTGGAGATAAAGAATGGAGAAGGAAGGTAGGAAAAGAAAGATGGAAGTGAAGAAATTGGGAGGATAAGAGGAGATTTGGAGCTTAAGGGGTTCTTTAAGGATGACCACTGAGGGAGTGATCATAGTTGGAAATGAAGGACAAAGAGGGGTCTATGTAGGAAGCATTGCGAACACGAGTCTTAAGGACTAAGGAGGGGTCTTAAAGACTGCTTGGTCAATGAGTTGAGACCCTTGACATTCCCAAATTATGGAGTCAGACATAAATACTGGGAAAGGGAGACTACTCTATCTCTTGCAGAAGTATACATTGTCATACTGAGAGCCTCTACAAGAAGGGACAAAAAGGGGATTCTCCTCGAACACCCAAAAGAGGAGGAGGGGGAGAGAACAATTGAGATCCTGTAATGGGGGAGGGGGAAGGGAGTCTGGGGACTTGGAACTGATTGGTTTGGCTCAAAGGGAATGAGATAGATAAGCATTGGTTTGGTTCAAAGGATAATTGGGTGTGGTTCTGGTATAAGTGAGAGGGACAGAGATGGTTTTGAGGAAGTAATGGGAATTTTTTTTGGGGTTGGGGGAACATTTGGTTAAGGAATAGGGGATTGGATCACACTTAGAATTTGAAGGGGTTACATAATGTTTGGGGAGGATTGGGACTGAAGAGTGAAGACATTGAAACACCAGAGGCGAGGTAACCGGGGCAGGAGGTGATTGCATAAGAGGAAACACTGAAGAGTAGGAGTTGCAGGAAAAGGTGGCAGAAGTTTGTGGAAAGCCACAGAGGTACTAGCACAAGAGTGGTTGAAGCCTCAAGACCCAAATTCGGGCAGAGTTGCAGCAACAACGCTGGCATCAGATGTCAAGGAAAGCTGACCCTCAACAGCCATAGGTTTCTCGACGATGGACCTTCTGCATATAGACGAGTGGGTAGACACAATTGTCAATCGATATACACAGTTTCTTTTGAAAGGCCAGGGGAAGAAAGGTTTCTTAGCAGAGTCTGATGTCGAGCCATCGAGGTAGGTTCAGCCGTTCAGGAGCAATGAAGAGGGGGAGCTCATCACTCATCTCCTTAGCTCTTTTACATTTCTACCTATTCTCTTGAATACAAGATCTGTCAATCCTTATCCGCCTTGTGACATTTATCAATTCTCGACTCTCCTCTTTTACATTTCTACTTATTCTCTTGAATACAAGATGTGTTGACCCTTATTCTCCTCGTGATATTTACCAGTTCTCAACTCTTACTGTTAATGATCAATATCCCAAGTTGCTAATCCAATCCTATGCTTTTGGAGTGGCTTCTTTACCTGCACTTATTCATGGTACAAAAACCCTTCCCTGCTTGTCATGCATCTAGGTGCTGTAAGTAATGCGTTGTTAGAGGGGATGCTCTAGCTAAACCTTGCTCACTATTCACTACACGTGAGTCGATGTGTGGTGCATCGCTTCTAGGGATGCCCTGTTGGAAGGTGAAGCAATTAAAGTTTTTAGGATCCATATATAAATGCTTAATTTTTTTTTTGTGGGCCAGCTGGTGGTCTGATCAATCAACCCTCCTTCTGGTCTTGGGACTTGTAGCAATATGTTAGTGGAGTTTGCTGATATTACATTTCATAGAGCATATATCTAGGAGATACAGAAAGTCTGTCTATAACTTTCCATATTATTCACTTACTATTTCTATGTTACTTCATATTTTAACTTGATGAGAATATTTAGCCACTTAACGCATCATCACGTGTGCACTTATTTTGATCCAATTGTAAGGATGGTCAACATTTTGATGCAACCTCATATTCTAGTTTTCCTACAAAGAATCTCCTTCTTGTCTTCTTGCAGACTTAAACAAAGGAATCACTTCAATTCCCTTGAGTGGCTGGCCTTTAGCTGTAAGTGGCTCAGACAGTTCTATTCTCTTCATGGTTTGTCATTCTTTTGTTCTAGGAGAGGTGTGTGTGTACGAGTATGTCCCTGCTCTTTGTAATTATCTGTGATGTGATCTTTGCACAGGGAATTGACCAAATTCCCTCAGGTCTGGGGAAGCAAGTACTGAAGTCATATTGGCAGCAACCAATCCAACAGCAGTTTCAGATGTTGGCAGCTCAACATCGGCAAGAGCTCATTGCTCAGTCATGTCTTTCAGGGACCTCTGCTGATTTGGAGCTGCAAAAGTTGATGCTCCTAAAGGGTGCTTTAAACATGAAAGATGAAAAGATGAGGGGTGGTGTTGGTGCTCAGCATATCATTTCTTCTTCAACTGGTGCAGTCTCAGGTGGTGAAATACAAGAGGATGAGGTTGGTGTCAATTTTAGAAAGTTTTAACCTTTTAAAATTGTGACCATCGCTGATAGTAGACTAACAAGGGACAGACACATGGGTACTAATACATAAGCACGTGACACATACATTCACTAGAGCAGTACATGCATTATTCATAAATAGATAGAAGCAAATGTGTCAAAGCCTTGTAGGGGATATGATGCTTCTGTTTTTCTTTTTTCTTTTTTGATAAGTACTTTTGTATTAGTAAATAGTAACGACAGAATCATTACTAAAAAGGAATTCCACCCCATATTGAGGAAGGAGAAATCTTCTTGCAATTACAAGTTTGTATGTTGTGGTCTGTGGAAAACAGCTACTTCTGTGATGCTTGGAATTTTCTTGCAGCTTGTTCTCTTTTTGTTTCATGCATGCGGTGATGATCGGGCATACATTTTCATTTTATGCTTTTCATTACCCAACTACAGATAACTAATGGTTATGTCTCAGATGATGTTCCACATGAGGCAAATCACTGATCAGCAACGACAGAAGTATCGGCTACAGAAACAAGAATTACCAAAGGTTGATGGATTGACCCACATTCCTAATTGTATTATTTAATTTTTCCGCTTGAAATGTATTCTCCACAGAGCCCTTTTTAGTTCGCTTCTATATAGTGGGGCAAGTCAATTTCTTGTTTAATTTGTCCTTGATATATGCATGTCCTGAATCAGGGAGGAAGGAAAAGGAAGGAATTGTCTGATTCTGTGGCTGCATGTGGTACCATGGCAGGAGGTACTCCTTGGAATCAAGCAGAATCTCTGATGCCAGTGTATGATAAAATGTCAAATCCTACTGCTCTAATCCAGAACTGGAAGACTTCGGGAAAGCTAGTTTCGCATGGTTGTGATAGATCTAGATTGGCTGAAACTTCTGGAAAGGTGGAGCTGTGTTTTCTAAAGTTTTTATACGATTACTAAGAATTTCCATTCACTTTATCTGGTAACCATATAAACTTGACCAACACCTCATGATCACTTCAAGTTTAGGATGGAAGGCACAATGTGGCTGCGGGGTCATCATATACGAATCTGGAGGCTTTCTTGTCTCGTGATACTGACATTGATGATCTGAGGGGTACCTCATTTAGCACGTTGTTGCAGACCACACGTAACAGGATTAACCCAAAAGGTGATTTTCTAAATGTTTATTAAAACTGAAGGTTTTGCTAATTCATTGTTTGGTTTAAGCAATTGGACATGCTGTATGGTAACAATGAATTGTTCTTTTTTCTTTTTGGATGAAGAAAGAATTCATTACCAAAGAAGCCCCTAAAGGGAGAGACAATGTTCGAGAGGGAGAAAAGGGGGGGGGGGGGGAGGAGAGCAACCAACAAGGTCCTAGGAGCTACTAGCCAGGACTACAGGCAAACAATAAAATGTTCTTGTCCAGTGGCCATCAGTGGTAATGGGGGACTTTAATAGAGAAGAAAGAAGGATAAAAGGGAGAAGAACACTCGTAAGAAGGAGAAGAAGAAAAGAGAAGAGAAGAAGGTGGGTGGGAGGCTGCAAATGCTCAAAGCTCAAGCTTTACTTCATTTTTCTTCTATTCCAAAGTCTATTTTTTTAATTGCAATGTAAGAGCCTATTTATAGATTGGCTAAGCTTTACAAGAAATAGAAACTTAGTACACTGAAAATAGAAATAAATATCCTAGTACTAGTGACAATGAAGTCTTATGGATATAAAAACTGTTAGACTTTATATTTTAGCTACATACATAAATTACTAAAATAGAAATTAAAATAAGGTCCTAAATCTCCCAAGAATAAAATCTCCATAAAATCTGATCTTGGGCCTCACTAAATCTTCCATGAATATTCACAATATGCCAAATAATTGGCTGTGACACTGTTCATGTAAATAGTGTTTTGGCCTTTTAAAAGACCATTTGAACTGAATGGGCTGTCTTGAGCCGGTCTGGTCCATTGCTGGTTCACTTGGTCATGGTTCCATGCTGCTTCTCATGCATCAATTTTTCCCTCTCTTGAAAAGAACTCGTCCTCAAGTACTATTGAAATAAGAACTGAGTTGATAATGTATGGAAAACACTTGTCAAAGTGTGTTGGGTTTTTTTCTGTTTTGTTTTGTTTTTTGTTTTTTGTTTTTGTTTTTGTTTTTGTTTTTGTTTTTAAAGGTGTGTAGAATAAAGAAAGATATGGTTTTTGATAGTGATATTAATTAGAATGGACAACAGAATGGGGAAGAAGACCATAGAAAGAAGAAATAGAGAAGACAAGCTAGAGAGAGGAAGAATTAGCAGGGAAGACAGATCACAAGAAGGAAAGTAGCAGGGGAGAGAAGTTGAAAACAAGCTCGATAGAGTGAATAATCCAATAGATAGAGAGAGAGTTTCCTAGGTTTTGGTGTTGATACCAAATTAATGGGGGACGAAATAGAGAAGAAAGAAGGATAAAGAAGATTGGGGGAGGAAGGGGAAATCTCAGAAGAATTAGTCTTGAAGAAGGGGAAGAGGGAGAAGAACACTCATAAGAAGAAGAAGAAAAGAGGAAAGGAGAGAAGGGGGGGGGTGCAAACACACAAAGCTCAAGCTTTACTTCATTTTTTTTCTATTCCTAAGGGCCTATTTATAGCTTGGCTTAAGCTTTACAAGAAATAGAAACTTATTAGACTGAAAATAAAAACTAATATCCTAGTACTAGTGACCATGGTAGAAGATATCACTCTCGAGCGAGATCTCGCCTCCTTGAAAAACCGAGATCTCGGTCGATATATACAATTTTTTGGCGTCAACTCAGTGGCCCATCTCTGTGGGTTTTAGGGTCCCAATTGGGTTGAAACTTGGTATTTAGTCTATTTAAGGCCTTTTGAACACATTGGTGGCCTTGGATTTGTCAGAAAACAACCCTATGTATGATTTCTAAGTCTACCTATAGTGTGAAATCGAAATGTTGTAGGATTTGGGAATGCAAGGTTATACAACATGTAATATAGAACCTTTAAGGCATATAAATGAAAGCAAGTATATCAAATGCATCAAGTAACCTAAATGTTATCAAAATTCCATCCATGTGAGTATCACAATCTTAATTTTCAAGAATAAAATAATAAAATTATACAACCATTAGAAGTTCTATAGAAGTCATTAAATCATAAGTTTATAAGACAACCAAAGAATGATTGATCTTCCTTCGATGTTGTAGATGTGCTAAGAGTAGTTGCAAGTGAAAATCCAGCCGAAATCCACAAAGAAAGGCAAAAATTGAGAGTTCCAGTGAGATCAAGGGCAAGATAGGGTGAGATATGGCAAGATATGGCAAGATATAGTGAGATATGGTGAGATATGCCGAGATCTTGCGAGATCTCCCAATGCTAGTGACTCTAGAATCTTATGGAAATATAAACTAATTAAAATTAGAAACTACTAGGCTTTATAATTTAGTTACATGAAATAACTAAAATAGAAACTAAACTAAGGTCCTAAATCTCCTAAGAATAAAATCTCCATATAATCTGACCTTGGGCCCTTCAAAATCTTATATGGATATTCGCAATATGCCAAATAATGTGCTGTGACACTCTTTACGTCAGTGTATTGGCCTCATTTTGGCCTGCTAAAAGACCATCTGAATTGAATGTGCTGGCTTGAGCTGGCCTCATCCATTGCTGGTTCACTTGAACAGTGTACATCATTGTTCAGAGATATTTAATTCAATTATGGTGCAATGTTAGGGTCTGTTTTGATAAACTTGGTTATGAGGTTTTGTTATATTTGTAAAGGACTCAATTATGGGTCCCAAACTTTAGGTTATAAGGGGGTACACAAGGTTGTTTTTCTGATGTTTGTATTAGAATTGGATATTTCATAGCTAGAAAGAGTTGTGCTTAGAGTGTACAACAATAACAAGCCTTGTCACAACTAATTGGGGTCAGCTAAAGAGTTATGCATAGAGTGCACTTACTTAATTCAGTGTAACAGTGGGATTAGAAGTTCTTTTGCAAGTAGAATAAGGGGTAGTGGTGGCAGATCTTGGTTGCCAAAAATCTCACATAAATACTATTGAATAAATAAGGGGTAGTGGTGGCAGATCTTGGTTGCCAAAAATCTCACGAAATACTATTGAATAATTTTTTATGGATGAATCATTTTTACCAAGGCATCTGCCAAGGCGCATGTTGGTACCTAAGAGTTGAAGCACTCTGTTGACATGCAAAAGATTGGCCACTTTATCACCTAGGCGGTGCCACCTTGTCATCTGTGAGTCTTATTACTGCCTAGGCACTAAAGCAATCATTTTTTTTTTTTGGATTTTTTAAAAACCATCAAATTATATAAGTAAAAATATAATTTTGAAATAAAAAGAATGTAAATAATTAATATATAATGTAGGTAACAATCCCATGCACCGAGGAGGGATGATATTGAGATAAAAGGGAAATTATTTTTCAAAAACTTATTGAGAGAGGCCTTTCTTTCTCATCAAGTAGAGACTATCAGACCACCCTCTTCTCTAGAGTCCAAATGGAAGAACTTCATCCACTCATCCAGTTGACTGTTCTTCTCCATCGAGTTGACTCTTCTTCTATTCTTCTTCAATCAAGTGGCAGCAGTCCTTTCAAGCAGCTTTTTCATTTTTCTGAATTCTGAGCAGCAGCAGCCTTGGGCATTACCATGGCAGCAGCATCCTTTATTGATTGCTTTCTCTATTCTCCAACCCTTGCAATAGCAGCAGCAGCTCTGTTCTGTGCTTGTGTGAGAAAACCAAGCCTCAGCGGTTCCGCTTTCCTCTATTCTGTACGAAAGAGCCCAAGGTATTTTCTTGGCCCTCTTTTTTTGGGTTCTTTTCTTGTTCTTAAATTTGTAATGCTAAACAACAGCTCCCTTTTCTTGTTCTTCGTCGATTCATTCAGATTTACATGCTTTCATTTGAGTATTCTTTATCTGTTATTAAGTTTTGTTAAACAGCCCTTTCATTCAAGTATACATGCTAAACAGCACAGCTTCTTTGGTTCTTTTCTTATTCTTTTTTATTTTTAATCTGTTATTAAATTTCTTGATTTCATTTGAGTAATTGTTGTTAATCTGCCCAAGGTGAATTTCTACATGCTTTCAATATTCGAGTATTTCTCCAAGTATTCTGGTTTTATACAATTTTGACTATGAGTCTATGATTACTTCTGTACCCAATAATCCCCCCCCTCAAAAAAAAAAAAAAAAAAAGAAAAAAAAGAAAAGAAAAGATATGCTGAGTGGGATGCTGATTTTTTTAGTTGACTAAAGAGTCTATACTATAATGCCTTGGCGCTTAAGCAGTGTCTCAATGCCTTGGTTTCCTTGCAGCCTTGATAACCTTGGGATGAATACTGTTAAAATTTTAAAATAGTTTTCTCAGGAGATTAAAAGAATTCTCACTTCTTGCAGGCTTTTCTTTTGGAGAAGTTTTTTCCCTATCAACTAAAAGCAAAGTACTTTGTTGCCACTTCTCATCTGATGGGAAGTTGTTAGCTAGTGCTGGGCATGACAAAAAGGTGGTTGAAACTCATCCTGTTTTGCTTCTTCAACATGCCTTCACTCTTCACTTAGAAAAGAACAGATTTTTTTTTAATTAATTAATTAATTAAATTTTTATAGGCTGATTCCGATTCCATTGGCAGGTAGTACTTTTAAACTTAGATAACTTCGAATCCAAGAGTTCTTCGGAGGACCATTGCCTTCTAATTACTGATGTTCGATTTGGAGGAAGTTCAAATATCTTGGCAACATCTTCTTTTGATAAAACTGTACAGATTTGGGACACAAATGATGTAATTATTTTCCTAAACCTTATTTATGTTCATGCTGCTTCATATGTTCCTGATTTTAATCTAATAGTTGTTGAATTGTTCCTGAACATTACCGATGCTATTAATTCTTCTTTTTTATGTTTTATTATCTAATGTTTAATTTCTTCTACCAAGTGTGACCAGTGTCATCTATGTCTGGAAACTTCTAAAGCTGGTGTTCCATAAAATTACTCTTATATGGCATGAATTGTGATTTTGGACCAATGATGTTTATACTGCATGATTGTTTTACTACTGTAATTTCTACTAATTATGAAAATTTGTTAGGTGCCTTTTTACATGTTTTCTTGTTTAAGCACCCTTCTCCTAGCATTTCACCTATAAATTTAGTAGATGCATGTTGATGTCTATCCTTAAAATCTCCAAGTGCATTCGTATGTGTGCTTTTTAGCAGTTATTTTGTATGACATCCACAGTAAACTAAATAAAACTTCTAAAATGGGATGTTGTACCCAAAGATGAGGGGAAAGGGGATGAAACTACATAAGACCTTCCTTTTCAGGCATCAAGATTTAATCAGTAGCTTTTCATAATGAAGGAGAAAGTGTAATAGTAAAATGGATGAATATTTAGGGAAGCTCGCTTGTATTAGTATTAGTGTATAACAGAACCAGGCTATGTTTATGTTAGAAGGGCAAAATTGTGCATGAGCGCTACAAAATACATAGTATGCAAGAATCCAAATCAATTTGAGTCCATATGAGGCCTGAAATTGAGGTTCCAAGTGTCTGAAAAAAAGTGTCCAGTTTTGGTAGAAATTTCGACTGAAACATGGGAATTTCAGCCTTTTGCAAGGTCGAAATTCCCATATCGACCGAAATTTGTTCCTTGGACTAGACAAGTGTTGAAAGAGCTAGGGTCCAGTGATGATTCATCTATGACAATATGGTGTGATAATCGGACCGCTATTCACAGTGCAACCAATCCAGTCTTTGATTGTACAAAGCATAGTGAATTGAATTGGACTTTCACTTTTTTCGTGCGAAGTTGCAGCAAGGATTAGTTTCTCTAGAGCATGTTTGCACATGAGGACAGTTGGCTGACTTACAAAGTCTTTAGGGGTTGCTAGGGTTGACTATATTTCTAATAAGCTGGGCATGTTTGATCTTTATGCTCTAGCTTGAGGGGGAGTGTTAGAAGGGCAAAACTCTCCACGGAAGTAGGTTCTTGAGGAGGAATGCTGGTTTTCCTTATTTGAGTTGTGTTTTCTTTCTATTTCTTGTTTCCTGATTGTTTTTTTTTTTGCTGCGAATTTAGAATTTATAATAAGAGATGAATAGAAAGAGAATAGAGATTTGCAATGTGGGATACTTCATTAAATATTCTGGGGATGTATGTACCCCTATACCTGAATTATAATGCTCCCCCTCAAGTTAGTGCATGGGCATCATGCCCAACTTTTTAAGATTAGAGTGAAATATTTAGTACTTAGACCTTGAGTTAAAAAGTCAGCTAACTGATTGCTTGAAGGAAGAAAGTGAATGCAACAAGGCCATGTTCGATCTTCTCTTTGATGAGGTGGTCAATCTCCACATGCTTGATCTTGTCATGATGAATGGGATTGTGAGAAATACTGATTATGGGCATACTATCTGAACTTAACAGCAGGGGGACCTTCAAATTCACATGGAAATCTTGAAAAAGCCCCTTTAACTAAGGTTTTGTATTCCATGGGCCGTGGTTTTAATTTCAGCTTCAGCACTAGACCTGGCTACAAAAGTGCCTTTTGCTTTGCTAATTTACCATGTTCTACCCTCATAGGTACAATACCCTGAAGTAGACCTTTGATCATTTAGACATCCAGCGCAACAAGCGTCTATGTAAGCCTCAATATTGGGATGATTATGGGAAGAAATCAGAATTCTTTTTCCAAAGCCTGCCTTTAAATACCTCAAGATTCTATATAAACGTCAAAATGAGATGAATACAAGCCATGCATATACTTGCTATCCAAACCACCAATGAAGGCCATATAGTGTGAGATAAATAAATGTCTGCCAACTAACAGTTGGTAGTTGATTGTCCACTGTTTCATGATCTCGACTCTTAAGGTGAGAATTAGGGTCAGCTGGAGTTTCAGTCATTGTGCTTCGCTATGTTGCCCTTTTCGTGTTATTGACAACAAAGTATATTCTCTCTGAGTGAGAGAGACAGGCCAGCTTCATGCCTAATAAGCACCTCAACTTTCTCATATCCTTGATTTCAAATTTTGTTCCCAAGAACATCTTCAAAGAGGAGACTTGGCTACAGTATTCCTAGTGATAACGATATCATCCACATACACTATTAACATAGTAATGTGAGCATTGGTCTTCTTGATGAAGAAGCTACAATTAGCATTGCTATGCTTATAGCTAATGAAAATCATGGCTTTATGAAAGCTTCCAAACCAAGTTCTAGGAGACCAATTCAACATTTATAGAGCATGGCTGAGTCTACACACTTCTCCATAAGTTTCTTTGTTGATTAAATCCTCAGGTAGGATATCCATGTATACCTTCTCTAGAAGTTCTCCAAGGATGAACAGATTCTTCACAATGAGCTGTTGGAGATCCCACCCTTGATTTATTACACATGGGACAATTAACCGCATTTTATTCATCTTAGTCACCAGTGCAAATGTCTCTTGGAAGCCAATACCATATCTCCATGTAAACCCTTGCACTAACAATCTAGCCTTGTCTGTCTGCAGTACCATCAGCTTTGTGCTTGACCACAAACGCCTACTCATACCCAATAGTCCTCTTCCTTGCAGGTAAAGCAACCAGATCTCATGTTTTGTTTTTTCTAGAGCTTTCATTTCTTCATTTATTGCTTTTTCCCGCTGATTGAGCTAGAGCATCTTGTTAGGTTTTAGGAATTGAAACAGAAAACAAGGATGAAACAAAAGACTGAAATGTAGGTGATGAGGAATCATATGACACAACCAACCAATCAATGCAAGGCAACATACAATAAGACAGTTGCCGTCCATCTATGCCCCTTGAAATCAGCCTGGACACCTAAACGATGCCTTGGTGACGCCATGACGACTATGGTTTTTATGATGTTTGTTGGTCCGTTTTAGGAATATTCTCTCTTTGGCAGTCATTCAGATGTATGTCTGATTTTCTATGCATGACCAGAATGAATGATGGTACTTTCTCAAAATTTTTACGTAGATTGTTTTCTGTTCCACTCAACAATCAACAGATTGTATAAGAAGAGAGTAATAGGATTTATTTTGTACGGGTTTCAAAGACAGTGCCTCGGGAGGTGTTTTGTCCCTCTCACTTGTTTCATTTCTAAGTTGGATGGGTGTGCAGTATGCAATTATTGTTTCATTATCCAGCTGTACGCCATAGACCTATTCCAGATGAAAGAGAAGCATCTGAGCATTGCCAGCACCTTCATGATCAGGGAAGCCATCAGTCTAACTCATTCTGAAGATCCCAAGTGGTGCTGACTTAAGTAATATCCCTGCAGCTGCAGCCTTTGGCTTCAGCTTTTCCATTGGGTATGTTAGAAAACAAGCTTTAAACAATCAAAATAGCAGTTGAACTTGAACAGAGAAAAGAGAGAAGAAGAAGAAGAGAAGAGAGATGAAGAACCAGTAGAAAAGACCTGTGATTCTTAGCTAAAGAGTCTAGAATCACAGAGCACTTTTATTTAGCTTCTAATGAATCTAATACAACTTGAGAGACAAGTAATTGTCCTCTAGAAGAAGGAAACAAAATATTATAGCTTTAGTAACTTCCTGACTCCTAAAATAGAAAGTTCTGAAAATAGAAACTACCACCAAAATAGAAACTATGCTTTCTAAAAAACTCCCAAAACTTATGTAGCAAGATTCCCACATTAGAAATAGAAAATATAATCAAAACAATAGCATAATACTGTTCACGTGAACAGTAACGTGAACAGTAAAATCACTGTTCACGTGAACAGTAACGTGAATAGTAAAATCACAAATTTACGTATACTTCAACACTCCCTCTCAAGCTGGAGCATACAAATCTCCCATGCCCAGCTTGCAACAGATAGACTGAAAACTTGGTCTGAACAGAGCTTTGGTGAACAAATCAGCGAGTTGGTCAGTAGAGCTCACAAAAGGAGTTGCTATAAGCTTCTTCTTCACTGCATCACGCACAAAGTGACAATCTACCTCTATATGCTTCGTTCTCTCATGGAACACTGGATTACTAGCAATGTAAGTGGTTGCCTGATTATCATAAAACATTTTCATAGGGGCAGAAACTGGAAATCCTATTTCCTCTAACAATGAACGAAGCCACATTAATTCAGCAGCGGTGTGGGCCATAGCCCTATACTCAGCTTCAGCACTAGATCGAGCAATGGTGGACTGTTTCTTACTCTTCCAAGTCACAAGATTTCCACCAAGAAAAGTACAATAACCTGTGGTTGACCGACGATCAATGACGGATCCAACCCAATCTGCATCAGAAAAGGCAACCAAGTCCATACTCCGATTTGGTCGATAGATGAGCCCTTTTTCGGGCGCACTCTTGAGGTACCGAAGCACTCTCATCACTGCATCCCAATGAGCCTTCCTAGGAGACTGCATAAACTGACTCAACACACCAACAGAATAAGAAATATCAGGAAGAGTAACAGTAAGATAAATAAGTTTCCCAATAAGACTCATGTAACGATGGACATCATCTAACAAGTCACCATCATCACGTCCTAACTTCAACTGAGGATCCATGGGAATGTCGCTAGGTTTAGAAGCAAGCATGCCAGTCTCAGTCAAAAGATCTAACACATACTTTCTTTGTGACAAACTTACTCCTTTTTTATTGCGGATCACCTCAATCCCCAAGAAATATTGTAGATCACCTAAATCTTTGGTTTGGAAAGATTTTTGTAAGTGTGCCTTAACTGTATGGATTGCATCAACATCATTGCCTGAAAGGACAATATCATCAACATAAACTGCCATAATGACAACACAATCACCCTGCCGTCTAACAAACATAGAGTGATCAGAATAACACTATACAAAACCAAAAGACTCCACAGTCTTGCTAAATTTCTCAAACCAAGCCCGTGGAGACTGTTTGAGTCCATAAATCGCTTTATGAAGCGTGTAAACACGAACACTGTCCTCCCCCTAAGCAACATACCTTGGAGGTTCCTCAATGTAAACTTCTTCATGAAGATCACCAAATAAGAATGCATTTTTTATGTCAAGCTAAAAAAGAGTCCAATCATAATTCACAGCAAAAGATATCAAGACACCAAAATAATCTACATCTTATGTTTGTGTATAGCCCTTAGCCACCAAGCAGGCCTTAAGCCTTTCAACCGTACCATCAGAATGGTACTTAATAGTATACACCCACCGACAGCGGACCACATCTTTCCCAAGAGGTAAGTTGACTAAAGATCATGTATGACGAGAATGTAAAGCATCCATTTCCACATCCATAGCGGCTTTCCAGCCAGGAATTTAAGAGCTTCGGTATGATGGGTTGGAATATGAACGGCAGACATAGACAAAGCAAGGCAACGAAAGCTAGGAGGGAGATGAGAGGTATAAACAAAATTGGAAACAGGATAAACAATGTTAAAGTGTAAAGTGCAAGTTCTGAGTACCTTTCCTTAAAGCAATTGGTAAGTCATCTGAAGGTAGAGTGGGATCTCCACTAGAAGAATCCGCCGGTGGAGAGGATGAAGAAGGAACATCCGTAGGGCCAGCTTCAGGCTCCACTAAAGGAGAGCCGCTAATATTTGTAGGAGGAACTCTACTATCCTCAATATGTTCTGGCAACTTATGTCTTCGCTGATAAACCTGTAAAGGAACATTGCTAGTGGAAGGAACTAAAGAGGGAATAGGAGGATTATCATCCAAAACACAGTTTTCAACAGACACAGATTGACTTAGATAATAAGGAGTGTCTTCAAAAAAGGTCACATCCGCACTTGTAAATTGTTTGCGAAGAACCGGATCATAACACGAAAACCTTTTTGAGTGCATGAGTACCCAAGAAAATACACTTAATAGAACGGGGGGAAAGTTTATCCAAAGGATGTGGTATGTGAACAAAACACACACAACCAAAAATTTTGGGTGGAACTGAAAACGGTTCTCTATTAGGAAAAACAATTGAAAAAGGAGATTTTTCAGAAAGCAAAGGCATAGGCATGCGGTTAATTAAATGACCAGCAGTCAAAATTGCATCACACCAGTAACTCTTTGGAACATACATCTGAATCAAAATAGCGCGTGCAACCTCCAAGAGGTGACGATTTTTGCGTTCAGCCACTCCATTTTGTTGGGGAGTGAATGAACAACTGGTTTGATGAATCATTCCAAGAGAATCACACAAGTTAGATATATCATGTTGCACATATTCTAAAGCATTATCAGATCGAAAAATTTTAATAGGAAGAGAAAATTGAGTCCGAATTTCATGAATAAAACTTTTAAATGTAGTTAAGAACTCTGTCCGATCCTTTAAAAGATACAACCATGTAAGACGGGAGAAATCGTCCACAAAAGTAACAAAATATAAAAAACCATGCCTATTACTAATTCTACAAGGGCCCCAAATATCGGAATGAACAAGAGAAAATAAGGACTCACTACGAGAGATAGTGTGGAGGATAGGTGGCATGATGATGCTTCCCTAACTCACACGCTTCACAATTTAATCTAGACACTGATTTAAAAGAAGGAAATAAAATTTTTAATCTAGGTAAAGACAAATGGCCTAAACGACAGTGCCCACGGAGAGCATCTACACAATCATCAGAAAGAGCCGCAATAGGGGTAGCATAGTCCAGATAGTAGAGTCCGTTCCTTTCACACCCTCCACCAATCGTCTTCTTTGTGTGAAGGTCCTGGAAAACACAATAAGTGGGAGTAAAAGTCACAGAGCAGTTTAGTGCTTTAGTTAATTGACTAACAGATAATAAGTTAAAAGGAAAGTTAGCAACATGAAGTATGGATGATAAAGTAAGAGAAGGTGTAGGAGAAACACTTCCAGAGCCTAGAATAGGTGTGGAAGTCCCATTAGCTATGACAACAAAATTTTTAGTGGTAGATTTAAAAAAAGAGCTAAAAAGTGATGACTTACCAGTCATATGGGAAGAGGCCCCTAAATCGATGATCCAAGGGGTGGGAGTAGAAGTGAGAAGTGCTGTGTTACCTGCATGAGAAAGTGTGGCAACAGAAGTACTAGTGGATGTGGAAGCGCCAGTTTCAATATTTTGCAATCGGCGAAGGATTTGGCTTACATCATCTCTTAGAATCTTAGACAAGTCCCCTGAAGAAGATCCAGAACCACTATCGTTGTTTGCTACAGTATCAGTACCACCATCAGAAACGGCATGATTGGCAAGGTGCTTGGCCCACTCTGGTTTTCCATCTTTGGCCCAACAAGCTTCCACTAAGTGCCCTGTTTTATCGCAATGAGTACAAAGTCGAGATGTCTTATCAGACAGTTGAACACCACGACCTCCAGAAGACCTACTAACTCCCCCTGAACCATGACCACGTCCCCTTCCATAAGAGGTAGTGAAGGCTGAATTTTCTCCTTTAGAACTTTTTTTTGGAGAACTCCCTTCAGGCAAGGCAATACGTTGAAGTCTAGAATATGCTTCACTAAGATTAGGGACATGCTCACCAGCAAGAAGATGTCCTTTGACAGATTTCAGTTCAGGGTTCAATCCTGCAAGAAACTTAGACACAAAATATTCATTCCGTTGGGCCTTAAGCTTCTCTATATCAGTGGTGAGAGGTTGAAAGACATTCAACTCCTCCATCATGCCTTTAAAGGAGTTGTAATAATCCTGCAGAGACTTGTCAGCTTGCTGAAATTGAAATAGCTTTTCATAAATACTAAAAATCCGAGTCATATTTTTAGCTTGGGAATAAATCTCTTGCAAATCATCCCATATTCCCTTTGCAGTCTTATGGAACATAACATTCGCTGCAATATCAGGTTCCATACTATTCCACATCCAAATTTTGATGATTGCATCATCTTGGATCCAACTAAAATAAGATTTGTCAGTCTCAGCAGGAGGTTCATCCTCAATGAACTTAAGCTTACCTTTTGCAAGTATGTACACCCGAACCGCTTGTGACCACAACAAGTAATTAGAACTACCTTTGAGCTTGATAGATGTAATTTGAACGTTTACATGATCTCCTTGAGATCCTTTTGATTCAGCCGTACTCATGATTGAGCACGTGTAAGTGAAGACATTAAACTGAGGTAGATATCACTCAAATCAGTTTTCCAAAACTTGAAGTAGAAAGAACACAAAAAAAAATTCTGCAACCTTAGGACAGAATAGGAGAAAAAAGAGAGGTAACAAAGGTATTCAAGTTCTGGAACGTGTAAGAGTAAGGTAATAGGTAGAGAAGATCAATTCACATGAATATCTGATCTAATAGTCCATAATATACAGCATTAGGTGGCTGCACACCAAGGAAACAGAAGAAGAAAAAAGAATTTCAGAAGAGAATATTGAGAACAACACTATTTTGATTCAAAAAAGCTCTGATGCCATGTTAGAAAACAAGCTTTAAACAATCAAAATAGCAGTTGAAATTGAACAGAGAAAAGAGAGAAGAAGAAGAAAAGAAGAGAGATGAATAACCAGTAGAAAAGACCTGTGATTCTTAGCTAAAGAGTCTAGAATCACAGAGCACTTTTATTTATAGCTTCTAATGAATCTAATACAACTTGAGAGACAAGTAATTGTCCTCTAGAAGAAGGAAACAAAATATTATAGCTTTAGTAACTTCTTGACTCCTAAAATAGAAAGTTCTAAAAATAGAAACTACCACCAAAATAGAAACTATGCTTTTTAAAAAACTCCCAAAACTTATGTAGCAAGATTCCCACATTAGAAATAGAAAATATAATCAAAACAATAGCATAATACTGTTCACGTGAACAATAACGTGAACAGTAAAATCACTTTTTAAGTGAACAATAACGTGAACAGTAAAACAAATTTACGTATACTTCAACAGGGTATGCTGTGAAAATCAGTTTCATCTCCAAGGGAAAAACTTATCAATGAATTTGTGAATAGTTTCCTGCATATGCTTCATCACGGTAGCATGTTCTTGCCTTTAGGGGTCTTATAGATTCTATCACACTGAGTCACATGCTACAACTCGTGAGAGTCACCCTTTTCCTGTTCCTTCTGTTTGGTTCTTGTGAATTAGAAAACTAAAGCAAAGAAAAATTAGGAGAAACAAAAAGATGGGGTAAGGACTAAGAAGCAAGTATTTCTACAGCTCATTCTAACAAACCCCTCAAGTTGGAGCATATATATTAACTATGCCCAGCTTGTTGCAAATATAATCAACTCCCACTATCCAGTCTATCCCAGAGGTTCTGTAAACAAGTCTGCCAGTTCTTGTCCTGTGGAAACATGGCAAACATGACTAGGAGAAATGGGTCCCTGTTGTAGCTTTCATGAAGGACAGATTCATCAGCTTGTGCAATGTCATTTGAATTCTGATGAGAAACATGAAGAACCTGTGAAAGAGATGCAAGTGCTGAATTATCAAATGCTGTATTGTCATGTGGATTATTGTGACACACACGAAGAGCATGTGAGAAGCCATGAAAGATGTGTCAAACAACTCGGCGGTCTTATCACAATCAAGAATTTGGAAAGTGAACAATGTCAAATTTAATGCCAAGACCACCCCAAAATTCCATAACTGTGAGCTTCTCTTGCTGATTTTGTATTTAATTCACATCGCAAGTAATAGGAAGTATGGAATGTAGTACCTCATACATCCCTTTAAAGTCTGCAAAATACTGCGTCAAAGCGCGACCCTTCTGATCAACCCCATAGAACTATGACAATTTATAAATACAAGAAAGGTCGTTTTGGTCAGAATACAAAACATTCAAATATTCTCATAATTCTTTTCTAGTGTCAATATGGGTTAGTAAGTCCACATTTTTCCCCTTCGTAGAATTTAACATCCACCCTAGAATACAGGCGTCAACAGTTTCCCATGACACATTATCCTACAGAGTATTCCTCATCCAATGGGCCTTCTGCCATGCCCAATTAGAATCAGTTTCACAATTTTCTTCAGTTGGTTGAAATTGGCAGCCCGTGATGCTGCCATCAAAGACTATCATCTAAGCAGCACCAACAACAATAGTCCAAAAAATAAAAGAGCAGGAGGTTTTTGAACTCCTGGCACAAGGAAGAGCAGAGAAGCAGAGATAAATTGGCAAAACAGCAGGTATAAACTTTCAAAGAAAAATACAGCTTCTGTCCCAACCAAACTGAACAGGAAACCTCAGCATAGATCCAGAAACATCCATAAAAGGAGAAGTTAAACTGAATCCATAACCTCCAGAAAATCGATCCAGTTTGGATCAATATTAACTCCTCAATAAAAAGAAATAGTTAGAAGAAACATGCCTCATACAAAAAGTAACCGCAAGCGCACGGTATCGTGTAGCTAACGGGTCGATCTCAAGGAGATATACCACTTAGAATTCAACTTCTTAATAGTAATGCGAGATTGGAATGATTCAATTTTTTTTTTGTTAACTAATTAACTAAACTAAACGATCCTAATCTATACGTCTAATGCAATCGAATTGAAACGAAAAATAAATTAAACACAATCAATGCATAAATAAAAGACATGAAAAAAAAATGCAAACAATAAAAATAAAAAGGAAAAAAATAAATAAAACCAATTAGTATGTTAAAGCAGTCAGTAAAATTTAGTTCATAGATAAATGCAGATGCAACACCACCCGTCACTAGAAGCAGAGGCACGACTGTAGGCTTTCTCCGGTTATGTGGTCCGAGATGATGAATGAATAGGCAAAAAGTAAATAACAGAAAGTAAATAACAGAGTAATAAACAAAGCAATAAAAGGAAAAGGAAGCCTTAACCAAAGAGAGGCACGACTGTAGGCATCTCTGATCAAGGATCCAAGGGAAGGGAGAACAATAAATAATGCTGAAAGTAAATCCTAAATTAAGAATATGGAGGGGTAGATAGAAGCAGGAATGGAGGGAGGAGAGAAGATTAATAAAGAAAGTTACTTACTTGCGAATTGAACAAACGATTCGAATCTCAACCAATCCTAACAACTAGATCTAGATCTAGAATGATCTAAATCTGCAATTGCTAGACCCAGAGAAAGACGAATCTAAAAAAATTGAAACTTGAACTTGAAGCTTGAACTTGAATTGCATTACATAAAAAGATTAAACCTAAACATTGAATCTAAAAATTTAAATCTCACTAATGCAAGCAAAGAAAACTAGAGAAAACCTTAATAAACTAAAGAGAGAAGAAAGAATGCTTCTACTAAGCTCTAGAACATGTCCTCCTTTGATGGAGTATGTTCTCCTTTTATAGAGTTTACATGAGATATGAAGCACGGTTGAATTTGAATAAAACTCAAGGTTTCTATCTGACTCAACCAATTAGGGTTTTGACGTAGTAATCGCGCCGACTTAGAGAGATCAGATGCATAATTCCACCGTTGGATTTGAGGTTTAAGTAGTCGTGAAGCTCTCCTCCAAAAATCAGCACGATCGGACATCGGATGACCGTTCGATGAAGGGTTTGATCGAAACTGGACAGAGGCATTCAAAAACGGGATTTTTCCTCTTTTTCTTTCTGAATATAATTCTTTTTCCTCTTTTTCTTTCTTTAATTAAATCCAAGATAGGAGATAAGATATTGAGGTGTGCAAGGACTCTTTTCCATTTGGATTCTCTCAATAATATCTCTGTAGATCAAATTTGCCTTCTTTATCTCTTCAATATTTCGGAGTTGGCCCATAATCACACATCTCTAGCCCATCATGCTCCAAATCAGGCCAATTTTCGCATTTGAGAATTTGAATGGACTTCTTGACGTGTAAAATAGCATGATTCAAGCCTAAAACTCCAAATATTTGCTTAAATCTTGAAAAGTCCTAAAGTCTGCAAAAACAACATAAAACCCAAGGTAACTCCACTCTAAGTGTATAAAATGCATGCTTTATGCCCTAAGATTTCACACATAAATGTGCTCATCACATAACCTCCAGAAAATTGATCCAGTTTGGATCAATATTAACACCTCAATAAAAAGAAATAGTCAGAAGAAACATGCCTCATACAAAAAGGCACAATAAGCTGTTATAAATAACCCTTCAAATGGCTAAACCAACAGACAGACATAGTTCACTTGTTAAAATAGTGAACTAGTATTCGAAAACTTCAAATGTAGCATAGGGTGTTGCTACCCCTCAACGGAGTTCCAGCAAGATGTAGGATTTGATCACTAGTTTTAACAGTCTCTCCCTGATACCATTTGAGTTAAGAGTGGAAACAGAGAAAAAGAAGAGGAAGCGAGAAGAGAGCTGTAAACAAGGGAGGCTTCATGTAATAACTGATGAGTGAATGCCTCCTTCAAAATGAATATATAGGAAAACGTAGAGCAAGGAGCATGTATTACAGTAAAATGACTAAAAAGCACTTGGTAAGTCCCTGGTAGTATTGCCAAGACTGGATTCCTCTTCCCTTTTACCTTTACACATTATTCTAACATTTCTCTCATATGTAATGGAAATGGCAAACACAACTTTGATGGTGTTCCTTGGGATTGTGAACCTTATTGAGTTGCTTGCATTTTCATGATGGTTAGGGGACGACTCTAGATACACAGCTATACTGTGGCTGAGGGGTGTTTTTATGTGCTTTAGAATATTCTCTTAGTAGGTATTTTATTCGGGGGAGAGAGGGGAGGGTGTTTGAAATTCCATCAATTGTGTGAGGTTTTAATCAATATTCATAGATTACTTCTTAACTGATGAAATGTTAAACATTTGGAACTGCTTGGTTCCATCCTTGGGTGTCTGACTGTGAACACACCTGCATTTGTCTCTGTGTTTAACTTGCATTAGTGATTAGTCTCTTCTTGTTCACTGTTATTAGATGTGCTTGTATTTGTATCTGTCTGTTACTTTCTCTTCTTGTCCTTTGATGTACATTCATGTGAGGACATATGTTGATGTGTTTTCTGTCTATGGTTCTTCAGTTTAACCATTCATTGTGCAAGCTTATTGGACATAGTGAAGAAGTCATGTCCTTGGATTTCCACCCCAAAAAAATGGACCTTCTTTGCTCATGTGATCGTAATGAGATCCGGCTCTGGAATGTGAGTGGTCGTGAATGCACACGCACCTTCAAGGTGAGCTTCTATATTTCAGTTGTGTTACACAATCGCCAGAAATGGTCCTTGTATGGAACACCTGAAAATTCATTTTTCTTTTTCTCTATTTTTATTTTTTAAACACCAAGAAACTCATTACTTTAAGATAGTATTTTTCAGTACTTGAGAACAACAGGAAGAAGGCTGCTGATAATTTTTTTTCTAATATCACCTCACTATTCCATTATGTTGTACAACTTGGATGATTTCTAGACAACTATTCTCATTTGACACAGTTTTCTTTCTTTATCCCTCCCTCCAGCCTGGGGCACCCTAAAAGAAAGAAGAAAAAGGGCAGGGGGGGTGGGGGTGGGGGAGTGGGTTTGAATATATACCTAGGATCAAGGTATGGTGGGGCCTGGCACTCGCAAAGTTTCCATTTAAAGATCTCATATATTTCTGAAATTTATGCTGTTCTTGTATAAGGATCTCAGTTCTCAGATAATGAAACATTCATATGGAAGGCGCATAGTCTTGCAAATTGGGGTGGGGGGGTGTAAATTTTGTTACTGTGAAACAATGGAATTGAAAAGCTGTATGGATAATAAAGACTCATTTGTTTGTGATGGAAAGCTAACGCAACTATTTCTTGCCTGGTGTCACTGCTGATATCTTATCTCATCAATAAGATTACACCTAGAGTGGGCATTGTACTATTTCATTGTCTTTGTTAGATTCCCTAAAATACACATCGAAAATATATCTACTCAGCATTTCTTTCTATTAATGCTAGCTAGGATTCTTCTCTGACTTCTTATCCACTTTCATCCCATGCACCCCCCCCCCCCCCCCCCCCTAAAAAAAAAAAAAAAAAGAGGTAAATAAATAAATAAGAGAAGCTAACACATTTTTATTCAAAGCATCTCTTCTTAGTAGTTTGCGAAGTCAGCTTTTCCACAATTACAGATATAATTATATGGATTTCAGCGGATAAAATCGCATGTTACCTCAGTCAACCAATATAATTTTGTTGTGAGAGTGATATTCTGTTTCCTCACCTTAACCTCTCTGAACATATCAGGGTGGTGCAATAAAAGTTAGATTCCAACCCCAGGTCGGTCAACTTCTAGCTGCTGCTTCTGGGAATGCCGTCAACATACTTGATGTCGAGACTGGCACTGTTCAGTTCAACTTGAAGGTTTGCTTTTCTTATTCCCTTGAGAGTCCTGATAGTACTGCAGTTGTGTGTGTCCATCTGCTTGAAATTCTCTTATATGTGAACTCACTGGGAGTAGCACATCCTTTCAGGGACACACCAAGGAAGTACAATCAATCTGCTGGGACACAAGTGGGAAGTATATTGCTTCTGTCAGTGAAGACCGTATTTGTGTCTGGTCAGCTTTATCAGGTGGGGGATGTGTGCATGAACTGTGTTCCAGCGACAACAAGTTCCAGTCCTGCATCTTCCATCCACAATATCCCCTACTTCTGATTGTTGGAGGTTACCAGGTATTCTGGTTCTTAGGATCAATATCCTGTTGCTTTGAAAATTCTCTCTTTTGCTACATTGTCTTAGCTTTGATGTTTAACGTAAGTCACTTGTGAGTTTCTAAGATTAGTAGTTGATCAGCTTATGTGCCGCATCTAGCATTTGGGCTAAAGAAAGCAGCAATGCTAATTTTTTGTTTATTTATTTTCTTTTTCAAAAACAATGGCACTGCCCAATATGCCCCTTGCTTTTGTTTCCATTATTACCCCTCCATCAAGGCATGAAACTGCACGTGGACAGTGTAATAGAACCTCTTCCTTCAACATTTTTCAGCTTCAACAAACAACCATGATGGAGTGCTGGCCATATTATTCTGTTTACCATGACTAGTATATTATATGTTTTTTGGTCCATTGTCATTTGGAAGTCTCAAGTGTTGGAGAGGTTGTTGTTTGGGTCCATGCTTTTCTGGGGTTGGGAAGTCCTACTAATCTGCACTGTTGATGTCATTTCAGTGGATTTGTTTTTCATGTTAATCATCCAATTGTCTGGTGAGATCTAATGTCGCTAATTTGCTGCAGTCCCTTGAACTGTGGAATCCAACAAGTAGTGGAACAAAGACATTTGCTGCACATGGTGGGTTAATTACTGCGTTAGCAAACTCGCCTTCTGCTGAAATGATCGCCTCAGGCAGTCATGACGGTTTTGTGAAGTTATGGAAATGAAGGTAAAGCTATGGATGTGTGAGTTTTTTTCACTCCTTTTTGTGTCTAGTAGGTAGTGCAGTAGCACTGGTATTTGAAAGGAGGTAATCATAGATTTGTTTTCAGGACAAGGACCAGCAGTACACCGTGGATCAGGGAAGGAAAAAATTGGGTGGTAAATTTTGTAATTGAGGAAACGTATCTATCTTCGTGACAATATTTTCGACTACAACGGTTTGCAAGAAAATGAAACTTTCTGATGATGAATGGGAGCAGGATACTGAAGTGAGGCCTTTGTTATCTGGAATTTTATCAGATATCATGACTAGTAGAATTGGGTTAACCGGTGCAAGGTATAGAATTTGTTCAGCCATGTTGAACATTCCATCATAGATCACATTATAGCTATATACATGAAATGCTACATTTGAAAACAGGACTTATAAGAACGAGATGTAAATATTTGAAAAGAAATTTGTAAACTTGTATAGTTAGACTTTCTGCTGTAGTTTTTTTTACCATTGGTAGCTGCCTATGGTGAATATGTGAAAAAAAAATTTGGATGAATAAGAAGAGATTAAAATTGTCTGGTGTCATATCTATAAATGTCAGAAATAGCAGATGATTGGTAAATTGACTAGTTTTGCCCGCCCATTGACTAATGGATGAAATTGTGTTTTGTTACTTATTTATAATTCCTTCAATTGTTTTATTTGAGGTGACCCCTTTTTCTAGGTTTGAGTGGGACATGATTTCCCTGGATAACTAGTCATTTTGAGAAAATATTGGTTTCCCTCACTTGAATTGCAGACCATAAGTATGGCTTGTCTGTTAACATTCCTCATCGTATGGGCTTCTCTGCTTTCACTTGAAAGATTATCTTTCTTTTCCGAGAGATTTTATCATTCATGCAATTTTCCAAGTTCTTATATGGTTAGAATCTTAAACAGAACCTGTTTTTCTGGGGAGGTGTTAAGAATGGATGGGAGAGAATTTACTTGCTTTATATTCTCTCTATCTAAAAACGAAGTCTCTTCATTGGAAGCATTCTTTGGCAATTGTTATTTTTCCTACTTTCTCTGTCTTAAGTCTCTTGAAGCAATCTGTTAGGAATCATCCCTTTGTGTATGTGCGGTATGAATGGTTTCATTGCCACAGGTTCTGAGGTTGGTAGTTCATCTCCTTCGTTATACAAAATTAGTTGGATTGTCAATTATAAGATTTAGCAGTAGGATTCTGCAATAGGAATGGGTTAAGTGGTGCTTTTTGAAGCCTGATCTTGTGCTAATGGTAATCATATTGGCCCGGGGTAGGCCAAGTCAAAACGTTCCTGGCCTCGGATTTTAAACATAAATTTTTATCAAGAGTATGGTGGGTCAGCTGAGATGAGCCAGGCCAGGCTAAGTCAAACATTCAATGTGACTTGACCCTAACCTGCCCTTAAGAATAGAATTTTGAGCTTAAACCTATTCAATTTCATTCCATAGAGCCAAACTTACACCCCTAGAGAGTAGCATTTTAAGTACTTTTGTGTCTACATACATAGAGGATGAAGAACGCTAAATGGGCACTAGCTGACTATTGAATATGAGCACTAGTTCTGGTTTTTTTTTTGGTTAGTAGTTCTGGTTTTAATGTGTGAACAAAAGCATAGCTCAATTGGAGGTTTTTTTTTTTTTTTTTTTTTTCTCTTTGGCTGGGGGTGGGGTGGGGGGTTTGTGGGAGTATATACAGGGTAAGAAAGATCCATGCTTGGGTCTCAGGAGCCTGTAACCTTACATTGGCCGACGGGAATAATCCCATGAGGATCAACTGTGCAGTATTTTTGCTTTTCCATGGGCAAAGATTGAGCTGTCTAATTTACGAAGAGCCCAAATTGAACGAGCATATAGAACATTCTTTTTCCGTATATGAAATGAAATGATCCCTAGTCTCGTTCAGAGCATGGTTGTCAAGGCGACACCTAGGCGTCCAAGCATTCTAGTGGTTCTAGGAGTCGGTGTAGCCTAGGAACTAGGCGGCTTGTTTGATGTCACCTTAGTCTCTTTGAGCCCTTCAAATGTTGTGTCGCCTATGGTTGTGACAATTAGGGTTGAGAGATTGGTCATTCAGTTTGCACTGTTTGAGAATATCTCATTATTGTTCTACCAAAAGAAGACAAAAAATGGAATAGCTCATTTTTTCCCCCTTTCTGTGCAGTATTATAACAGGTACTGATATCTTACCTTGAAAAATGAATCGTTCAGGAGCAGATATTCTTTGGAAGGTGAGAGAGAAATAATTGAAAAATAATGAGGGACCTTGAATCATGGTGAAATCCCAAGCTTTCAGGTGTTATCACTGAAGTGTTGGGATCAAAGTAATAGTAGAAGAGGCTAATAGCATGTGACGCATGTCTTCTGTAATCCAATATGATAAAATTTGGTTACATTTTCTTGTAAAATAAGGAGAAGAAGAAGAAGAAGAAAAAGAAAGGATCGCCTGAAGTCATTTTCTTGAAATACTATTCCTGTTGGCCAACATTGGCGGCTTCTCTGTGTCAATCATTTGTTTTTTGGAATTGGATTCGTAGAGGTTATTGCATCTGCTGAATGTGATTTACAAGTTCATCGCTTATTCATGTCTATGCTACAATTTTTAGAAACGGAAAAAGACTACTTCTGAGAAACTTCAAATTGTAAGAACATCACACCTGCAATGATTCTTTGCTAATTTAATTTCATGAGTTCATCATTTCTGTAGTTGGTAAAACCTTGTGATGGGTACATCTTATCCAAATTCTGAATTTCGATTTCCAGAAGACAAGTTTTGGTTTTATTAGTCAAACAGAGGTTATACAATAACCGACTCTATTACCAAAAAAAATAAAATAAAATAAACCGACTCTTGTTCAGGTAAGGACTAGGAGCAAAGGACTAAATAAAATCTTTCACATGAAACTAACAATGAAGGCGACCACCTTCAATGGAATCTGCAAGTTTTTCTTCGATTTTGATAGTTGGAACTTAGAAAATGGTTTCATAGATATCCCTTCATACTCAAGAAATGATTTTCTTCAGCTCTCACTGCTTCTCCACTTTTAAACCACCCCGACAACAACACAAGACATGGAGGGAGGGAAGTCCTTGTCGTGCGCATCGCCCTCTCTTCTCACCAACTTGAACCCCTCCAAACTCAATAACTTCTCATTAATTTTTCCATGTTAGAACAGACAAACAAGGCTCCACAGCTGGGACCAACAAAATGGTCTCTCTTTCTGTATATATATATATATATAGTAGAGTTCCTCATCCAAACTACAAGGCAATGAAATTGGACAATTACTGGAGAGGTTGCCTACAACCCTCGAAGCTCAGAGCCACCTGCTACCACCTAAGGTACTTAGCAGCAATGCCTTCATCATCTTCTTTTCTCTACTCCATCACTGCAACTTCAATAATCCTGCTATTATTGTCTTGCCAGTTTGACACACTCCTTGCTAAATCAAAACTAACCCATTCCCCCACTTCTCATCGCCATCATCACCGCCACTCAACAAACCCACTTCACCAGGCTTATATAGCTCTCCAAGCATGGAAGCATGTAATTTATTCTGACCCCAGAAACTTTACCTCCAACTGGGTTGGTCCATCAGTATGTAACTATACGTCTGTATACTGTGCACCCTCTCCCCATGATCCTCTCATTCAAGTTGTTGCTGGCATCGATCTCAACCACGGTGATATTGCAGGCATCCTTCCAGACGAACTTGGTCTGCTTTCTGACCTTGCGCTCCTGCACCTCAACAGTAACCGCTTCTGTGGAATACTCCCATCAACATTGGCTAACTTGACCCTGCTCTATGAGTTAGACCTCAGCAATAACAGATTTGTTGGCCGTTTCCCCCCAGTGGTACTCTCGCTCCCTTCTCTGGCATACCTTGATCTCCGCTACAATGAGTTTGAGGGACCAGTGCCTTCTGAGCTTTTCAATAAAGCCCTTGATGCCATATTCATCAATAACAACCGCTTGACCTCAGTTCTCCCTTCAAATTTATCAGGGAGCACTGCATCTGTAATAGTGTTTGCCAACAACAACTTAGGGGGCTGCATTCCACCTAATATACACAAGTTGGCAAATACTCTGGAGGAGCTGCTGTTGATAAATACCAGTGTATCAGGGTGCATGCCTCCAGAGGTAGGCCTCCTCTACAAGCTAAGAGTATTGGATGCGAGTAATAACAATTTAGTTGGTCCCATACCTTACAGCCTCGCAGGATTGGCACATCTGGAGCAGCTTAATTTGGCCCATAACATGATGACTGGTACTGTACCAGCAGGTGTTTGTGTATTACCCAATTTGAAAAACTTCACCTTCTCCTATGACTTCTTCTGTGAAGAGGAGGGGCCTTGCCAGAATTTGACTTCCAGAGGTGTTGTATATGACGACCGCCGTAACTGTATAGCAGAGAAGCCATACCAGAGGACCAAGAAGGCTTGCGATGCAGTTCTTGATCACCCAGTCGACTGCTATGAATACCGGTGTGCTGGTAGTTGACTGCTATGATTTCAGGTTCTGGTAGTGCTGCAGCTTCTGCAATACCTTTGTTTTCGCCTCCTTTCAGTCCTGTAGCTTGTTTATCCAAAAAAGATAGATTTGTGAGAAGTATTTGCATGTATTATACTGATTGTTTCCCAATAAATTAAGTACAAAGAAGATTCCAGTAAGAGGGCATGAAGCTCCCTGGTGAGGTACTGCTGAAATTGGACAAGTCCTCAAAGAAGGTATTGCCTAGGAATCAAGCCAATAATGACTCCAGGTCACTTTACCTTTTAAACGTGTGTGGAGTTCTAGGTCGATTGGCAGATTTGTTTTGCTGATGTCGCATAGACAAGCTATATCGGACCCCTATAGAAGGATTACTAAACCATAATTCTTGAAAACTGAAACAAATAATGCATTTAGAGCATGTTCCCAAAGATTGCACTTGCAGTAACAATGAAAATCATAAGCATCCAACTTTAGGCTCCTGGCAGATGGGGTGTGCAGGACTAATTGATAATAAAGACCAAGATAAAACCAATTCGGATCCAATGAAGTGAAACATGATCACCATAGAGATGCCGCCTCTATGTATGTTCGCTGAAACTCTGTGTCAGACAAAGGCCATGTTTGATATCCAAATCTTCCATTAGCTTTTTTCAAGAGAAAGACTACAAAATCATTAGTGAAAACAAATTACAAAGTCCTTGCCATCAAATGAAGTTCACAGAAAATGGTTCAGGAACTAAAAACAGTGATTTCCACTAGTTGTTCATTGCCAGAGTTGCTCCATGGGGATTCCACGCTGACGAGCAACTTCGCTGAACTGTCTCATCTTCTGTACTGCAACCACAGTTGCTCTTGCATTGTTAAGAGCATTTTTACTCCTTATTTGTTTACCCAAAGCATTCTCAACACCTGCCATTTCTAAAACAATCCTGACTGCACCTCCAGCGATCACTCCTGTACCCGGTGAGGCAGGTCTTAGCATCACCTTTGCGGCACCATAATCTCCCTCAGACCTGTCAGTCAATAGTGTAGCAAAATCAGCACAAGTTGAGTAACTAAGTTGAATAAACTAAATTATAAGAGAGAAAATTGTTTTCTCATCAGGATTTCCATACAAAAAATAGCTTTATAAATGAATCTATATATGAACTAGTAAAACTCAAATCTTTATGGACTGGCAGAAGAAGAAAGGTTACAATGATCAAAGAAAAGGAGAATGTAGAACCCTCAGAAGTAGGGTAATAGTGGCCCAAAAGCTAAGGATTAAGAGCAAAAATTAACATAAGGAAGAGAAATCTTTAAAGGGGAGTAATGGAAGGTAACTAGACAAGGCAATGCTTGCTGGAGAAGAAACAGGAAATAAGTCTGGACAAGTCCACTTGGAGAAAGATCTAGGGACAAAAAATTCCCCGTGGGACAGAGCTGCATAAAGGCTAAACACTTCTCCTCTAATTAAAATAGAAGAAGAAGAAGCCCAAATTCATGTATAAATACCAAAAAATCATAACTTTCTCTGACAAATTGGGTAGATTATCAGTCCAGAATGAATTTGAAGAATTCCATATATTCCAGTATTCTCCATGTGCAGTTCCTTTTTTCCTGGATGAATTCAACAAAAGACCATTGTGCATTGCTGTTTGAAAGAACATATAATGAACTGCAGGCTGGCTCCATCTACAGCTTAGGGTTGGTAGTGAAATTGTTCTCTTATTACATATCACTCGTCAGTTTCTAGTTCAATTGCTCTGATATGAACAGATGCCCAAAGCTGCTATTTCTTTCAACCAGTAGAATGTTTTATTCTCGCTTCTTCTTCTTTTGGAGATGTTAGTAATGAAGTTTATTTAGCCATTCTTCTTCTCCTTCAGCCAAACTAAAAGTAGCTCATAAATCATGAAAATGTGATGAAAATTGATTGATAGAACAACTATATCACCATTATATATTCAGATATCAGGATATGAATATCTTGTATTTCCTCGGCACATAATAACATTGCCAAAAGGTTTTGTCAACGATATCCCGCCTACCATTCTTTGCCTATCAGTGCAATGAATGGGGAATTTGAGGAAATTAAGCTCTACGAAAATCCCTGATAGCAAAAAGACCTTACTGATTCATTCATAAGCTGATTCAGACGTTAACATCCTTCATGTAGTAATTTGTTTCCCAATTTCACCAAGAACCATTTAAGAGCAAAAACAAACAATCCTCTATTCCCACCCAACTATCTGATCTACAATGTTGATAATCACTGTAAATTCAAATAACTAACAAAAGCCACAAATCCAAACTACCCAGAAGGTATTCCTTGACTGGCAGTAATTAATTTAGAAAAGTGATTGGTTTCATTTACCTGTGAGGGAATGTCTTGTACTTGGTCATGGGCACTGAGATTAAATTCCTCCTGGCATTGGTAGCAGACTTTTGAACCGCTCCAATAACCTCCTTAGCTTTGCCAACACCAACGCCAACCTGACCCTGCTTGTCGCCCACCACCACAATAGCCCTGAAATGCAATTGCTTCCCACCCTTGACCACCTTAGTCACTCGCCTCACCTGAACCACTCTTTCCTCAAGTCCATCCCTGATCCTCTCCTTCTTCGTTTTCGTCCCAAACCCAGTAGCCTTCTTCATCTTGGAGTCCATGACATAGATGTTGTTACCAAGCACGCTAACACCACTGTAGGCGGGTCCATACATCTCCTCATAGGCAGCAGCAATTTCATCTTCGGTTTCAGGTTCACCCTCATCGAAGGCCGGAGGAGGCACGTAGCCTTCGGGAGGCTCGACAGGTTCGAAGGGAATTTCCTCTTCTGGGTTAAATTCGTCGAAGAATGTAGTGTCGATATCGCTGGATTTAGCCTGTAAAGGCTTGAATTTTCTGGGTTTGGGGAGGAGTGAGAGGGGAAAAGTTGGTAGGGTTTCGGCCCTCTCGGGTCTCTTGATTGTGGGCAGAAAGACTTTGAAGTGTGAAGTAGGAAGAGCTGTACGAATAGAGAGTGAGGAGAAAGAAGATAAAGCTGTTGCAGAGGCAGCCATTCTTCCTCCTGTTTAAACTCTTCTTCTGATTGAGTCGAAGAAGGCTCAACAAACGGTGAAGTGATCCACAAACATGAGCGCAATCGCCTCTCTTCTGTTGTCTTGCTGCTCTCTATTTTCTGGGATTTGCAGGCTTATCTGAACAAATAGATTTCGTGTCCCAAACCATTCTTTGAGGCGAGGAGATCTTTTCACCCAGTCTGTCCGTGCCCCCATCCCCCATACTCACCCAATGACACAAGGCTGACACGGGCAAAACCCATGTGAGACATTTTGTGAGTATGGGGAAATGCAAGCACGGACAAGTTGAGTGGAGAGAATCTAGATTCTTCACATAGCAGCCCTACAGGTAAATTTATCGAACGTGCCATTGCAAGGTTGGTTGAGTGGTAAATATCCATACTTCTTTATGGAGATATATTGGGTTTGACCCTTGCGGACGGCATTTCATTTTTAGAATTAAAAAACTGTTACTTCACATTTTCTTTTAAGAAGTTTTTTACTTCAAAAAATTTACTATATATCATTTTTGTATCGAATACCATATGGTATAAGTACATTATACCATTATTATACCATATTTATAAAATACAAAAGGTTTTTGACATTTGCTAAAGGCTTGTTTGGTTATAAAAATCTCTAGATTCATAAAATCTAGAGATTCACCTTTTTACACTAAATACGTGAATCTATAGATTTATGGGTAAGGGATGAATTAGACGGTCAAGAACTATATTTTACAATATTTAATATGAATAGGGCTTGAATTCAAGATTTTGGCGTTGAGGGCAGGTTTGGGTCTAGGATTACTCTTTGGCCTATTGGACCCATCCCTGATTTTGGCTTTAATCCTGGGCCTAATTTTGGCCCTAATGTTGTCCTTAGTTGTTAAACTAGTCTTCATATTAACATTGATATAAGTCTTGATTTTGACCTTGAGTCATTTGATCATATTAGACTATAAGTTCACTTTTTATATTATTTGTTTGGGTAATTTTTATTTGGACCCTTTGAGGTTCGATCTAAGTGATTTTTAGTTCCCAAAAATATTGAGATCTTTTATTTATTTGCCTCCAATGTGGTACTAAAAAAAACTTATCAAGGACGGATAGTGAATTAGTCATGTTTGTAACTATTTACCCTTTTTTTAATACAAAATTGTAAAAAACTAAATTATCGTGCATTTACTTGTTAACAAGGTTTTGAATAGGGATTTTTTTTGTTGAATAGGGATATTAATTTATCGAACTATTATGGATGAGAACATACTCATCTAGGGCTTAACTTCGAAAATAAACTTTTCATTTATCAAATCCCTTATGATGTTTCTAAATTTACAAAAAGACCTCATCTGTGACCTTCTCTACAATCGACTTGGATTTTCAAATCTGTCCAAACTTTATTCCAATTCTTCTCTCTACCTGTTCTCTTTCATGAATAATCTCAACTTTTTGCCACCGGAGAAAAAACATAGAAAGGAGACAAAACATAAAAGAGAGAAGGAGAGAGAAACTTGGGGCAAAAAACAAACTGGATTGAAGTTCAACTACTATCTTAGAAATTGAGAATTGAGACATGGTTTTTTCTTTTCTCTTTCGAAGCTTATATTTAATAACCCTAATTTTCATCAAATAGCACATTAGAAAACCCAAAAAAGAGGGATTTCACTATTTCAGAGAAAATGATGAACTAGGGATAGTCGAAGAAATGGGACTGCACAATAATTTCAAACAGATTGAACAAGGTGACCTATTCTTCAATATATATCCTTGACGCCGTATGGACAGATCAGATTAAACACAAGATTATGTGTTGTAAGGTGATATATTTCTTTAACGGCTTACTACCATATGGACAACTTAGATTGAACCTAAGATTCTAATGAACACAATATTAGGTAATGTTGTAAAGTGATCCAATTTACGCACCTACATGGGATCATCAAGTGAACGGAAAAAAAATAGAAAAAAAAAAAAAAAACCCAAGAGCCTAACCTAACAAGCAAGTCTTTTCGCCCTTCACCTCACCCCACCCCCTTATTTGAGTAAGCTGAGAACAACAATAAATACATGCGCAACAACGCGCTCATGCGCTTCATTATAGATTGGGTGGGCCAAAAGGCCCCTTTGTGTTGTAGTAGGGCCGTTGCCTCTTTAGGTTGAAGCGCGTTAGCCCTTTTATATAGGGTGGTCGGAGACAACTATAGGGCCAATCAATGCCAGGGCCAAGGATATGACCAATTAGGGGTAGGGATAGGGATAGTGCCAATCAGGGTGAGGGCTAGGGCCAACCTGACCCAATATGGAACAATCAAGGCAGGAATGGGATTGGCTTGCTCTTGTAGGCTTGGGGTTAAGGACAATAATCATTGGCTCTGAATTAGGGTCAAGGCAAGAATGGGCTTAGATTGGAATATATAAGGCTAGGTTTGGGAATGCAAAATCCTGACCCAACCCAGCCCTGTTCCAGCCTAATGTTTACATACCACATTTTTTTATAAGGAGAGGGTAGAAGATCAAGGACTTCATGGGCATTACACCAGATTTATTGGACCTAAATCTGTTATAGGAGAACATGATCCAAACCGCTTGTAAACAAGTCAAAAAAGCCTTTAAAAAAATTGCAGTTCCATAATATCCCATTGGGATAGCCAAATGAGCCATGCAAAAAAAGACCATAGATCCATCCTATCCGATTCAACCCTAAGTTATGAATACCTGCACACATTAAAATAGTAGAATTATCAATTATTAGCTCCTTAATAGGCCAACATATACATTTTGTAACAGTTGTATATCTAGGGTCAGCGTCTTCAAACCCGTATTGGGGGGGGGGGGGGGGGTGTGTGTGTGGATAATTTTTGTCTTTAATCCATTTTCACACATAGTCCAAGGTTTTAGATGGATCTAGGGCCTCTTTAGCAAAAATCATGTCTTACACATTGAACAAATGAAATAATGTGTAATCATCATAGTTGGAAACGTCCATCTTAGCGTAGGTTTATCAAAGTATGAGTCAAATAAAACTGAAGAGCATAGGTGAAGAAATGAAGTCTAAAATAGAAAACCAGTTCTCAATCCCAAAGGCTTGCCATCCATTTGCGCTTAGTCCAATCACAAGAAAAAAAGAGGTGCCAAACGATTTTGCACTATTGCCACAAAAACACAAGAAGGTTGAATTGGAGCTCACTGAGATAAGATAGCATTAACAGGAATTCCTACATGCAACAACAACAACAACAAACCCATCTTGAATATATTACCAAAAAAAAAAAAAAAAAAAAAAACCCATCTTGAATATAATATTAATGATGATACCCCTTGTTTTAGCATGCACACCTTGTCTAACTTCACTTCTGTAAAAAGGATGCAGTCATCCGCAAAGAGAAAATGTGAAATAGCCTTGGTCCGATTCTTGATACTGATACCTTTCACCAAATGTTCTAATTTTGCCTTCTGAATAATAGCTAAGAGAACTTGGGAGCAAAGAATAAATAAGTATGGGGATAGAGGGTCCCCCTGCCTAATACCCCTGGTGGGCTTAAAGGAATCCCTGGTTGGGCTTATATAGATGACATTCATTTGTTTGGCCCAACCTCCCAACGGACAAAATTTTTCTCCCAGTTTTCAGTCCAAACAGAGCTCTTTCTAGGAAGTAGTCATCAAAAAATAGTCGTTAAGGCATCTTTTTAAGCCAGACACACATCTCTCAGAAGCAAAATGTGTCTATCCTACTCAAACGTCTCCCAGAAGATCTCAAAGACCAAGCTTTGTAAGAAATGTACACCACCTTGGAGGTTCTTCCACAATAATACAAGTCACAGGGGGGAACTAAAACTATACTGTCTCCAATCTGCGTAAATGAGAAGACATGGAAAGCAACTGATTCAACAAGACACAAATTCCATGAAAGGGAGACTAATTTGGAAAAGCTTGATTGAGGGCTCCAAAATGCCTAGCTAAAACAAAGATTATAGTATATGGCAAAAATCAGAAGGACATCACCGTTTTTCCTTGGTTTAGTGATCTAGATTGACAAACTTCCATTCACCCAAGAAAAAAAAAAAAAAATTGTTACAGTAATAGGAAGTTGAATGTCCAAAGCAAGCAATGAAGTTTTACTTACTGCTCTCAGCTGCCGAATGGATTTGTAGATTTCCTTCTATGGAACACATGACAATTTCATAGTAGTCTACCACAACCATCCATCATGTTTACACTATACTGGACTTACACTGATCCCCTGCACACGTAATCAATAAATTGGCAAATGAATGGTAGAACACAAAAGACTTCATGCAACCCTACACTCCCTGAGTTGAAATTTGAAGGCAGTGTGTTGGGGTAATTGTATTACAAATTCCACAAACACACAAAAATGAAATTGCAATACAATTGAGAGATGAAGATCCTTAGTCAATCCGGAGAGCTGATGATGCAACCGAACGAACCACCGAACAATGAGGTTGAGTCACACTTTGAGTGTTGTCTTTAAGGTAATTGATGCACTCTACTACCAAGGGTTCTTCGCACCACCACCTCCAAGATAAAACAACCTCCAACTAGAAGATAAGGTAGTTCTTCTAGTCCCTTCAAGGAGTCAAAAGCTAGAGCACAACACTTAGACAAATTCAAAGAAAGAAATTAACTTTGTAATACAAATAATGTGAGAGTGAGGAGTGTCTCAATTGCACACCACATGCAAGGAAATGTTGGGTTTATATAGGCCCAAACCTCACCTTACACCCCTTAGGATTCTTAAGGCAATGAATTGGATTTAATCCATTCAATAACCTCAACCAAACTCATGGTAATGACCATGAATGGTCATGAAGTTGAAATGAGAATTGATGGTCAAGAGTTAGAATTTAAGTAAATTCCACCCTTCAAGTAACCCCACCACACCACCATGATCAAGACCATTAAGACCCATGACCAATGTCATGAAGAGCCTCATAAGTCATGAAGGACTTCCATTATTCATGGTGCCTCATTACCACCCTTACCTCATGGGTCTCACACACTAACAAAATAATTAAATAAAAGAAATGCAAAAACTAATTTTGAAACTTAATATAGATTTTTAATAAAAAACCTAACACAGTGTTTCTTCAATTCTTCAATAGCTCATAACTCCCTCAAGTAGTACCCAAAAATTTTCAAATGATTGTGGGATGGATGGGACTTTCCATTTTGAAACCTCAACTGCAACCCACTTAATAATGTCTGATTCAGCATTTTATTAGCTACCTCCTATTTTATGTTCCCTCTCATGTTTGCAACAATGTGCTATAAAAGCATAAGCAAAAACAAACGACTAGAGGAGAGAAAATTGAGTCTTTGAGTAACACAAGATGCTCACCATGAACTGGATCAGAGATCACTTGCTTGCAACAAGAACAGCCTGGAGAATGTCCACTTACAGTAGAGTTATTACTACAATTTTGGAGACCAACCCTGAACAAGGTAAATGTGCAAGCCCAAGATCAGCTCCATTTATCTTGGGACTTGAGTATAGCATACTCACCACTACACAAATGTATTGACTAAGAGAATTTACCTGGCTTTCTAAACCAATTCTACCTTTGATTTCTTTCAAATTATTCTCCTGCAGTGTTGTCCCACCACAATTCCTCCTTTGATTTCTTTCAGGTTATTCTCCTGCAGCGTTGTCCCACCGCTCACATGATTCAAAATAGCATCTGCTGTCCCCATCTAGGACCAAAAGAATCATAAATGAAGAAAAAATCATGTTAGGTTGTATCAGTATAATATGATCACATATAAAGTCACTGGATTGGGATAAGAGCATTCAAAAGCTCAAAGATAACATGTTACATATAAAATTGTCCAATATAAATGTTAAGATATGTACAGATGTCCTGTGATAGCTTTTGTTCTTTGTAATTAGTCACACCCTTCTAAGAACCTTACCATATAGTCCTGAAAGAAGGAAAATCTACAAAACAGTCAGTGTAATATCCAGCCCTATTCTAACCTTGACCCTGACCCGGATCCACTGTTGTATTCAGGTCCGAGGACCCAAAGCGGTGGAAGAAGAGATTTATGGACCATCCTGATTGATGATCATGATTCGGAGACCGAGCCCATGGACATTGACAATGATACCCCTTGCTTAAATGCATTGTCAGTGTTTAAGGAAAGTCTGCGCATCGGAGAAGATTAATATGGTTGATGTACCAAATGACCTCCTGTGCACAATCCGAAGGTATTCCCCAAAACTAGACTTCTTGATTGAATTGTGGAAGAAAACCTCACTTAATTTGACCTTGTATAGCCTTTCAAATCCCTACTTGAAGTTGCTGTTCTAAACCTGAGTTTTCTGCTGAAAACATTTTGGTCGATCATTTTGGTCGATACCATCGACCAAAAGCATCGACCAAAATGTCCTAGTCTGCCAAGTTAATGATTCCATGGAATATTCCTTTTCTATTTAATATGACCTCGAGCCTTGAGCCTTTTGCAATCATTTTTCTCACCTGGGAACGTGGGGAGAGCTTCCCAAAGCAGCTCCTTGGTTAGTGTGAAGGGTATCTCATCAAAGACACTTAGTTTATCATTGATTCTTGCCTTCATCTTCTACACTAAGGTAAGACTCTTCATTCCACTCTCTACCCTACCATTTTCTACTCCTTTCTATTGTCATCTTGCTGATGGGACATTTGGAATGGTGCTGCAACCTTGCAACCACCACTCCAAGTGCCTACTCATGCTCAATCCATGATTCCCTTAGCCATTCATTGATGCTAATGCTTATATCTCATGCCTAGCATATGTATTCCATGCTTTACCTATTAACATCATACCATTTGATATCAAACTGAGCTATAAAGTGTATTATGTTCATGTTTAACATTGCCATATGATTCCAATCGAATTTCTATTAGTTCCTCTAACTATTGCATGCTATTCCTCATCAATGCAATCAATTCCAACTCATGCCATGATGTTTATCACTTGAACTTGATAGCTCAAATTGGGGCTTTTTAATTAGACCATTGGATTGGGTTAATTTCTTGATTTATAGTGTCCTACTACTGTTGTTAAGTATGCCTCCAAGTTCCAGATTGATCCGAACACCGGAAGACTCATTTCGGACCAAAAATCCCCAAAATCCACTATTCTGCCTGAGGACTATTTTGGTCGATCATTTTGGTCGATACCATCGACCAAAACCATCGACCAAAGTTGTTGCTGACAGCAACCTTGGTCAGTTTTGACTCGAATGACATCCGATCTTCTCGACTTCTTTTCTAACTTATTATTGATGTTTGTTTAGGGCCTTAACACTTCTATTGGACTATTCTTGGTATTCTCAATTCATCATCAACTCATTATATCCATAAACATATAAATCATCAAATATTGAACTATGCTTTATTCAAAGAATGAAGCCCCTAAATTCTTTCAATCATTATGATACTGATACATATGTGTTGGAACAGTAATATTTAAATCTTTATACAATTGTGGTGTTACTCTATCATTTTGATTTGCTTATGTTTATAATGATTCGTTTCAATATCATGATTTGAGTACTATTATGAATATGCATTGGATGCATGAGAAATGATGAGATCTGATGTGTGATTGCTTACGTATGACTTGGGATTGGAGGGTGTCCTCCGACACTTGTCCTTGGGCATCGGAGGGAATAGTATGGGATATTCTCCGATGGTGCCTATCGACACTCTCCCGAGTTATTGGATGACATACATAGGAGTGTCTAGTGGTGTGGCTAGGTTCATCCTTGTCGTGTCAGACCCGAATCGGAAGGGCATTGAGACCGAACAACCCGTGGTAGTGTATGGTTGGATGGGCACTCTAGGCCGGTAGCCAATCCGGTAGGGGACATAAACCATGCTACGGATACCTGAAAGGGGCCATTTATTGGTAGGGTTGCATATGGATAGACTTGGGCTCACGGGCACTCAAGACCGGTAACCAATCCGTGAGAGGACGTGAGAGCTTCCCGTTTACTATATGTGGATGACCAATAGGGTTGATGAGTCCGAAATCCGGGATTTCGTTGACTCCAGTGTGAAAGATACCGGAAAGGATCGCCGGGGGCGAGGAATGGACGTATCTGAATTTGACTTGACCGACTGAGTAGATGACTAGCATTGGGCTAGGCTTTACTGTGACATGCGCCAGTACTTGACCAAATGGTGATGTGAGAGAGCGGTGACCGATTCCCCTTACCATGGTTTTGATGACTTTACCGATCTTCCCCGGGCATTCCCAAGATATGGAAATGGGAGAGTGACTGACGACCCAGAGAAGTACGGTGCTATGACTTAAAGCATGTCTACCTTAGAGACCAGCATTCATAGAGTTAGGCTTA
This sequence comes from Hakea prostrata, assembly GCF_041222555.1. NCBI lineage: Eukaryota > Viridiplantae > Streptophyta > Magnoliopsida > Proteales > Proteaceae > Hakea > Hakea prostrata. Next base: position 16,002,161 of record NC_142608.1, read on the forward strand.
TATCTGCATCATATGTTCCATATCACATTGCATTATTATATGTTTTGAATGTGTATGATTTCTAACTATGGAATAACTTCCTTGCTGAGTTCTTCGAACTCATTCCTTTTGTGCAAATGTTTTAGATTACATTCCAGGTACCGAAGATTACGATGGCACCTCCTATGAGGCGGACTATGATTCCACATACTACCCTCCGGGTAGTGGCGTCGGTGAGGATTCGTATATTGGAGCTGAGGAGGATTATTATTCGCACCGGAGGTTAGCCCCACGGTTGTGCGGGAGCGGCAGTCTGGGTTTACTTCATCCGTCTTGTTGAGGAGACTACCATTAGTATAGAAGAAACCCTAGCATAGTGCCCCATTCCCCTGGTGTATTTGTGGAACCATTGGTCTTGTAACTAACTTATCTTGGAGATTGTCTTTGGACACTTAGACATGTATTTGACGTTATCACACTTCTTTTCCGCTGTTCTGAGAGAGTGGTTATCATACCTTCTCTCACCCTTATGATTATGCTTTAATGTTATTGCCTTCCGCACTCTGATTTATTTAGTCTTATCTTATTCATGATATTTAGTATTAACTGTTTTTACCATTGATTATTACTGTTCATGATTGTGTTACCGTGTATGTGGGAGGCATGGACCTCAGATCATTGATCCTTGGACTGTGGATCACATCCCGGGTATTCCAAATGGGGTACCGGCTGGGTGGATGTGATGATTGGTATCAGAGCCCAAGATCAAGTGGAACCCCGACCACAGAAACGGTGACGGAAAATTCCGAGTCACAGATCCGAAAGTGACTCAAGTGCTCTTAGAAGTGAATAATAGATAACCTGGACTAGAAACCAAAATATGGAAACATAACTTGACTCATGAATAAGACACAATAATATAGACAAAACAACTGAACTTCATTGATTTCATAGGGAAATTTTTACAAGTCTGAAAAAGAGAAATACATCCATAATGACATAAAAGAAAATTCCTAGTGATGTCTATGTAGGTGAACGACTTATGCGATCTGTTTGATCCCTCCTAGATCTGAACTCCTCTTCCAGTCGTGCAAACCTCTCACTGAGGGTGCACATGTGTAACTCCATCCTCTCCTGCCGAGCCTCGATCCTCTCAAGAATAGAGTAAATCGACGACTGATGGGAAGCCACATCTGGAGCCTCAGAAGTCAGTGTGATGGGCCTCCGACCTCAGTAAGTCGTGGAGCGGGAACCTCCTCATGCCTCGGAGCATCATCATGACCTTGATCATCATCCTCACTATGCTCATCATCGTTACCACCGTCATCATCATCAGTACTATCATCCTCTGAGTCGTCATCTCCTGATGCATCATCGATATCATCCTCATCCTCTGATCTGACCGCATCCTGGAGCCCCATCTTCCTAATCAACCATGCACAAATGGGCTCACCTAAATCTCGACCCTGAATCGTAGGTGTATGCTCCAAGTCCACACCAAAGTACTCAAAGATACGAGTCAAGAGTCGATCGAAAGCCAAGTTCCTATCCCCAGGAAACTCGATCCGATCAATCATGACATTTTGCATGATGTATGCTAAATCGATTTGTACTCCAGTATACATACTATAAATGATCAGTGCCTCCATCGCCGACACTTTGCTATGATGCCCTGCCTTCGGAAGGATGTTTCGCCCGACGATGCGAGCGATAACTCTAGCTGAAGGACGCATCGCGGTACCACACCGGGGCATATAACAGTCAATGTCATCCCATAGAGTCATGCACACCTCGTATACCTCATAAGGAAGAAGCACCTCTGTGATATCTGTACCAGCAGGAATCCACCAATGGGAATCTCGTATGATCGGTACATCTAAGATGCGAGCCAGTGTCCTCGTAGTGAAACTGATCTCTCTACCTCCGACCATGGAATCTATGACAATCCTAGAACCATCCCTCGGATCATCCTCTATACGGTAAGTCAGATTACTATAGAAGTATCTGATAAGATCTGGGTAGACTGGCTGTGCCGTAGTGTATAAGTGAAGCCAATCCATAGCCTCTAATCTCTCTCGGATGCGAAATACCTCTAAATCATCCACATCCACCAATCGTCCGTGCTCGATCGGTATATCATGGAAATAATGCTCGTATAGAAACTCCGCCATAGGAGTAGTGAAATGCTCCTTGTCTATGACCTCAGCCCGGGGAACAAGTCCTCTACCCCTGTCTACTCGTCTCCCTCCTCTAGGCATGGTGTATCTGTTGAAACAAGGAAAGAAACTCATTTGGATTAGTCTCAGTGTATGATTGTTAGATGAAGGGCATTTTCGTAAATTTTCAGAAAATTCGATTTTTGGTGAAATTTTGATTTGAACATTCTAACATATGCATAAGACCTATACAAGCATACTAGAATACTTTATTTGGTGAAAATCCATCTTTTTGGCATATTCAAAGTGAAAATTCAGCAAGTAAGAGAGAGAAAAATCCCTCTTTTGGCTTGCATTTGTGATTTTTGAAAAACTGGAATTTGACCGAATGGAGAGTGGGAACACTTTACCCCTAGTAGATCAGTGTTGTAGAAATTTGTTTCATGTCAAAATTCCTTTTGGGTTGAAAATGAGACAAGTGCTTGTAAAGTTGAGTTTTTGTGAAATGAATAGTGTTTTGGTAACCAAAATGGATGCAATCTTGTGTTTGGAACTTAATCTTATTTGAAAAGTTATGAAAACATGTTTCTAATCATTTATATGTATGATTCTAACCATTAGCTGCAAGTATTACTCAGTTTTATTGAAGAACACAACAATGGTGAATGAAGTTTGCAAGAAAAGAGAAAAAGAAAGAGAACTTACTTGTGTAGATGATCAAGTGAGATTATCAAGAATGATTGAAGCCTTGAATCAAGTCCTAGCACTCTTGAAAACCCTAGAAAATCGCTTTCTCGAGCTAAACTCGAAATGGTTGAGTGAGAAATGAAAATGAAATGAGAAGTGGGCCCTTTAAATCTGATTTTTCGCGCAGAATTTATTTTGGTCGATCATTTTGGTTGATACCATCGACCAAAAGCATCGACCAAAATCCTTCATTTTTCTGCATTGGGTTATTTTGGGAGTTTTTGATTCTTGGACTCATTTCCTTTGGATTTTGATCAATGCTGATTTATTTTACTGTTATATTGATAATTCTAACCATGATTTGGTTATCCTATTCGTTGGCCAAGTTGTCTTTGTCAAATTTGAAATTTTGGTATCCTTATCTTTGATCCTTGCAGAATGGTCTTACTTAGAAATCGTTTCGTCGGATCCGGAAGCAACGGAAACGAAGAAACCCCTGCTGGGGGCTCTGATCAGCAGACATAGGACGATAGCCACACCACGAATGGCATTCCTGGTGCCCCCGATATCGGAAGCTTTAGAGATATCGCCAGCGTCATGACCAACATGATGCAACAGCAGGCTGCCCAATTTAATCAAATGATGACTGGTTTTGCTACCCTTCGCAATGAGAACCGTGCCGGAATTGGAACTTCTGGAGCCGCAGCCCCTCTTATGGAAAGATTCACCGGGACACCCCACACCCGTTTGATGGAAAGTTTTCTAAAGTTACAAGTACCTTCCTTTACTGGTGTAACAAAGGACACCCTCTTTCCAAACAAGTGGCTTCGTGAGTTGGAGAAGGCCTTAATACATTTGCAATGTTCTGATGCTCAGAAAGTGTTGTTTGCTGAGCAGAAGCTTCAGCAAGAAGCTGATGCATGGTGGGCTTCCACTAGGCCTATCCTTGAGACCTTGAATGGTGGTGTCGTTACCTGGGAGAAGTTTAAGGAAGCTTTTTGCAAGAACTACTTTCCGGAAGCTGTAAAGGACGCAAAGGAGGCCGAGTTCATGGCCTTGGTACAAGGTACTTTGTCTGTGCTTGAGTATCAGCAGAAATTTGAAGAACTTTTCTTCTTCGCCCCCGAGTCTATTAAGTCTGAAGAAGCCAAGGCGAAAAAGTTTTTCAAGGGTTTGCGACCTTCTATTAAGGCATACCTCACTGTCTTGCCTCTTGAAGGATATGCTAGGTGGTCCAAAACTCAAAGAAGCTTGAAGAGAATGAAAAGGAAAATGCTCGAGTTCAGAAACCCTGGCAACCTAGATCTTCTGGATTTGTGGACCGCACTGATCGGCGTTTTGCTAGACCTACTCCCTATCCTGCACCCGCCTTTCAGCCGAGACATGTTGGTCAGAATCCTAATTCCCTTCCTGTGAGCTATTATGGTCAGTCCAGTGGAGCCAGACCTCAGGGAGCTACTTATCCTCCTGGGCCTGGGATGGTGAATCCTAGACCAGCTTATCAGAGACCTCCCCCTGCTGCAGCTCCTATTGGACTGAAAGATACTACTTGCTTCCTCTGCAAGCAAGCAGGCCATTATGCTCGTTCTTGCCCCAACAAGTCTGTGCAACCTCAAGCTCCTGTAGTGAAGAGTACTCCTGCTGCTACTTCTGCCCCTCCCTCTGGCAGAGTGTTTAGCATATCTGGTACCGAGCAAGACCCCTGCCACGATGTTGTAATAGGTACTCTGTTAGTAGCTTCTCTTCCCGCATTTGTATTATTTGATACGGGTGCATCACATTCATTCATATCATCTACTTTTGCCTTGAGAACTAACTTGACACCTCGATGTTTATCTAGTCATTTGTCTATTTGTACCCCTGTTGGGTCTGCTGTTAGACTAGATAAAGTGTTAGAAGATTGTTCTATTTTGATTTGTGGAAGAAATCTGAAGGCAAACCTTGTATTATTTGACATGAGAGATTTTGATGTAATCTTGGGAATCGACTGGTTGACCTTCTACAATGCCGTGATCTTATGTTCCTCAAAGAAGATTCAGTTCCGTGTAGAAGAGAATTCAGTTTTCGAATTTCAAGGAGAGAAGGGAAGATTTAGCAAAAAGACCTTGTCCACTCTAATGCAAGTCCATGCCTTTTTGGGAAATGCTTCATCTGGAAGCAAGGTCAGAGAGAAGAAGAGACTTGAAGAAGTCAGAGTTGTTAGTGAATTCCCTGATGTTTTTCCGGATGACTTGTCAGGTTTGCCTCCTGATAGGGAAGTTGAGTTTTCTATAGACTTATTCTTGGAGCGGCTCCTGTATCCAAGGCCCCTTACAGAATGGCACCTACCGAACTCGAAGAATTGCAAACTCAATTAAATGAACTCTTAGAGAGAGGTTTCGTGCAGCCAAGTGTGTCGCCTTGGGGAGCTCCGGTCTTGTTTGTAAAGAAGAAAGATGGTAGTATGCGTCTGTGCATTGACTACCGGGAATTGAACAAGCTGACAATCAAGAACAGATATCCTTTGCCTCGGATTGATGACCTTTTTGATCAGTTGAAGGGTGCTGCTGTCTTTTCAAAGGTTGATTTGAGATCGAGATATCACCAGCTGAAGGTGAAGTCAAGTGACATCCTTAAGACAGCGTTCAGAACAAGGTACGGACATTATGAATTTAAAGTGATGCCTTTCGGCTTGACTAATGCCCCTGCCGTGTTCATGGATCTCATGAACCGAGTATTTCACGATGTACTCGATAAATTTGTAATCGTTTTCATTGATGACATCTTGATTTACTCAAAGAATGAGGAAGAGCATGCGGAGCACCTGAACTGCACGTTGCAAAGGTTGAGAGAAAAGAAACTCTATGCTAAATTTAGCAAGTGTGACTTACGGCTCTCAAGTGTAGTGTTTCTTGGCCATGTTGTTTCAGCCGAGGGTATTCGTGTTGACCCGAGAGAAAGTCCAAACTGTTGCGATTGGGAAAGACCAAAGACCGTGACCGAAATAAGAAGTTTTCTTGGATTAGCAGGATACTACCGGAGATTCATTGAAAACTTTTCTAGGTTGGCTGCCCCTATGACTAAGCTAACTAGAAAAGAGGAGAAGTTTGTCTGGACCGATTATTGTGAGAAGAACTTTGAAGAGCTGAAAGTTAGATTAACAAGCGCGCCGGTTCTGACTATACCTAATAGTTCCGGTGGATTGACGGTCTACACCGATGCTTCTAAAATCGGTTTGGGCTGCGTGTTGATGCAACACGGAAAGGTAGTGGCTTATGCCTCTCGACAACTAAAGGATTATGAGCAGAACTACCCCACTCATGACTTAGAGCTTGCAGCTGTTGTATTTGCTTTGAAAATTTGGAGACACTATCTATACGGTGAGAAGATCGCCATATTCACGGATCATAAAAGTTTGAAATACTTCTTCACCCAGAAGGAGTTGAATATGAGACAGAGAAGATGGTTGGAGTTGGTCTCTGACTATGATTGTGACATCCAGTACCACCCGGGTAAAGCAAATGTAGTGGCGAATGCTCTTAGTAGAAAGAGTCAAAGAAAAGAGTTGGATTTAAATGCTTTGAGTCGGCCTTTGTTGTCCTCAATGGAAAGATTTGGTTTGGAAGTGGTCCCTAAGGGTTCGGATTGTATTCTCTATGCCATGACTGCAAGATCCTCCCTTAGAGATAGAATTGTTGCTTTGCAAAGTTCTGATCAAGAGTTGAAAGAGAAGATTGATAAGGTTGCCTCGAATTCAGAAATGGACCCTGCTTTTAGTACATCTACGGATGGTACCTTATTGTTTAGAGGTAGACTCTGTGTGCCCGCTGTTGATGAAATCAAGAAAGAAATATTGAAAGAAGCACACCAGTCCATCTTTACAGTACACCCTGGGAGTACCAAAATGTACAAGGACTTAAGGGAACATTTTTGGTGGAATGGTTTGAAAGCAGATGTTGAAGACTTTGTTGCCAGGTGTGGAACTTGCCAACGTGTGAAAGTTGTTCACCAACCCCCATCTGGATTACTTCAGCCCCTTCCTATTCCTAGTTGGAAGTGGGAAGATATCTCAATGGACTTTGTGACTAGCTTGCCGCGGACGAGTAAGGGAAATGACACTGTGTGGGTGATTGTTGATAGGTTGACTAAATCAGCCCATTTCATTCCTATGAAGATCACCTACTCTTTGGATAAGCTAGCTAGACTTTATGTGGACAATGTAGTTCGTCTACACGGAGTACCAGTGAGTATCGTTTCGGACCGTGATCCTAGGTTCACCTCAAGGTTTTGGAATGGATTGCAGAAAGCCTTGGGAACCCAATTGAATCTGAGTACAGCTCATCACCCACAGTCTGATGGACAATCCGAGCGGACAATTCACATTCTTGAAGACATGCTTAGGTCTGTGTGGTTGACATGGGTGGAAATTGGGATGAACACCTAGCCTTAGTCGAGTTTGCCTATAACAACAGTTATCAAGCAACAATAGGTATGGCTCCGTTTAAGGCTTTGTATGGCAACACTTGTAGAACGCCCTTGTATTGGACTGAGACTGGTGAAAGAAAAGTCTTAGGTCCAGAGATGATTGAAGCTACCAGTGATATGGTTGACATGATTCGGGAAAGGATTAAGTCTGCTCAATCTAGACAGAAGTCGTATGCCGACAAGAGAAGAACCGACTTAGAATTTCCAATTGGAGAGAAAGTCTTCCTTAAAGTATCACCTATGAAAGGGGTGACAAGATTCAATGTGAAAGGAAAGCTTAGTCCCCGCTTCATTGGACCTTTTGAGATTTTGGAAAGGGTTAGACCGGTAGCATACCGCTTGGCCTTGCCTCCGTCACTTGCTGGAGTTCACAATGTGTTCCATGTTTCGATGCTTCGGAAATACCTAGAAAACCCGGAGCACATACTACAGCAAGCACCCGAAGGACTTAGTGCCGATCTTTCTTATGATGAAGGACCAGCCGAGATCCTAGATAGAAAGGACAAGCAGTTGCGGAATCCCACCATCCCTCTGGGTGAAGATCCGATGGAAAAACCATACCCCTGAAGAAGCTTCCTGGGAGAAAGAAGAAGACATGAAGGAGAAGTTTCCTCATCTTTTTGGAAGCACAGGTACGCTTTCAATTTCGAGGACGAAATTCTTTTAAGGGGGGAGAATGTAATATCCAGCCCTATTCTAACCTTGACCCTGACCCGGATCCACTGTTGTATTCAGGTCCGAGGACCCGAAGCGGTGGAAGAAGAGATTTATGGACCATCCTGATTGATGATCATGATTCGGAGACCGAGCCCATGGACATTGACAATGATACCCCTTGCTTAAATGCATTGTCAGTGTTTAAGGAAAGTCTGCGCATCAGAGAAGATTAATATGGTTGATGTACCAAATGACCTCCTGTGCACAATCCGAAGGTATTCCCCAAAACTAGACTTCTTGATTGAATTGTGGAAGAAAACCTCACTTAATTTGACCTTGTATAGCCTTTCAAATCCCTACTTGAAGTTGCTGTTCTAAACCTGAGTTTTCTGCTGAAAACATTTTGGTCGATCATTTTGGTCGATACCATCGACCAAAAGCATCGACCAAAATGTCCCGATCTGCCAAGTTAATGATTCCATGGAATATTCCTTTTCTATTTAATATGACCTCGAGCCTTGAGCCTTTTGCAATCATTTTTCTCACCTGGAAACGTGGGGAGAGCTTCCCAAAGCAGCTCCTTGGTTAGTGTGAAGGGTATCTCATCAAAGACACTTAGTTTATCATTGATTCTTGCCTTCATCTTCTACACTAAGGTATGACTCTTCATTTCACTCTCTACCCTACCATTTTCTACTCTTTTCTATTGTCATCTTGCTGATGGGACATTTGGAATGGTGCTGCAACCTTGCAACCACCACTCCAAGTGCCTACTCATGCTCAATCCATGATTCCCTTAGCCATTCATTGATGCTAATGCTTATATCTCATGCCTAGCATATGTATTCCATGATTTACCTATTAACATCATACCATTTGATATCAAACTGAGCTATAAAGTGTATTATGTTCATGTTTAACATTGCCATATGATTCCAATCGAATTTCTATTAGTTCCTCTAGCTATTGCATGCTATTCCTCATCAATGGAATCAATTCCAACTCATGCCATGATGTTTATCACTTGAACTTGATAGCTCAAATTGGGGCTTTTTAATTAGACCATTGGATTGGGTTAATTTCTTGATTTATAGTGTCCTACTACTGTTGTTAAGTATGCCTCCAAGTTTCAGATTGATCCGAACACCGGAAGACTCATTTCGGACCAAAATCCCCAAAATCCACTATTCTGCCCGAGGACTATTTTGGTCGATCATTTTGGTCGATACCATCGACCAAAACCATCGACCAAAGTTGTTGCTGACAGCAACCTTGGTCAGTTTTGACTCAAATGACATCCGATCTTCCCGACTTCTTTTCTAACTTATTATTGATGTTTGTTTAGGGCCTTAACACTTCTATTGGACTATTCTTGGTATTCTCAATTCATCATCAACTCATCCAAGGTAAGGATGGTTATATCCATAAACATATAAGTCATCAAATATTGAACTATGCTTTATTCAAAGAATGAAGTCCCTAAATTTCTTTCAATCATTATGATACTGATACATATGTGTTAGAATAGTAATATTTAAATCTTTATACATTTGTTGTGTTACTCTATCATTTTGATTTGCTTATGTTTATAATGATTCGTTTCAATATCATGATTTGAGTACTCTTATGAATATGCATTGGATGCATGAGAAATGATGAGATTTGATGTGTGATTGCTTACAATGACTTGGGATTGGAGGGTGTCCTACTGACACTTCTGTCCTTGGGCATCGGAGGGAATAGTATGGGATGTTCTCTGATGGTGCCTATCGACACTTTCCCGAGTTATTGGATGACATACATAGGAGTGTCTAGTTGTGTGGTTAGGTTCATCCTTGTCGTGTCAGACCCGAATCGGAAGGGCATTGAGACCGAACAACCCGTGGTAGTGTATGGTTGGATGGGCGCTCTAGGCCGGTAGCCAATCCGGTAGGGGACATAAACCATGCTACGGATACCTAAAAGGGGCCATTTATTGGTAGAGTTGCATATGGATAGACTTGGGCTCACGGGCGCTCAAGACCAGTAACCAATCCGTGAGAGGACGTGAGAGCTTCCCGTTTACTATATGTGGATGACCAATAGGGTTGATGAGTCCGAAATCCGGGATTTCGCTGACTCTAGTGTGAAGGATACCGGAAATGATCGCCGGGGGCGAGGAATGGACGTATCTGAATCTGACTTGACCGACTGAGTAGATGATTTGCATTGGGCTAGGCTTTACTGTGACATGCGCCAGTACTTGACCAAATGGTGATGTGAGAGAGCGGTGACCGATACCCCTTACCATGGTTTTGATGACTTTACCGATCTTCCCCGGGCATTCCCAAGATATGGAAATGGGAGAGTGACTGACGACCCAGAGAAGTACGGTGCTATGACTTAAAGCATGTCTACCTTAGAGACCAGCATTCATAGAGTTAGGCTCATATCTGCATCATATGTTCCATATCACATTGCATTATTATATGTTCTGAATGTGTATGATTTCTAATTATGGAATAACTTCCTTGCTGAGTTCTTCGAACTCATTCCTTTTGTGCAAATGTTTTAGATTACATTCCAGGTACCGAAGATTACGATGGCACCTCCTATGAGGCGGACTATGATTCCACATACTACCCTCCGGGTAGTGGCGTCGGTGAGGATTCGTATATTGGAGCCGAGGAGGATTATTATTCGCACCAGGGTTAGCCCCACAGTTGTGCGGGAGCGGCAGCGCTGGGTTTACTTCATCCGTACTGTTGAGGAGACTACCATTAGTATAGAAGAAACCCTAGCATAGTGCCCCATTCCCCTGGTGTATTTGTGGAACCATTGGTCTTGTAACTAACTTATCTTGGAGATTGTCTTTTGACACTTAGACATGTATTTGACGTTATCACACTTCTTTTCCGCTGTTCTGAGAGAGTGGTTATCATACCTTCTCTCACCCTTATGATTATGCTTTAATGTTATTGCCTTCCGCACTCTGATTTATTTAGTCTTATCTTATTCATGATATTTAGTATTAACTGTTTTTACCATTGATTATTACTGTTCATGATTGTGTTACCGTGTATGTGGGAGGCATGGACCTCAGATCATTGATCCTTGGACTGTGGATCACATCCCGGGTATTCCAAATGGGGTACCGGCTGGGTGGATGTGACAGTCAGGATCTAAGTTATTCCTCCAAGCTACTAAAACAAAGACGAACTAACTGATCAGAATAATTTAAAAGAAGGTTCCAGAAAAGAGCCTTCCAAGAAAGATTACATGTTATATGATTGTAGGACTCACCTTGACTCCCTGAAACCAGAGGTCCGAGGCCGAGTAGAGATTGATCACCATATTTCCACTATTCTCCCCCCCCCCCGAAAAAAAAATTAAAAAAAGAAAAGAAAAGGGGAAGAAGAAGAAGAAGAAGAAGAAGAAAAATCTTGAATAGTCAGGCAATACTGGTTGATTAGAGGATTGATTAGAAGAAAAATCTTGAATAGTCCCAAGGGTTCTTCCTTCATCAACAACGATTCCACTTGTTTCGCTTCTTCTTTGAAAAACTTTAATGTACCTTTTTTCTCTATAACAGAAGGCTTAAAGGGAGAAGGGGTAAGGCTAGATTGTAAAGGAGCAAAAGAAGAGGGAAGGGTAGTTTTAGATTGTGAAGGAGCAAAGGAGGAAGACTGGCTGTTAGTATGGAAGAACTCATTGATACTTTCATTAGGGTGTATTGCAATTCCACGAATGCTTGCTTCCAAGCATTGACTCCAATTGTTTCTTCTTGAAGATACTGGAAGACTTTACTTTCTTTTCTTCCGCTTCCACTGTGAACCTAACAAGATCATGATTAACGCATGTTCGAGGTGACCTGTTTAATTTGGTTTCAACAATTCAAATGACAGCCCTTCCAATCAAATTCTCAAGGCGATCCCTGCCTGCTATCATCTTCCATTGCTTCATGGTCGCTTTTCTCAAAAACCCCTCGGCGACCCATAGGCGAATCAACTTGTCACAGTTTATCAAACTATGCTCTGGGAAGAGACCAAGATATAGGAAACATGATTTTGAAATGTGTGGCAAATCATCATGGCTAAGAGCAAATACGTTTCGGAAAGCTCTTGATTCTCTGATATTTGAACGGAACTTTTTAAGCATGTGAATCCGCTCATGTATATTTTTCTCTCTTCCAGATAAGAGACCTCCGAGAAGCACGGTTGCAATTGGGAGTCTCTCACATTTTGAAACCAGCTGACCTGCTAGATTTTTCATATCCTCGGAAAGAACACAAGTCGGAATGTTTCTCGGTGAGCGCCTAAATATTGTCTTCTGTTAAGAAAATCTAGTCTAACGCAGCGGAATATCAACAAGAATCGAAGAGACAGAAGCAACCACTCGCACAACACAGAGGTTTTACTTGGTTCGGTCAGAGACCTACATCCAAGGATGAGATATGCTCTCACCAAGCTTATGCAATAGAAGAACAACAGAGAAGGATTACAGCCCTAAGATCAGTGTGATAACTTTATACAAAAGGTAAAAGAAAGAAACATGAAGACAAGGAACAATCACACTTAAAACCACAGATGACAGCCTTGCTTCTTCTTCCCTGGAACGCACAACCGAGAGTACCAAGCCAGCACCTCCACGCCCAAACAGTAAGTAATACTTGCACACCTTTACAAGAGTAAACCTCACAACAAAGATCAAGCAAGGAGCAGCAATAGAGTCTTCTTGCGCATGAGTAGAATCACCAAACCAGAGGAGAGCAAACCCTAGAACCCGTGAGAGAGATTGAGAGGAGAGAGAGAGAAAATGAGCGAATGATTCTAAAAACCCAAAACCCCCAAATTACATACATGAGATACAACATGGGAAATTACTCACATACCCTCTAAACAACTCAATAAGACTTAGCCTATCCTAACCATAGTGAAAAGACTAAACTGCCCCCTGTATCATATTACAACATTCTCCACCTTGACTCTGTTATTTTGCCGATGCATAAACCTGAGAGAACACAACCCATCAAATAAAATAAAAAACAATGTAAAACAAATTATAGAGATAACAATTTTAATGAGTTTAAGGCAGACTTAAACTTATTAATAGGTACAACCTTAGTCATAATATCTGCAGGGTTAATGGAAGTATCTATCTTGCATATATCAATTAAACCCTTAGCAATTATATCTCTAATAAAATGCCATTTTACATCAACATGCTTTGTTCTTTCATGAAACACATTGTTCCTAGCAAGACACAAAGCACTCTGGGAATCACAATAAACAAGAGAATGCAAGTCATGAAAACCAAGCTCCCCTAGAAGCCCCTTAAGCCACATGCATTCCTTCACAGCCTCAGACAAAGCAATGTACTCAGCCTCAGTGGTTGAAAGTGCCACCACATGTTGGAGGGTGGACTTCCAACTCACTAGATTCCCACCAAGAGTAAACAAGTATCCAGTAATGGACCTTCTCTTATCCAAATCAGAGGCAAAATCTGAGTCACAATATCCAACAATGTCTAACTTATCAACACAAGACTTATCATGAACAATTTTATAAGATGCAGAATTTTTCAGATATCTCAACAACCACATAACTGCATCCCAATGTGAATCACATGGCCTACTCATGTATCTACAAACAAGACCAACTGCATAAGCAATATCAGGCCTACAACAAACCATAGAATACATGAGACTACCAACACATTCTTGATATGGTCTATTAGTTACAACAGCAATAGAATCCATTCTAAACTTAAAATGAGCACCAAGAAGAGTATTAACAGTCCTAATATTATCATGTCCAAACTTGTTAACAAGTTTATGAATATATCCAACCTGAGACAAGGTCAAAACACCACTAGGCCTATCTTTATGAATATCAATGCCAAGAATCCTTTTAGCAGCCCCTAAATCTTTCATTTCAAACTCAGATTTCAACATAGATTTAAGCTTACAAATCTGAAATTTATCCTTTGATGCAATAAGCATGTCATCAACATAAAGTAAAAGATAAATGAAAGAATTAGTGCTAAACTCACAATAATAAATACAATTATCATAGGAGCTTCTCTTGTAACCATTCTTAAGCATGAATTCATCAAACCTTTTATACCGTTGCCTAGGAGATTGTTTCAAGCCATACAATGACCTTAACAATAAACAGACCTTAGTCTCACTCCCCTTCACAACAAAGCCCTCAGGCTGAACCATATAAATATGCTCATCTAACTTACCATTCAAGAATGCAGTTTTCACATCTAATTGTTCAAGTTCAAGATCAAAGAGAGCAGCTAGGGCAAGAAGCACTCTAATAGAAGTATGTTTCACAACAGGTGAAAACACTTCATTATAATCAATTCCCTCAACTTGGGAATACCCCTTAGCTACAAGTCTTGCCTTATACCTTGGTTGTTCAACACCAGGAATACCAACCTTAAATTTATAAACCCACTTACAACCAATTAGTTTCTTTCCTTTGGGTCTATCTACAAGAGTCCAAGTCTGATTTTTCATTAAAGATTCCATTTCATCTTCCATGGCAACAAGCCAAAGCTTGCTATCCCCACATCCAAGAGACTCTTTATAGGTTCTAGGCTCACATCCCTCAAGCTGGTCAGCTACATTTAAAACATAAGAAATCAGATTTGGACCACCATTAGATTCACACATATTAGCATATCTAGAAGGTCTCTTTATCTCTCTTTTAGACCTATCTCTAGCCAATAAATAACCATCTAAAGGATCCTCATCTTTAAGCTCTTCTTTAACATCAAAAGAATCACTTCCAACTTTCAAATCATCATCCTCAATCTTAGGATCAGATTCATCAACCACAGTTTTAGACTTATCCTCTAACTCCACCTCAAATATAGCCTTGTCTAGATCATTGGAGTTAGGTCTAATACTTGATGAATCAATTTTCAGAAATTCAAGTTCATTGAATTTAACATCTCTACTAATTACAATTTTCTTATCTTGTAAACACCAAAGCCTATATCCTTTAACACCTAAAGGATACCCTAGGAAGATACACTTCCTACCCCTAGGCTCAAGTTTACTCTTGTTTTGATGAACAAAACAAACACAACCAAAAGGTTTCAACAAATTGTAATCAGTATGCACTTTACTCCACCTAAAATCAGGTGTTTCAAAATCAACAGAGGAACAAGGAGATTTATTAATGACATAACAAGTTGTACTAGCAGCTTCAGCCCAGAATTTCTTACTTAGGCCAAATTCAATCAACATGCATCTAACCCTATCCATGATTGTCCTATTCATCCTCTCAGCCACTCCATTCTACTGAGGAGTATAGGTGCATGTTCTATGTCTAGTAATACCATGTTCCTTACAAAAAACCAGAAAATTTTCATTTACAAATTCAAGACCATTATCAGTTCTAAGTTTCTTGATTTTCTTTTCAGTTTGATTTTCAACCAATACTTTCCATTCTAGAAATTTATCAAAGACAACAGATTTATCTCTAAGAAAATACAGCCATGTCTTTCTAGAATAATCATCAATAATAGACAAGAAATATTGGGCACCAGAAAGAGACAAATGTACATTTGGACTTCCCCACAAATCAGAATGTATATATTCAAGCACATGAGAGGTCTTATATGAAGAATGGGGGAATTTAGTCTTATGGAGCTTACCCATGGCACACACATCACAAAAAGTCAAAGGGCTAAATTTCTTTAGACTTATCTGGCCACTTTTGTACAAGTGTCCAAGCCCCTTACTACTTATATGACCAAGTCTCTTATGCCATAGCTCCACCTCACTAAGAACCCCACTAAAGACTGATGCAGCCCCTAAAACCACACTTCCATTTAAGAAGTATAAACTATTCTTCAAATCAGCAGTTAGAATTACACTACTACCCCTCATAACCCTAAGAGAACCATCCCTAGAGGTGTAAGAGAAACCCCTAGAATCAAGCTGACTCAAGGACAGCAGGTTCCTCCTAAGTTCAGGTACATGTCTTACCTTTTCAAGGTCTCTAACAGTCCCATCATTCAATTTAAGTCTTATTGATCCAATCCCCACAACATCACAAGCATGATCATTACCCATTAATACTTTACCACCACTAATAGACTCAAAAGTGATAAACCACTCCCTTCTAGGAGTCATATGAAAGGTACAGTCCGAATCTAAGATCCAGGCATCATGATCACTACTAGATGAAACCACTAGTGCATCACTAGTAACATCAGCCACATGTGTAGCCTCCATTCTCTCATTTCCATTTTCACTTTGCAACTTTTGAAGTCTCTCTCTACAAAACTTTCTTATGTGTCCTTCCTTCTTACAATAATAACAAACTCTTTTATTGTTGTTAATCTTTCCATTAAAATTCTGATTCACATTTGCATTGCCATTCTTTACAACAAACTTCTTCTTTTTCTTATTATTATTGAACTTCTTAGTTTCATGCATACTTCTATTATCAGAATTAACATGTAAACCCTCACTAGCATGCTTTCCCTTCTTCTCACATTTCAATTCTATATCCCTAATTTTCAATGCTTCCATCACATCATCAAGGGTTATAGATTTTCTACCATACTTAATAGCATTTTTGACACCAACATGAGAATCAGACAAAGAATTCAATAATAGGACAACAAGGGTATTATTAGATAATTCCTCATCTAGATCAGCCAAGTCACATGACAATCTATAAAATTCCTCTACATTATCAGTTAGAGTCTTAGAAGCATCCATTTTGAAACTAAACAATTGTTCCTTCAATAATGTAATATTAGGAACAGATGCAGCTTTATAAAGAGTTTCAAGTTTAAGCCAAACCTGAGCTGCAGTCTTACAATCTCTTACCCTTCTCATAACAGTGTTACTTAAATGCAAAATAATAGTGCTATAACACATATCTTGCATATCTTCCCTTTTTTCTTCAGTCATGGTCAAGGAGATCTCTTTATCAGTCTTCAATGCCTTGTGGCATTTGTTTTGAACAAGAATAGCATGCATTCTGTTCTTCCACACCATATAGTCTCCCTTACCATCAAATTTCTCCAACTCATACCGGGTTGGTGCCATGACAAAAGAATAAGATATACAATCAGTTTGTATCTTAATTAGTAAACAAGTAACACAAGATATTATTCACTTTATAATATTTCAGAATTTAATCAATCAATAAATCTAAAATAAAGATATAATAATATCAATTTTATACAAAGAGAACAAGTAGAGATTACCAATGTTTAACAAACTGTTAAACCACAATAAGAATATTCAAGAGTTGTTTATTGAAGGCAATATGGCACTAAATAAAAAAGTCAGAATTTAATCTATATGTTTCTATAACCAAAAAATCAGAATTATACTAATTTGAGATTATAAACTTTAATCTATCATCTATCTCATATATACACCATGTTTCTCACAAAATCCCAATTCAATATGAAAAATCCCAAAGAGCCAAATTAGTCAAATAATCAGACAAGCAATTTTAATTCTTCAAATTGAGTCAATAGCCAAGGAAATTGTATTCAACCAATACCAATAATGCATATCAGTTAAAGTCCTCAATCAATTTGAGAAGAAACCCTAAGACAGGGATTCGGCCAAGCTAGGGTTTATCACCACAGAAATAGATGAATAAGAATATAATCTAAAATCAGATTACTAATTCTATCCAAAAACATATACAAACGATTAACCAAGAGTTTAACAGATTAGGTCAAGAATCGTAACAGTGCTCTGATGCCAAAATTGTTAAGAAAATCTAGTCTAACACAGCGGAATATCAACAAGAATCGAAGAGACAGAAGCAACCACTCGCACAACACAGAGGTTTTACTTGGTTCGGTCAGAGACCTACATCCAAGGATGAGATATGCTCTCACCAAGCTTATGCAATCGAAGAACAACAGAGAAGGATTACAGCCCTAAGATCAGTGTGATAACTCTATACAAAAGGTAAAAGAAAGAAACATGAAGACAAGGAACAATCACACCTGAAACCACAGATGACAGCCTTGCTTCTTCTTCCCTGGAACGCACAACCGAGAGTACCAAACCAGCACCTCCACGCCCAAACAGCAAGTAATACTTGCACACCTTTACAAGAGTAAACCTCACAACAAAGATCAAGCAAGGAGCAGCAATGGAGTCTTCTTGCGCATGAGCAGAATCACCAAACCAGAGGAGAGCAAACCCTAGAACCCGTGAGAGAGATTGAGAGGAGAGAGAGAGAAAATGAGCGAATGATTCTTGAAACCCAAAACCCCCAAATTACATACATGAGATACAACATGGGAAATTACTCACATACCCTCTAAACAACTCAATAAGACTTAGCCTATCCTAACCATAGTGAAAAGACTAAACTGCCCCCTATATCATATTACAACATCTTCAAGAATAGCTTCAAACTCTCTTGTTCATTCAAAACTCTCAGTTTAAACGGTTCTGTTGACGGGTTGGCATTGCGAGCAACTTCGTCATTAGGTGTTGTTACCAAAACCTAGCATTTCTTTTCAACTGACGTTGGAAATGCCTTGTATCCTCTCCCAGTTGTCTGTCTTCCATAAATCATCCAAAATAATCAGATAATCTTTTCCTCGTAATGCAGCACGGACAGCAGTAGTGGTAGTAGTAGAAGCACTATGCTCATTATTTTCTTCTTATTATTTTCTTCTTTTGTTTTCTCCTTAACTTGCTTCAGGATAATTTGCCATATATCTTTTACATTATACTTTGGGGAAACAGAAATCCAAGCAACACAGTTGAAATGACGGCAAATATAGCATCTCTTGTAAATGTTCCAAGCAAGTGTTGTCTTACCTGCTCCTGCCTCAACCCAAATGGAGATTACATGGAATTTTCCTAGCTGATCTTCCTTTATTAATGATCACAGCAGTTGGTCTGCTACGTCTTCAAAGCCGACCATCTTATCCATGTCATCATCTTCATCACTTGTATGGTCTTCTACTTCCCAATGATGGTTGAAAGTAGCAGTTTCACTAGTATCTTCTGAACCACTCCGCTTCTTGATCAGTTTTCTCTTCTCTGGATCATTCAGCTTGAGGTTGATGCCATCAATTTCCCTTTTCAATTTGTTGAGAGTATAATATGGGATTTTGCTTGGCAGCAATGCCTACATGGCAGTGCTCCAAGCAGTGAACTGTTCAGATGAAGAGTTGAGTCTAACATTAAATCGTTGTCGTTGATTTTTCCTATGTGCAAGAAAGCAAACTTTAAGTGGGAACAGACCTGGTTCACACGGTTCAAAACCAAAACTCAACTTTAAAATAAAATGTTAAAAAACGTCGTCTTCTTCCTTACGAATCATTGACGTTCTCATCTTGCTGCGATAACGCCATCTTCAACTAGGTTACTGATTGATTGCTTCGACCAAAGCACATCTAATTCTTGCAAAAAAGACCCACCAAGGAAATGGCGGAAGAATTGCAAGAATCAGATTCTTTGGAGCTACCACTACAACCTCCAAAGTCTTTCTTGCTTCTTGAGCTTCTCCTGGATCTCATCATTTATGTATCCGTGATCAATCAGTTTCTCCTCCAGCATTACAAGTTTCAGTTGAATCTCTCGCTTCTTGTCATGCTCTAAGTTCTCCCTCTTGGGCTTCTTCACACCCGGGATGCTCAAATCTCCTTAAAATCCCTTCTTTTCTACTCTAGGGTTTCTCGAAAAATTAAAAATTTGTTGTTCTGGGCAATACCCATTTGTGTTAGACCCCATGCCATTGTACATCGCTCACTGGAATTGGGAAACTAGAGTTGATGTTCACGGAACAAAATAGAAGCAGGAGATATGCTGTGAAATCTTAAGATTAAAAAATCGAAGCAGTGATGTGAAATCGTGATCGAAAGCAAGAGACTTTGATATCTTGAGGGAAAACGAAAGCAATCAAATGTGCTTTGACCGCGATTCAATCATTCTTTCTCAAAAGACCCACCAAGGAAATGGTGGAAGAATTGCAAGAATCAGATGCGCTTTGGCCAAAACAATCAAGCAGTAATCAAATTGAAGATCGGTGTTATTCAAGATGAGAACGTCAGTAACCAAATTGAAGATCGGTGTTATTCAAGATGAGAACGTCGATTCGTAAGGAAGAAGACGACGTTTTTTAACTTTTTATTTTAAAATTGAGTTTTGGTTTTGTACTGGTTCGTTTTGAACCGTGCGAACCGGGTCTGTTCCCACTTAAAGTTTGCTTTGTTGCACATGGGAAAAATCAACGACAATGATTTAATGTTAGACTCAACTCTTCATCTAAACCGTTCACTGCTTGGAGATGTGCCACATAGGCACTGCTGCCAAGAAAAATCCAATAATATGGCAAAGCCCCCAGTGATGAGCTTAAATATATTGCGACCCTCACATGGAGTTGCATTGCTGATCAAGAAGACTTCTATAACATACTTAGCTTTGAAGGCTAATTAATTGTCTGAGTTGGCTCACCCATATATCCAAGTCCTCCTCGTTGTCGGTCATGACAAAGGATTTCTTCATATCAGAAGCAATGTTTTTTAGCTCATCGGTGAGATCCTCTACTTTTTCCCTCACTTCCCTGAGAGATTCAGCTGCCTTAAGAAAGAACAACGTCATTCCTCTATCAACTACAGCTTTTATAAAATCTCACTTGATATCGCACAACTAGTTTTCAAACATAGAGCTATAATGGTGTTTTGTTTGTTTGTTTGTTTTAAATAGAGTCATTGTTAATATTGTTTTCGTGATTGTTGTTTTCACGTTGACTTTAATCCTTTAATATTATTCAATGATTGATTTCACATTGAATCAGGATAGCATTTCACATATAGTTGTCTTTTTTTTTTTTTGGTACAAAGCTGAAAAACTTTATTTATGAACTTGAAAGAAAACACAGACATACATTAAAGAAAAGAACAAAATACAAAAGATAGATGCATGAAAAATACAAGGTTCGGTCCGAACCAAGGAATGAAAATTGACCAAATGTCATACATGCAATAGACAAGGTCATCCAAGCTAAGGAATGGGTCCAGCCCAATAAGTCCTTAGAATAATGGTTGTAACAACCACAACAACAATTAAGCACAAGGAATACGATATACGTATCCTCCATCACAAACGCCCAAATAGGCACCACACCACAAAGGCGGACACAAACACGCCATAAAGAAGGAAATACACGCCACAAGGGCGGAAAGATAACACACCACAAGGGCAGAAATGACAATGGTGAAGACACACTGACCAGCAACACGAGACTCTCGCAGCAACAAAGCTTCCAGATCCACCAGAGGCACTTCCAGCTCCAGCGTAAAACCTTCAGATCTGCGGAATGCACGACTCGTATCTCGCATCTACTTGAGTAATAATATATATATATATATATATATATATATATATATATATATATATATATATATATATATATATATATATATATATATATATATATATATATATATATATATATATATATATATATATATATATATATATATATATATATATATATTTTCTAGATAACTACAAACTTCCACCGGTGGGGAAAAGACAGCAAAAAGAGAAAACGGAGAAAAAGATAAACTGAGATTTTTGTTTTTCGCTTCTGCTTCCTCATTCTGACTAATCTGCTCAAAACGAAGTTGAATGTGAAAGATCCGCTATCAGTAGGGTTTGAGGAGGAGAGCCTCGATCCGACTAACCAAAAACCTTGCGGGGAAGGGGAAACTGAGAAAGGAAACTTCGCTGGAAGAGAGATAGAAAGCAGAGAGAGAAACTGAGAATGGAAAAATGCGAAAGATCAGAGAGAAACGAAGGGAAGAAAATACCCTAAACAGAGAGAAACAAAGGATCGAAAGGAAAGATGCTAAGAGAAACGAAGTGGAGAGAGGAACGAAGGAAAAAACACTTAAAGGGTTAGGCTATTGTATATAGCTATCTTTTTTAAATCAAGCACAAAGATAATCGAAAAGTATAAAACATGTTAAAGGGTTAGGCTGACAAATATATACTAATTGATAGAAAAATGACCAGCTTGATAAAAACCAGTGCAGTCTTCTTTATTTTTTGGTGACATTTATCTTTATGTCATTTCAGCTTCTCAATATTATTCAACAAGTTATATTAAAGATGAGTTAATCGTGAATGATGCCCTTCACCAAAAAAAAAATCGTGAATGATGCCAATTTCACATGCTTGTGTAGCAAAAGGTACGCTTGAAAAAAAGTGAACGCGTTTCCATCACTAACGACTTTTATAAAATCAGTTGTTATTATAATCAATTTGAATATTATCAAATAATTAAACTAAGAGATAACCCAAAGCATTAGTTATACAGACATATAATGGTGAAAAGAAAGGACTTTCCTAATAAAGCTGAGCAGAGTCTTCATTATTTATTAGAAAATTTTCAGCAGTGCCTCTTAGTTACCTTTTAAACTTAATATTGTCTCCTGAGTTATATAATTTATGAATTAGAACATTTATATGACGAAAATATATCAATGACACCCCCTACAATTAAGAAAGCATAGTTACATGTTGATGTAAGTAACTTAGACTTTTGAAAATGACAAGAATAATAATAAATAAATAAAACCAGCTTGACTTGTTTCTTCATTTTTCTTTATTATCTGTGACTTCTTCCTCTCCCAACAGTAATTCCTCATAAAGTTTGGGAGGTATGATTCATGGATAGTGTCGGTAAACTTGGGATTTTGGGGTAATATTAGAAATAAATAGTCAACAAATAATGTAGACTAACGGTGTCAATAATGGGGGTCTAATTGATAAATTAGATAACCCAGTAGGAGGAATTCATATTAGGGGGTAACTGAAAGTGTGGAATTGAAAATTTCCCTTATTTATATTTGTTACGATTTTTATGAAATCACTTGTTACTATAATTGGTTTTAACATTATTGTAGTTGGTTTTAACATCATCAAAGAACTAACTAGAAGAACGACGGCCATAGATTTTTAAAGAAATGAATGAAATATCTAAGAACAAAGTGAATTACAGCACGTAAAAAAATCATCAAGAAATCATATCACCATCAATTCTTCTTGGTGATATATGTAAATCATCCCTTCAATTCCCCCCCCCCTCGCATAAACACTCTATTGGACCTAAAAAGGAGAAATCAAGGAAACATGTGGTATATCAACAAAATACCTAATAGTTGTAAGTCTAACAAACATCTAGCAGCTATGGAACAAGCAATAATTAGACAGCCCTAACATGGAGGGAGACTTACTTTTCTATGGCGTCCAAATCAGGTGCAAAGTACGTGCTGTTGAATTTCATTATGACACATCAACTCAATCCAATTAATCTTTGGCAATGAATATAACTGGATCTCTTTCGTAAAAAGACTAAAATTCCAAACAATGCAGCTGATGTGTGAAATAGATATATAATTTTTTTAATGAAAATGGGATTCATTCAAGTCATCTTACATACATGTCAATTAATCCTTAGGTGGAGAGGAGCTATTTTATATATGGAGCTTTGCCTCAACCACAACGAAATTTAAACTCTTGATCTCATATTGTAAGGTATTGGTGTTTACCAACTAAACTAACCCCTTAGAATAATAAAGACTTAATTTCTTAGTTGAATACATTGAAGATGAGATTATAAGTAATTTAAAGAATATATTTTAATTTTAGTCATACATGAAGATATAAAAAGTAGGGAAAGAGTTAAGAATACTACCAACCATCAATAAGCTACTAACATGCATCAATTATAGGGTTGTACGTAGAAGGACCACAAAGTCTTTCCCAAGGGATAGGGGAGAGAGTGCCACATAACAGGTACCTTGGTACCATCCTTTTCCATAACAAATAAGTAAAAAGATCCAAATTAATATAACCCGAACTATTTCTAAACTAGTTGGAGAGAAGAGTGAGTTGAAGAGAATAATTTCAGCAAGGGCAGAACATTATCAATGCTAAGGCAGTGGCATGTACAAGAGTTTAAGTAGATTTGACCTCCCTCTTATCCTTCTTCATCTTCTTTCTTGTCATTTTTATTTTTTCTTATCTAGAAGAATTTTGTGGCCTATCTAGTAGAACACTTTATTAATCTAAATAAATTGCATGGATGAAAAATCTCCATTAGAATTGAGATGATTTCTTTTCTATTATACTTGCTAACATCTTTAGCATTAACTTCAACAAAAAATATATGAGAGAGTAGGAAACCAGCCAATGGAAAGACTTGGCACATCCTGATGGATATCTCTCTCCACTCATTTCAATTGTAAGCCAAATATTTCAATAGCTATGAGATGTCATACTATTGATCTTTTATGCTCCCCTACTATTTAACTCTTTAACGCTATGGGCATAAGTTTTGTCATCATTGTGAATGGGCATAAGTTTCGTCATCATTGTGATTGTATAGGATTCTTAACTATACTTAGTACATGTATCTCCAAACTCCCAGTTAACAAGTTTGGCAGAATGATCATGCTATTTTATAATGCTCTCTAGCGTTCTTCTTTCAATTAATATTAATTTTCTTTTACCAAATAAAATTTAATTATTTGTTTTTTGTTGCCAACCCCGGTTTATAAACCGATGTTCGACTCGTGTCGCACACTTGACTGTGGTGGGTGAGTCTCCCAACGAGGGTTTTTTGCATCCACAAATATTAGATACCGGAAGCTTGCTTAAGCGGACCAAGCTACTTACCCTTGAACCAACCCCCGTTGGTTAAAATTTAATTTCTATACTAATTAGCTATTGTCCATTTGATGTTCTTTATTTTTTAATTTTTATACACATTTTTTATGTAGTGTAAGAATGAAAAAAGATACCAGGATAATTATAACACAGAATCACAAGAATAGACTGATAATGATCCAGATCATATGCAATCTAGCATAATAGTAAAATAATAGGAGACAAAATAAAGAAGAGAATGATAAAGAAGATAGAGGGAAGAAGGAGAACATTGGAAAATTTTAGACTTAAAAAAGTAATTAACAAATGGAGGTATAGACACATGGAGACAAAAAAGCGTATTTATTCACATATGTTTTTTTTGTTTCCAATGTGTCTAATAATATATTTTTTTTAAATATGTTAAAAATATGTCTATTTACATATACTGTCTATTCATATATGCTTTTTGCTTGAAAATGTGTAAGTTTATACTAGACGACTCTTAATGATCTATTATTCACATGCATCATCATGTATTTTAAAAGCTATGATGCATCATGCTAGTGATCTTTTATGCTCCCTCTATTATTTGTATTTGTTTTAGGTAGAGTGGTAGCCATTAATAGTTCTCTATATACTAAAATTCCAACACTTCTTAAGAAATAAAGTCATACAGGTGAAATAAATTTTTGTAAATACAACAATTAACTACTGCATTTTGTCATATCTTTTATATATTTTTCATAATTTATTTAATATTTAGCTGCATTGTGGTTATGGAAGATAAGAGTGTTCAGAGAGTTACACAGTTGGCAATACTTATTTACTTTGGAGCTATATTGATTTATTTTCCTCCGATCACTCATTTTTATATGTGAGAGAGTTATGCTAAGCATTAGAATCAGATTCATTCTATAAGTATTAAATTTTAATTTAAATATTATATTTTGATATAAGTTCTATTTCTATAATAACGTTATGAGATATAATAAAAAAAATTGTCTCATACTATAATACTATAGATCAGAATATCTTTATTCAAATGATACCAATTAGTGTGCCCTTTTATCAACTCCGCCAGTGTTTTGCTGCCGGTCCCAAGCCCGGGTAAAGGAGGAGGGTTGGTGCGTCAGGTCGGCAGCCGGCACCGGAAAAAATCTAGCCAAACCTTTTTTCATGGATTCGACCCTATATGATAAAAGCTATGCTAGGGCGTTCCCCGACAAAAGAAGCGACGCGCTACACTATGGCCCGGGTGTAGTGATAAGTGGGCAAGGGTTAGCTAGGGCGTCCCCTGTAAGCGACGCGTCGCATCGGCGCCCGGATGCGGTGATAAGTAGGCAAGGGTTCCCGCGCCGTGGACGAGTGCGGGTAAAGAAGCTAGTCCATAAGCGTAGGATTAGATTGGCATCTTGGAACATAGGATCTTTAACTGGTAAGAGCTTAGAATTGATTGATGTTATGAGGAGAAGAAGGATTAATGTAGCTTGCATCCAAGAGACTAGATTGAGGGGTAAAAAAGCCAAAGAGTTGGATGACTTTAAACTTTGGTATACTGAGGATAAAACAAATTAAAATGGAGTGGGTATAATAGTGGATAAAGATTTAAAAAATGATGTGGTGGATGTTAAAAGAGTGGGTGATAGGATTATTGCTATCAAGCTGGTAATGGAGAAAGAGTGCATAAATATAATTTGTGCATATGCACCTCAAGTAGGATTAGATGAAAGTCTAAAGCTAGAATTTTGGGAAAGTATAGATGGATTAATGCAAGGAATTCGTCAAGGAGAAAAGATTATCATAGGAGGTGATTTAAATGGACATATTGGAAAAGATCAAAGAGGATATGAGAGTGTTCATGGAGGATATGGTTTTGGAGAAAGGAATGAGGAGGGGATTTCAATTTTGGATTTTGCTACTGCTTTTGATCTATCTATATTAAATACTTACTTCAAAAAGAGAGATGAACATTTAATTACTTTCAAAAGTGGACAGCATAGAAGCCAAATAGATTTCTTCCTAACTAGAAGGACTGATAGATTGTTGTGCAAGGATTGCAAGGTGATACCGGGGGAAAGCTTAACTGCACAACATAGACTGGTGGTCTTGGATATGTGCTTAGTCCCAAGAACACATAAAAGGTCCAAGGTAAACTATCCCAGAATAAGATGGTGGAATTTGAAAGGAGAGTACTCTAAATCCTTCATTAATGAAGTAGTCAAACAAGGAAAATGGGATTTTAAAGGGGATACCAATGCAATGTGGAATGAGATGGCTATGTGTATTAAGAAGGTGGCTAAAGATGTTCTAGGTGAATCAAAAGGAAAGACTCATTCTTATAGAGAGACGTGGTGGTGGGATAGTGAGGTTCAAGTTGCCATTAGGAATAAAAAAGCTAGTTTTAAGGCATGGCAAAGAACTAAAGATGTTGAGGATCTTCATAGGTATAGGTTGGATAGAAATGAAGCTAAGAAAATTGGCAGGAAAAGCAAGGGAAAGGAAATATGAAGAGTTGTATAATAAATTGGGCACAAAGGAAGGGGAAAAATCTATTTATAAGATAGCTAAGATGAGGGATAGGAAGAGTAGAGATCTTGACCATGTTAGATGTATTAAAAATGGAGATGGTAAAGTATTAGTTTGTGAGGAGGATATTAAGAAAAGATGGGAAACCTATTTCTCTAGTTTACTAAATGAGCATTCTTCAAGCACTTATGTTTCGGACGATTACACTTTTCACCAAGGCACCAAGGTCCGAACTTATATACGTAGAATTTCGATGTCCGAAGTAAAAGAAGCTTTAAGGAGGATGAAACTCGGCAAGACACAAGGTCCTGATGAAATCCCAATTGAAGTATGGAAGAGCTTAGGAAACCATGGACTAGTTTGGTTGACTAAGTTGTTTAATAAGATTATGAGCACAGGGAAAATGCCAGATGATTGGAGGAGAAGTGTTGTGGTTCCAATTTACAAAAATAAAGGAGATATTCAAAGTTGTAATAACTATAGGGGCATTAAATTGATGAGCCATACGATGAAATTATGGGAGAGAATAATTGAAACCCGTTTGAGACACTTAACTACAGTTACGGAGAACCAATTTGGGTTTATGCCAGGAAGATCTACAACGGAGGCTATTTACTTAATTAGGAGACTTATGGAAAGGTATAGAGAATGTAGGAAAGATCTTCATATGGTATTTATTGACCTAGAAAAAGCTTATGATAGAGTCCCTAGAGTGTTAATTTGGCAAGTACTAGAGAAAAGAAGTGTTGCAAGTAAATATATAGATATAGTTAAGGATATGTATGATGGTTCGGTGACTAGTGTTAGAACAGTGGGGGGACAAAGTAATGAATTCCCGATAACAGTTGGGCTACATCAAGGGTCAACTTTAAGCCCATATCTATTTGCACTAGTAATGGATGAATTAACCAAAGACATTCAAGATGAGGTCCCCTGGTGTATGCTTTTTGCGGATGATATTGTGTTGATTGATGAGACCCAAGTGGGGATTAATACCAAATTAGAATCATGGAGATTAGCTTTGGAATCAAAAGGCTTCAAACTTAGTAGATCGAAGACAAAATATTTAGTTTGTAACTTTAGTCATGATCGGCCAGATGATGAGGTGGTGATACTTGACGATAAAGAGATTTCTCAGAGTGATTGTTTTAGGTACCTAGGTTCAATCATAAGTAAAAGAGGTGATTTGGAAGATGAGGTTTCCCAAAGAATTAAAATAGGGTGGATGAAGTGGAGAGGTGCGTCCGGGGTCTTATGTGATCGGCGTATTCCATTAAAGCTTAAAGGAAAATTTTATAGGACCGTTGTTCGACCAGCTATGATGTACGGTGCAGAGTGTTGGGCTGTTAAAAAGAATCATATAGATAAACTCAGTGTAGCAGAAATGAGGATGCTAAGATGGATGAGTGGCAAAACTAGGATGGATAAGATAAGAAACGATCATATTAGAGTTGGGCTGGGAGTTGCTCCCATAAGTGATAAGCTTAGAGAAAGTCGTTTGAGGTGGCACGGCCACGTTCAACGGAGACCTATAAATGCTCCTTTACGGAGAAGTGATATAATCCATATTGAAGGAACTAGAAGAGCTAGGGGTAGACCTAAGATAACCTTAGGAGAAGTGGTGAGAAAGGATATGTATAGCTTAGGCCTTGTATCTAGCATGGCCTCGAATAGAACTGATTGGAGGGCAAGAATCCACGTAGCCGACCCCATTTAGTTGGGACAAGGCTTATTGTTGTTGTTGTTGTTGTTGTTGTTGTAGTGTGCCCTTTTATCAATTATTTTTAGGTCATTTCACTATACATATCGAAGAAACTAAAGGAAAAGTGGAAGGAAAACAAAATTATGCATTCCAACTTGAATTATCCAGTGCCATTGTGTGTCAATTCAGTAGAACACTTTGTTGATCTAAATCAACTACATGGATGAAACATTTCGATCAATATTGAGATGATTCATTCTCTATTATTCTTGCTGATTAGTGTTGACTTCAGCAAGAAATGCAGTTTGCATAAGAGAGTAGGAACCTAACAATAGAAGGACTTATCATATTTTAGCAAATATCATTATTTAAACATTTTGA
This sequence comes from Hakea prostrata, assembly GCF_041222555.1. NCBI lineage: Eukaryota > Viridiplantae > Streptophyta > Magnoliopsida > Proteales > Proteaceae > Hakea > Hakea prostrata. Next base: position 16,031,370 of record NC_142608.1, read on the forward strand.
TTATAAGCCACATTTTTCAGTAGCTAGGAGACATCATTGTAGTGATCCTTTTATGCTCTCCTAGTATTTGTATATTTATTTTCCAATCCTTAAAAAATAATGACAGATAATAGAAACAAACTTGTGCAAGTACAACAACCAACTATTACATTTTTTTCATATCTTCTACATATTTTTCAAATTTTGTTTCATGTTTAGTTGCATTTTTGTTATTGAATATATAAAATTTCAAGAGAGTTACACAGTTGGCAACGCTTATCTATTTAATTTAGGATATTGATTTATTTCTCCCCATGTCCATTCATTCTTATATGTGTGAAAGTCTTGCTAGGCATTTAAATTGGATTAATTAATTTGGTATTAAATATCTATTTAAACATTATATTTTGATGAAAATTTTATTTTCAGTGTAACGTTATTAAAATTTTCATATTGCTAATACTTCTCTGAATATCTTTATTAGAAGGCCATCAATTAGTGTATTTGTTTGTCAACAAAAAAAAATTAAAAACTAATGTGCTTTAAGAATTATTTCACAATTATAATTTTCGTTACACATTCTGATAAAAACGTGAAATGATTTTCAGTCCATTCTATAGTACATATATTAAAAAACAAAAGGAAATGGAAAAGGAAAAAAAATTATTCATTCCAACTTAAAATATATAGTGATGTTTTGTGGCATATCTAGTAGAACACTTTATTAATTTAAATCAATTGCAAGGATAGATGTGACATATCTAATAGAACATTTACTAATCTAAATCAATCGCATGGATGGAAAATTTTCATTAGAATTTAAGTGATTTTTTATTTACTATACTTTCTAATATCGTTAGCATTACCTTCAGTAAGAAAAACAGTTTCCATTAGAGAGTAGAAAACCAGCCAATGGAAAGACGTATCATATCTTTATAGACCTCCCCACGAAGATATTTCAACAGCCATGAAGCATTATAATAATGATCTTTTAGGCTCCCCTATTATTTAACGTTCTAAGGCTAATGGCATAAATCTCGTCGTCATATGATTTTATAGGATTTTTTGCCTTACATAGTATAACTATCATACTCCTAATTAACAAGTTTGGTAAAAAGATCATGTTACTTTTATCATGTTCTCTGGCATTCTTCATTCAGATAATATTATTTTTCTTTTTATCAAATAAAATTTGATTGTTATACTAATTGGCTATTATCTATTTATATTATTCATTTAGTTTTTATGAACTTTTTTGTATAGTATAAGAATGAAGAGATTTTTTAGATATTAGAATAATTATAATACAAAACCATAAAAATAGACTGATAATGATCCAAATAATATATAATCTAGTATAGTGGTAAAATAACGGGGGACAAAATAAAGGAGGAAACAATAAAGAAGATAAAGGAAGAATGAGAAATCTGGGAAGATTCAAACTTGAAAAATAATTAAACAATAGTGGTGTCAGACGCATAGAAACAAAAAAGTGTTCAATATACGTGTTTTTTTTTTCCTTCTTTCACATGTGTGTAATACCACGTTTTTCTAGCGTAATATTATGCATGTCTATTCACATATTTTTTTTGTTTGAAAAAAAGTTTGTTTACATGATGCGTCATCCTGGTGATCTATTGTTCACATACGTCATCATGTATCTCAGCAGCTATAATGCGTCATCCTAGTGATCTTTTATGCTTCCTTATTATTGTGTTTGTTGTATGTAGAGTGATGATCACTGATGACTCCCTATAAGCAAAATTTCTAACATTTCTTAGGAATGATATACAGTAAAGACAAAATATTGTAAATATAATAACCAATTATTGCATTTTGGCATAACTTTTACATATTTTTAATGATTTGTTTAATGTATAGTTGTATTATGGTTATATAAGATATAAAAATCTAGAAGAGTTGCACAATATCTTCTTTATTTTATAACACAGATATATATCATACTACTATAATAAAAGCATGTACTCTACCTTTTTCGCAAATCTTTTTCTGTCCTTTTCTGTCCCTATCATTGTTTTAAATACCAATAATGTTGTACTATTTGTTATTTCTTTATTTATTTTTATAAGGATAATTTAGACATTTTAGTCATTAATTATTATTAATTTATCATTAATTTTAATCCCTCTCTCAATTTCTCTCTCGATTTATCTCTCGACCTCTTTCAATCTCGCTCAAAGTCTGTCACTCTCTATATCCCTCTCCTTCTCAAACTCTCTCTGAATCTCTCTCTCTAAATTACCGCACTCTCTAAATCTCTCTACGACCTCTCTCAATCTCTCTCAAAGTCTGTCGCTCTCTATATCCCTCTCCCTCTCGAACTCTCTCTCTGAATCTCTCTTTAAATCCCTCTCAATCTCTCTGAATCTCTCTCAATATTTCTTTTCCCGTTCGTCTGATTTTTCTCTTTCATCTAATTTTTCCAAATTCCCAACTTTCGATTATTGCAGAATTTACCTCTGCATAGTTCAGTTAAAGTAATAACTGAAGAGATATTCTGCACCTTCCGTTGAATCGAAGGTAAGAGCTTCCTGAAGTAAACCCTTGCACAGTTCAAGTTCTTCTTTTGGTATATTATTGTTAACGCATGTTCACAGAAAAGCAAGCTATAATGGATGAGGTGGGTTGCCTTCTACTTCTCTCTTCCTCTCAATTTTGAAATTTGAATTTGATGTTCAGTTATATTCGAGGAATTTATTGGGTTTCTATGTATTTGTTCTCTCATTGCAGAAAGATAATCAGAAACCGAACGATGGTGAGAAGCCGAACAATGGTGAGAAGAAGGAGATGGGGGAAGAAAGAAGATGGATCGATAATGGCGGTTTTGAAGGTCGACATGCATATTGCAAAGGATGTGCCAAGAAAATAAAGCGGGCTGTCAAGGGTTTTCAAGGTATTAATCCACTCTCTGTACCATTTGTAGTGTTCGTCTTCTACATTTTTTTTGAATTTCAATTCCGTTGAAATTCAACAATTTGCTAAAGAGTTTTTTATTAGCTCTTCGAATTTGTTATAGAACTCGAAATTTGGATTCTGATTTATTGACTTCTGGATTCACAAAATCGAGAATTAACATTATCTTATCTTCTGATACGGCATTAACATTATTTGCTAACATCCTAACATTATCACTGATACGGTTAACATTATTTGTGCCCTTCAAGCTTTGATGGAAGGCTTCAATGTCCTGACCCTTAAAGATGTGCTTTCAAAAGCTGACATCTTCGTTACCACTATACTGGGCACGGGGATATACTCTATGATTTTATATCAAGCTCTAGATATTTTATAAATCACGTGCCCAATATTTGGGATTAGCCTTATGTATAACCGCATAACTATGTGCTCAAATGCAGCTGAAAGTTATGATTACCTTGTTTCGTGGAATGCATTTTATATTACTATTATAAAAGCATGTGTACTCTACCTTTTTTTGCAAATCCTTTTTTTTTTTTCTTTTCAAATTTATAGTTGCTTCAATTTTTTTCCCCATATATCACTACGTGCATTTGCACGTATGTTTTTTACTAGTATATATATATATATATATAACTTGAGGACATACGGTGAGTTGAGATAGAGAAAGATGCGATGAGATGGAGGAGATGGAAGCTCTAGGAAATTCGGAGGTGCCTAGGGAATCGGTCTTCCTGCGTTTGAAGCCTCCAGAGGTGCCTACCAATGGGGATAAATCTTATGCGGGAGTAGTGGGGAGTTCGTTGTTGCCTGAGATCGATCCCCTCCCTTCTCCTATACAAGCGGGTAAGTTTCACAGGATTGTAATCCCGCAACAGGAATACGAGCTGCAACGAAATCAGTTCCGTTTTTCGTTGATTGGGCGAACTAATTTTCGCATCACTACCATGGATGAATTGCGAGAGCTAGCTAGGGGTGCTTGGAAATTGTCTCAAGGGGTGATCTTACATTCATTGGGAAAGGGTTTATCATCTTTCAGTTTCATAGTGAGGCAGATATGACTGAGGTGTGGCGCAGAGGTTTTTGGAATGTTGGAAAGCAATACATTCGTTTTCAACGATGGAGGCCGGATTTTAATATCCACTCTCCTCAACCAGCAGGTAAGTTGGTGTGGGTTCGTTTCCCTGATTTACCTCTTGAGTATTGGCATGAGAAAGTGCTTCTTTCTATAGCAAAATCTGTTGGGAGACCTGTTTCTCTTGATAAACGAACTCGTCTTGGTTCTATTGGTCATTATGCTCGAATTTTGGTTGAATTGGAGGTCGATGCTGTTCGAGTGAATGAGGTTCAGATTGAGCGCCTTGAACCAGGAACTCTTCGAGTTTTTAGTTTTCTTCAGAAGGTAATTTTTGAGGATGATATTCTGCGGTGCTCACGGTGTAATCGAGAAGGCCACCTGGGTCTTCATTGTAGGTTTGCTTCAGACGATTCTGTGGATGGTTTGCAGGTTCAGCCCTCTATCGTTCATGCAGAAAACCTCCCAGCAGATAATCCTATTGTGGATGGGATTCCTACTGACGGTGTGAGAGTGCAGACTCCAAGCTCACTCCAACATCAGATTCGTGTGGCTCTAGAGGTGGCGGGTTTGGAGGACTCTATTTCATCCAATGAGGGTGCAGCAAATTCAATTTCAAATTTCAATTCAAATTTCAAATCTACAAGGTTGGTTCCCTCTGATGTGGTGATTGCGTCTAGCTAGAACTCTTCTCTTGATCTTTCTCTCTCTCAAAGTGATCCTTTTCAACTTCAAAAAAGTTTAGATAAAGGCAAGAGTTCGATGTTGGTTGGTAATCTTTCAAAGAACGTAGTTACCTCTGTTGGTCCCACGACTAACAAACTTCCACCTAATTCGGCCACTAAGGATATTGGCTCTTTTGAACGGTTTGAAAAGCTTCATGAGAGGCCTTGTGGGGCCCAACAGAATTTGAATAATTTTGAAGCAGCTTCTTTAGCCGTGGACTCTAGTTTTGAAATTCAAAATTCCTTAGATGCGGCAAAGTGTTTTAATCCAATTAGTAAACTTCCTTTGGGGAGTTCACTAGTGGGACCTACAGATAAGCTCGAAAGTGGTTCGGCCACTCCTTTTGAATTTCAAAAAGTGCTTGTTGCAGGTAAAAGTTCTATGCAAATTAGAAACCCTTCTTTGGAGTGTTCATTGGTGGGACCTGAAGTTGCAAATATTATTAGAAGTTCAGCCATTGAAGGAACTACGGAGGATGATTTGGACTATTGTGGGGCCGATCAGAATTCGGCCAGGCTGGAGAGTTCGGCCAATGATGAAACTTTGCAATTGAAAGTAGTTCTTCCACTTTCGTCTTCGTCTATATCAATGCGGGCTGAAGGTTCTCCTCGTCGGAAACCTGGTCGTCCGAAGAAGAAGGCTCACGCAGTGAAGAAAGTAGTAACAAGTAAAAAGGTTTCTATAGCAGAGAAATTCAAGAAGGTAGATGCAGCTTTAGCAAAAGTATCCACAGTGCATCAGAGCCTCCCATTGGGAGAGGATAGTACTGCTATGTAACTATTGTTATGAAGCTTTTCTTAAAGATCTTGATTTGGATGCATCTAGACGTCCTACATTTCTTTTCTGATGACTTAGTTATTGTCAATTATGAGTAGGAACCAGTGAGAAAGGGTGTATTAGGGGCAACTGTTGTTGCGGGTGAGCAAGGTAGGTACTAATTGCTGTATTTCTTTTCTTTTTCTTATTTTCGTTATAAAATGACCCTTTTAACGATATATATATATATATATATATATATATATATATATATATATATATATATATATATATATATATATATATATATATATATATATATATATATATATATATATATATAATATCTATGTTATAAAATAAAGAAGATATTGAATACAAAGAAGAAAGACAACATGAGTTCAATCAGAACTAATTCATTCGTTGAGTGCATTACATATTTATAGTAGAAGGAGCATCTACTCTGATATGGAAATACAATATATGATTCTTGCACACAATAAGATATTCTTGATATGGAAAGATAGATTGCCGCCCAAGATAGAAGGTGCATAGAATGGAAATATTGACTGTCAACATTGCGTGTTGAGATCACTGTAATCTTCAATTAAGATGGGAATGTGAATCACCAAGATTGTATGCTGAGGTGGTTGAGATCTTCAATTGGAAGTATTGTCTAGTGGAAGGTGATGGATATCCACAATCAATATTATTTATAACACTCCCCCTTGGATGTCCATCAATAGATAATGTACCTCATTAAAACCTTACTAAGAAAAAACCCTGTGGGAAAAAATCTTAGTGAAGGAAAAAGAGTATACATATCTAAATAATACGTATTGATAGCTGCCTCATTAAAAACCTTACCAGGAAAACCCAGTGGGACAAAACCTTGGTTAAGGGAAAAAGAGTGCAGCACGTATTGTACTCCCCCTGATGATAACATCATTGAGTATCTTTAAGTACGTACATTCCAATATCATATACCAGCTTTTCAAGATTTGAAGTATGAAACTTCTCAGTAGATAAATCTGTCAAATTATCACTTGAACAAGTTTGTTGAACATCGATTTCACCATTTCATTGAAGACCATGAATGAAGAAGAATTTCAGTGAAATATGTATCGTTCCATCTCCTTATCATCGCTTCAATTGAGCTATGCATGCAGCATAATCTTCATATAATATAATTCAAACCCCTTATTCTAGTAGAAGACTGCATGCTTCTTGAATGTGTTGTATCATTGATTTAAACCAAATATAAAATAGCTAACATTCACTTATGAATAAATAGCCTGTTTGAGATCTAGTTGTATATAGATCAGATAAAAATCTTGCATCTGCATAACAAGTAAGTTGATATCAACATTCATAAAATAATATCATGTCAATAATTTCTCAAATATACTGAAATATATGTTTTATAATATTTCAGTGTCTTCGTATTGGAGAAGAGATAAATTTTGCTAATACACTTATAGAAAATGCCACATCCGATTGTGTATTATCAGCAAAATACATTAATGTCCCAATTGTACTAAGATATGGTACTTCAGGATCAAGAAATTCTCCACTGTTTTCTTTGGGTCGAAATGAATCTTTCTTTATATTGAGCGATCTCACAACCATTGGGGTACTCAATGGATGTATTTTATCTAGATAAAATCGCTTCAAAATATTCTCTATATAAGTTGATTGATGAACGAATATTTCATTCGTCAAATACTCAATTTACAAGTTAAGACAAAACATTGTCTTTTCAAGATTTTCATTTCAACTTTCTTCAAATAATATACTGCTTTTGGAAACTCTTTAGGAATTTCGATGATATTTAAATCATCATCATATATACTTACTAAAATTAGACCCATATCCTTTAATAAAGGCACAATAATAAATTGGATCATTTTTATACTTTTCATTTAGTAAATATCCACTAAGGAGATTATACCATATATGCCCTGATCATTTTTTAAGCCTTATTGAATAAACTTCCTGTGAATTTTTATATGCTTCAGTCATTTTGAATCCTTCAGGGATTTTCATATATGTTTCACACTCGAGTGAGCCATATAAATAGGCTGTAATAATATTCATTAAACGCATGTCAAAATTTTCATATTCTATCAGATTAATAAGATATCTGAAGGTGATTACATCCACCACAAGAGAACATGTTTCCATGTAATCAATGCTAGGCATCTGCGAAAATTCTTGTGCCATATTCATAGTTTATATATCACGATTTCATTCTTTTTCTCATTTCATTTTACGAAGAAAACTCAATTGTACCCCACTGGCTTTATACCTTCATATGTTGGAATACAGATCCAAAAACTTTTATTTTCAAGTGAAATTCAATTCTGCTTGAATTGCGTCTCTACATTTTGGCCAATCATTTCTTGATTTATATTCATCAACAAATTTATGTTCAAGATTCTTGTCTTGTTGTATTATTCCAACAATAACATAATATGCAAAAATGTTGTCGACAACTTTATCTTTTTGGTTCCATCTTTTTCCCGCAATGACATAATTAATCAAGATCTCTTCATTATTTTCAGGTACCTGAACCTCTTCTAGGGTTTCATAGAAAATTATGTTTTCAGGATTTTCATAATCAATTGTCTCCATTTTATGATCATCTTGATCATTTGCTTCTTTCTTTTTCTATGATTTTATCCTTGAACCAATTGATCTTCCACGTTTTAAATGTGGTTTAATTTCATTTGCACTGATAGATTGTCCTGCTGGGGCATCAATTCTAATCGGAGCATTTACAGCTGGAATATAAGATTTAGTAACTCTTAACAAGTCAGCAAATCTGGATCTAATAAGATAATGATAATGCATACAATCAATCTCTTTTTCCATTTGTTTATTCTCTCCCCCTCATGTTGGAAAAACTATTACTCAGCAAGTATTGCATTAAATAAATCTCCTATCCTTAGCAATATATTGAATTATATAAGGAGATTTATATCCAACATATATTCCCAACTTTATTTTGGGACTCATCTTTGTGCGCTGTGGTAGAGCAATTGGAACGTAAGCCGCACATCCAAAAATTTTAAGATGAGAAATATTTGGCTTCTGACCATAAGCCAATTGTAATAGGGAGAATTTATGACAACCTTTTGGCCTGATGTATACAAATGATGCTTTGTTATCATAACCAATGGTTTAGCTTTTAATTGGAGACATTTAATAAATGATTTTGCTAAACAATTTTGGATATAAACATAAACAACAGGCTATTCAACTGTGATCTCAGTTGTTATACAATAATCATAAAGCCTAATATGTAAATTCACCAGCATTATCAAGACAAACTGTCTTTATCTTATAATCCATAAATTATGCTCTTAATCTCATTATTTGAGCAAACACCAAATTGCGAGTTCATAATGAACATACATGTGACCACTTTATAGATGCATCTACTAAAATCATATATTATATGAATGGTCCACATGATGGGTGAATGGGCCCATATATTTCACCCTCTATACATTTTAAAAACGTAGAATATTCAATCTCAACTTTAGCTGGTGAATATTTAATAATAAATTTTTCTTGAGAACAAGCAATACAAGAAAATTCACTTAATTGAAGAATCTTCTGGTTCTTCAATGGATGATAATTGAATTTTCAATAGTTTTTCGCATCATACTTGATCCGGGATTGTCCAACCGGTCATGTCAAATAATAAAATTATTGGAATCAATGTTCATTTGATTTACCCAAGCATGTGTTTCAACCATGCGATATTCGTGTAGTAAAAATTGGGAGAAATATCTAATACCTTTGTATAGATATTTACTTATACCATTATTTGTAATCTCAATCTGATAATCATTTTGGCAAATAGCTTTGAAACTTAATAAGTTTATTTGAGACTTACTACAAAATAATGAATTATTCATAACCAACTTTATCTTCTAGATAATAATAGATTAGCTCTTCCGGAGCTTCCAATCAATGTTGTACTAACAATTCTTGTATGAACATTGGCTTCCATGTCATCAAATAAAATAACCATAATCAAATCTTCAACTATTATCTTCAAAGGAGTTTGCAGCATCTAGATGTGTAGTATCTATGAAGCCATTAAAATCATCATTTTTTTTATAGGCAAAAATTGCTCAAGTATCATGATTTTGGAAAATCCAATTTATCTCCACATTATTTTTATTTCTTTAATTAAGGCTTGACAAAGCTTAATTAAATATTGTGGAGTACGACAGATACATGTCTAATGGCTTTTATACCACATCGGTAACAAATATTATCTTCACTCCTTGAATTGTTATATTGATAATCCTTATTATTCTCTTATTTATTTCCATAATAATGACAGTAATTATTCCGTCTTTTGTCTCATCCTCTTCCATAATTTTAATTTTGCCTTCTTTCAAGCATATCATGAGTTGTTACATTCACTTCAAGGAATGGAACAGAACCAATAAGACGAGCTTCATGACTTTTCATTAAGAGTCCATTATTTTACTCAACCACAAATAGGCATGATATCATTCAGAGTATTTATTAAAACTCCTTTTACAATATTACTATTGTAACAACAAATCTGAAACTTGAAAATTTGCTGGGATATTTTCATGAATAATATTTTCTCCTTATAATTTCAAAAGAGAATTAATTTCAAAAACTACAGAACTGTATTTATTTACAGTTTCAAATCTTGCAACTTCATGTGCATCTGCAGAACTGTATTTATTTACAGTTTCAAATCTTGTAACTTTATGTGCATCTGCAGAACTGTATTCATTTACAGTTTCAAATCTTGCAACTTCAAATGCATCTGCAGAACTTTACTTATTTACGGTTTCAAATCTTGTAACTTCATGTGCATCTGTAGAACTGTATTCATTTACAGTTTCAAATCTTGCAACTTCAGGTGCATTTAACAATATTTGTGGTGCAAAGCTAGCAACCACTATATACAATAAATAAAACCACAATCGTTAAAGCAACATAATATCTTATTATTTGATTGATTCTTAGATTCAATAAAACACATACCTTTTTATCATGATGCACTTACATTTTAAGATGGACAAGGTAAACTCCATTGTTTACAAAAACGTGCGAGGAGGTCGATCATTCTTTTCACTTTGGAATAGAAAACATAATGATACATAGTCTGCTGTCTTTCTTCTCAAAACGCAATACTTCGAGCGGATTCGTTCTTCGAGCGGAATCGTGCTGATAACGTGTTATAAAATAAAGAAGATATTGAATACAAAGAAGAAAGACAAAATGAGTTCAATCAGAACTAATTCATTCAGTTGAGTGCATTATATATTTATAAAAGGAGCATCTACTCTGATATGGAAATACAATATATGATTCTTGCACACAATAAGATATTCTTGATATAGAAAGATAGATTGCCGCCCAAGATAGAAGGTGCATAGAATGGAAATATTGACTGCCAACATTGGGTGTTGAGATCACTGTAATTTTCAATTAAGATGGGAATGTGAATCACCAAGATTGTATGCTGAGGTGGTTGAGATCTTCAATTAGAAATATTGTCTATTGGAGGGTGATGGATATCCACAATAAATATTATTTATAACAATCTGCTCATTTTAATTGTAAGCCAGATATTTCAGTAGCTACGAGACGTCATACTAATGATCTTTTACACTCCCCTACTATTTATCGCTCTAAGGCTAAGGGCATAAGTCTCGTCGTCATTGTGATTCTATTAGATTTTATTCATACTCAATACATATATCTCCATACTTCTAATTAACAAGTTTGGTAAAATGATCATGTTACTTTTATCATGTTCTCTAGCCTTCTTCATTCAAGTGATATTGTTTTTCTATTTACCAAATAAAATCTTATTGCTATGTTAATTTCCTATTATCCATTTAATATTCTTTATATTCTACTTTGTGTACAAGTTTTTTATGTAGTGTAGAAATGAAAATACTCCTTCAAATACTAGAATAATTAGAACACAGAACCACAATGATAGATTACTAATGATCTAAATCATATACAATCTAGTATAATGGTAAAATAACAAGAGACAAAATACAGGAAGGAATGATAAAAAAGATAAGGAGAAGGGGAAATCTGAAAATATTCAGACTTGAAAAAGTAATTAAAGAATCATGGTGTCAGATGCAAACGTATCTGTTCACACACGCTTTTTTGGTTTTTGCTTGTTTAATATCATATTTTTAGCGTTGTATTAAAAACTTGTCTATTTACATGCGTTGTTTATTTACATACGTTATTTATTTACATCCGCTTGTTATAAAATATAATTAAAAAAATTCCATGACTCATAATATAATACTATAAATGTGAATATATTTATTAGAATGCTACCAATTAGTGTGCTCTTTTTATCCCAAAAAAGAAAAAAAATCCACTATTAAAATAAAAAATTCATATTGCTAATACTATAATTTCATATATCTGAATATTTTTATTAGAAGATCACCAATTAGTGTGCTCTTTTGTCAAAAAATACATAAATAAATAAATAATATACTTTTAATAATGAATTGACAATTATAGTATATCATACTACTATTATAAAAACATGTACTCGTTTTTTTCTGCAAATCTTGTTCTGTCCTTTTCTATCCTTATCTTTTTTTTCAAATATCAATAATGTTGTACTATTTTCTATGTCTTTACTTATTTTTGCAAGGATAATTTAGACATTTTACCTAGGGCTGTAACTGGGCCGGGCTTTTGCAATCCCAAGCCCAGCTCTATATGTTCTAATTTGAGCCCATTCCTACCCTGGCCCTAACCTTAATTGGCCATATGGCCCATATCTTTGGTCCTAACTATCAAATGTAAAACAGGTAGCAATACAATGATCAAGAAATCATGGGGAAAAGCATGGGAAGGGGGTGGGGGGAGAGAGAGAGAGAGAGAGAGAGAGAGAGAGAGCAGACAACTCGATTTTCAGAAACTAAAACAATACCATTCTATAATTCCAAATAATGCATGAATTCTGATGTCGTACATCTGTTTATAAAACAGAAAAGAAAAAGGACAAAATAGAAGTCCAACTCACCTAACTTTCCTCTTGACTCATAAAAGCAATAATAAAATAAATAACTTAAATTGATATATAACTCCTCATGTATGTAAAAAGTCTAACTCAAAATGAACCTTATTTTCTCCAAACCGAAGCCCCTGCAAAAAGATAAACTTTGTTCACAACATAACTTAATAACTAATAGCTAATAGGTTCCCAGTACTAATACTTAACTCCCTAACTAAAATACTAATTTTGTGCACCCACATTGGATCTAAATTTCAGGCCTTATAATTGAGCCAATTTACAAATAAAAACACTTGAAATAGAAGGTCCATAACCATACACCATCGTAACAGAGCCAAAATAAAAGAGCTATTGATGTATAATATCAGTAACATATTAGATACATCATAAAGTCAAGCTAAGAAAATAACCAACATTATCAACACCATCAACATAAGCTTAACCCAACTAAATGAGGTCAACCTAAGCTAAAACCAAAATATAACACATTAAGAAAAAAACCCATTCCAGAAGGATGTATGCACAGTGAAGATGAATCATTGAGATTTTGTAGAGGCATAAGAAGATTCCTTACCACAACAATGTCAGACAATGCAACAGTCATTCCACCACTGGTTACTAGATGACGCATGTTGAATGCATCACCCATTAACAGTGCCCCAGGAGTAGGAATAGGAGCAGCTAACATACTTCTGTTTGACATTGTTTTGATGCTTCCTTTGTCAATTGCAGCTACAAAGGCATCATACAGCTAAGGGGGATCTGAAACATACATCAGGTAGTTATTTGTACATATTAAAGCAGGAAGTGAGAATCTTGAATAACTTAGCTGATGTTTATAACAAAGACAAAATAACAACCAAACTTCTAGGTTCATGCATCAATCTAAACATAGATACACATCATCATATTGCATATTGCAAATTATCGATACCTGACTACAGTCTTCAAATACTTGGCCATTTCACCATTACCAAGAGAAGGCACCTTTTGTCTAGGTACATCAACCAAATATCGAATCTCCGAACTACTAATGGGATAAAACAATATGGGAGAAGCATCTGCTAAAATAACATGCCCATGATTTGGGAATGGAAGTTGACATTTCTCAAGGATCAGATCAACAAAAGAAAGTATGAATATTAAGTTTATCTTGAATGCATAGGTTACTGGCATGATATTCAAAATTGAGTCACCAATGCAAGAAAGTATACTTCTGACCATGAAATAAGAAATACTGCAAAACTGGGGATAGAACAATACAACAACAAATTAAATTCTGAATACCTGCTAAGCAAATGTTGAGTTAAACAGAGCATATAACATGATATTGGTTACAGCATCCGTCAAGACACAGTTATGCGTTCAATCAAAGCTTGAGGCATTACTAAAAGTATTCATTTGCACTTAAATCAAAACTCTATCATTAGGTCCAAGTACTATTACCAATCCAGGCCATACAACACCCATCCCACCCCAAAGAAAAAAACAGAAATGAACCCAAGATTGTAAATTCATAAAAAAAAAAAAAAAAAAAAAAAAAAAAAAAAAAAAAAACAAACAACAACAAACAAAAAAACAAAAAACAAAAAAACAAAATACATAAAAGTATCACAAGTAAGCTTGAAAGTTGAAAGTCTCCAATTGCTTTACAAGTCTATGTTAAGCTCTGAAAATCTCCAATTGCTTTGGTGATGAAAATTGAAAACCTACCCCCATTGTTTTAATGATGGAAATTGAAAATCTTACAAAAAGTTTTAAATTTTTAGTCAACGATAAATAAAAGAAATCATCAAAAAGTATTGGTGTTACTATTAAAATGAAGAAAAAATTTATTGCATCCTTACTATAATCCTTACCTTCAATGAAAAATAGGAAACTATGCAATATCATGCTTCAATTCAAACTTGCAGCTACATTGTCTTCATTGAAGTCTAAAGATATTAACAATGTAAAAATGTTAATTAGTAAGTAATTCAATTTATAATGCATAGTACATATAAGTAGAGTAATTCAATAAATTAAAAATTCATTACCTGGTATAATCTTCTCAAGATCATATAGGTTTTCTTCAATATTGCAAGATAATGGTGTTTGCCGTAACTAATCTTGTGTGCACACCAAAGCTTCTACAAGCCGTGGTGTTAATGAGCTACGAAATTGGTCTAGAATTCGACTGCCAGTGCTAAAAGCTGATTCTGAAGCTACAGTGCTAACAGGAATTGGTAAAATGTCTTGAACCATTTTACTAAGAATGGGAAATCTTGAACTATTAATCTTCCACCAGTTCAAGATGTCAAAATTATCTCCATTATCCCCAGTATCAACAATAGTCTCCAATAAATAATGATCCAACTCATTTCCCACTTGTAAATTCACCTATTTTTCATTTTCTGAAGAATCCTGTGTTGAATTTCCATTGCAGAATTCTTTTGAAGATCACTAGATTTAGAAATTAAAGCAGCTTCAATTGCATTAGGAGGTAATTCAAATGATTGATAGAAGTTATAAAGCTAATTCATGACATTCTTAATTTCTCCAATCTTCATTTCCACATCACATTGAGAATACTTTTTCAAATAGCAAGCTTCCACAAATGCTAATTTGAAGTGGGGATCAAGAATCATAGCAAGAATCAAAAAGATATTAATTTTTTCTGCACTATCCCAATACTTATTAAATTTGTCCATCATTACTAATGTCATATCATGACATATAGGATCTTCACTTCTTGACCATTCTATCAAAAGTGATTCAATTCCATAGACTTCAAAAAAATAAGAATTTGAAGTGATGTAAAGTGATCTTGATAATCTTGTTATGGCATTGTAAAACACTTCAAAAAAATTACATAATATTTTGCCTTTTCCCAATCTTGTTCATTTGGGACCATATCCTTACAATCCATTGTAAAGCTAAAGTCCTTATCTTCTAAGCATTCAAAAGCTTTTTAGAATTCTAAAACTGTTCTTAACATGAGATATGTAGAATTCCAACGCGTAACAACATCAAGACACAAAGTCTTTTTACATTGAATTTTTTCTTGTTCACAACATAGCTTGAATTGTTGGGACCTTGCAGGTGAGCTTCTTACATATCTCACCACAGTAGGAATTTTTGCAATTGAATTCCCAAAAACTTCAAGACCACTTTTAACAATCAAATTCAAAATATGAGCACATCTTACCAGAAAATATTCACCATTCAACAACAATTCATTTTTTTTTAATCAACCTCCTCTTCAAATTTCGAACAGCCACATCATTGTTAGATGCATTATCTAAATTAATGGTACACAATTTCTCTAAACCTCAATCCATTAAGCGTTGCTCAAGAACATTACTAATCATTTCACTGGTGTGTGGTGATGGAACAATGAAAAAATTAATAATCCTTTTTTGTAAATTCCAATCCAAAATATAATGTGCTGTTACGCACATGTAACTAAAGTTTTGGATTGAAGTCTACATATCTGTAGTGACACACACCCGATAACCATTTTTCTTGAACACATCCTTCAATTTCTTTTTTATCTTCCAAGTATAGTGCAAAACAATCTTTTGTCACAGTGGTACGTGACAAAATATTAAACCTAGGTTGTAATGTCCTAAGGAATCTTCTAAAACACTCACGTTCAACAAATGTAAAAGGTAGTTCATTCATAATGACCATAGTGGCAAGCTCCTTTCTACAAATTTCTTGGTCAAATTTCCAACATGACAAAGAAGCAACATTTTTACCATCCCTCTCCTCCATTGAAAAATGTAACTTTTGCTTCTTATCTTTTTGACTAGCAGGATATTTGTAACATCTTTCTAAGTGTCTTTTTAATCCACTAGTCCCACTTGAACTAAGACATGAAAATTCTCCATTGCAATAGTTGCATTTGCATTTTGTGATTTTTGAACCACTAAAAGGTACAATTTTGGTAAAATGATTCCAAACACTACTTGGTCCTACTATTTTACTACCAGAAGATACCTCACTTTGAGCAACATTTTCATGGGTAGAACCACTTAGCTTATCTACTGCACTTGAGTTGGTATTTCCTTGCATTGTTAATATCTGCAAATGTAAAATTCATTTGCATAAGAATACATCTTACATTTGCATAAAAACACATACTAAGAAAAAATTGTTAATTCTCCTAGAGTGTTTTGCTAAATGATCCAACCTCTTGAGGTTCTTTATTTTATTTATTTATTTATTAGAATTATGAATTAAGATACTGTTCCATCCATGTTACACTACTATAAACCTATATAAAATGCTAGGCCTAAAATGCTAATCCAACTTTTAATAAATTATCCCTATATAATATTATAATGGTTTTGATTAGGTCAGATAGAGAATGTAATGTAAGAATGTTTAAGAGAAATTTTTTCCTAAGAGGAAACGTGAGGATAATTAATTTATTCCACAAACTATTCTGTCTGTTTAAATAATCACCAAAGACCTCTTTAGAGATGTTAAGTCTTTATTACAATAACCTCCACTCCTACAAGTGGTTATAGATTCAAGCTATTAAACTTGGTTATTCAAGCCAGTTGACCAAAGCATGGTTCAGAAGTCATTAGTAGAAAATTTAAATCATTGTCCAAACTTGGTTAACCCAATTAACTTAAGAAGCTTTCCCTATGTGTTCCAACGCTGATCTTTGGCTATGGAAAATTAAACCAGAAGATTTTGGCAGATGGGTGATGTAAATCAGAATAAGTCGTTCATTTCTTTACTTTTTCCACAAAGTTGCTTGGCTTATTCCATGTTCTTGAAAGCCCCTTGTATGCTTCTATTGTACACCATTTGCCTATGAGTTATTCGATTAAATGATTCCATGCATGTTAATCAAAGTATTTTCAGAAGCAGTAGAGAATCTAAAATAGAACTTACAGCCGAATGCCTGAACCTACCAATGCTACCATCAAAAAAATGTAAAACACAGCGTACAAAAGGAAAAAAAAAATTCATCAAATGGGAACACACCTTGAACTGCAGGCCTTGAAATCTTGAATTAATGAAAGCTTAAAGCTTCAAACCTGTGAAGACGATTTTAGATTTGAGTTGAGAGATGAGAGTTGAGAGTTTAGAGGTTGAGAAGGAGAAGAGAAGAAATAAAAAATAGCACTGTATACACCATACAGGTGAAGATCAAATCACAATGATGGGGGCTTTTGGGCTTCTTTTTAGTTTTTTTGGTTTTTTTAATTCTATTTGGTAAGGAGTAAGGACGTTTTCTCACTCACCCTTACTTGTTAAACACACTTCTTAGTTCTTAAATGTTTATTCCAATTTCCTATGTCTTGGTCTCCTCCAATGTAATTTGACTTTGATAGGTGACTATATTTTAAATATTTTTTTATGCATTTCTCTCCTTAAATGCAGGTAAGTGAAAGTTCTAGTCCTTTTAAAATTTGAATATTTTAAAAAGAACATCCAATTCAAATAATGACTTGAGATGGTTATGAATCTTATGATCAAAACTTTAGAAATAAAAAATTATCTTTTTTCAATCATACTTTGAGTTAATAAAGCTAGCCTTAAGGAAAAGTTGACAATTTTCTAAACTACATTATTATAATGATTTCTTAAAATGGATAACATAAAACTTAACTATTTCTTTAATAAATTAAGGTGGAGAATAAATGGTTAACCATCCAGGTTATTTGTTCATATAGAATTCATTTTTTCAAGTATATTAGGCTCTTACAGCCAAAAACATAAACCGTATTAAATTCTAGGGGAGGCTAAATCATACTTTGATCAGATCACATGTTAAAATGGGGGGGGGCTTTTTTTCTCACTTTTTCCTTAGCTAAAATCTATTTTTTTTCCTTAGAAATCTTCTAATAATTTAATATAGTACATGGCTCATTTAAAATTCAAATCTAATAACAAAAATATTAAAAAAAATATAACTATTAAGTACTAACTAGTGATCTAAGAGGGTTAATTATACTTTTTTGCTGCCAGAAGGACTCTCTTTCAGGTTTTTCGGTAGATGTAATGCTTGACAATAGGGGCGGACCCAGGATGCAATGGGGGGGCCGAAGAATGAAAGCCAAGTAATCTTCCCGTTGAAAAAACACTAATGTTTTTTTGCCACACATATTGTGTGGGTCATTATAAGACCCATTTGGGGTCCCACCTCTAAACTATTTTATTAAATTAAATAATAAACCACATATATTTTGTGGGGCCCACACATATTTGAAAAAAGGGTAAATTATTGATAATGATATTTTTTTCCAACAAAATATAGGTAAAATTAAAGCGACAATATAAAAAAAAATATACACATGATTTCAACCCTAAAAAGTTAGATGCAAGCCAAAATTTTCTTTGGTAGGAGATGTAAACAAAATTTTCTTTTAGGTAAGAGATGCAAATCAATGGTAGTTAGTTACTTACTAACTATAGACATTTTATTCACAATACAAAATCAAATAACAAAAATTCAGAAAAATAAAGAAACATAGAATATAAAATCAAATAAAAAGAATAACAGAAAAAAAGAGAAAAAGAGAAACCATAAATAAATTGAGAAAGAGAAAGAGACTTAATTGTGGAGTAGATTTTTTTTCCAAATTTTCTTAACCCACGCTTATAGAAAGGGAAGAGAATAAATAGGAAGAAAAGAGGATAGAGGAGAGAGGAGATAGGAGAATAAATAGGGTTGAAGAGTTAGTTTCTAATTAGAAATAACATTTTGATTTTTGAATACCTAATAAGATTTTTTTTTTAAATTTCCTTTAACCACGTTTATAGAAACAGAAGAGAATAAATAGGAAGAAAAGATGAGAGAGAAGAGAGGGGAGAATAAATAAGGATTGATGAATTAGTTTTTTTATTAGGAATGACATTTATACCCATTATTCCACCTTTAAAAATTGTTCTCAATATTGGGGGGGGGGGCAAATAGTGGCATTTCACATGAAAAAACTGGAAAAATTACAGGAATTAAAGGAAATGCATAAAATTTTAAAAATTCCGGGGGGGGGCCATGGCCTCCCTCGGCCCCTTCATAGGTCCGCCACTGCTTGACAACCCATGCGCTCCTACTCGAAAGGCAAGTTTGGTGGTGCAAATGATACAACAACAATCCCCGAATGTAAAGTACCATTTTTTATTATATCCGATAAAATTAGTTGATTCTATCTACCGAAACTAATTTTCAAATGTTTTCTACGGATCCACTCTCATACCCTGAGTAAAAAAGTTAGGGGAGATAAGTTGATTTGACATTTTCTCCAAAACGAACATTTTTTCTCACAATTACTATTAGTTATTACCATTAATTATTAAAAGGGCCTTACCAATATATATTTGATTCAAAACGGTTTCAATCATAAACACAATCTGTATTGGGATTACCCCTTTTAGGCCAACATAATATTTTTCAAAAGACAAAAGACTTGTGGTCTTTAAAATATTCCCCTTTTATTTACAAGTTTGATTCTAAAAAAGTTCTAATTTAATTGAATTAAAAATTTGATTACAAATAACTCATACTTATTTACATAAATTTTATTAATAAAAATATAAAATGTTGCTAAGCATGTAAATGACAAAACGAATAACCGAAATCCGCTTTCAGATACTCATTGGCATCTGTTTAAGGGTATCCAAATCCGTTTGATAACTAATAAGATGTGCCGATGTGGATATGGTAATACTCTTCAGACTGATTATTATTTATTTGAATTTTTTAAATAAAATTTTCACTTGAGATAAGTGATCTTTTTTTTTCTATTGAAATACATATTAAAGTAATTAAATTCTTAAATTCCAAACTCAGTTCTGGAAAATAAAATAGTAAAGATGTCAACAAATAGTCCAAAACTTATATTCAATATGTATTTAACTATTTATACCCATTTAGATTTTAGAGAAACAGAGAAATCCAAATTTATAGGGTTTCTAATTTGCCATTCGATGAAATTATGGTTATTATATGTAAGCTCGAAGGTCAAAAGAAAAAGATTTATCTCAATTCTCAATTTCTAACTTTTAAGACAATGGTCAAACTTCATTCCAAATTTTTAATTTGTCTTACCCCCAAGTTTCTCTCTCTCTCTCTCTCTCTCTCTCTCTCTCTTATTCTGTTTTTTCCCTTGGTTTTTCTCCAGCTGCAAA